>NC_041393.1:86255345-86346741 GCF_002162155.2 Triticum dicoccoides | reverse complement strand
GTTGGATGAATAGTTCCCGGTGGGGGTGGATGAACAGGACCCCGTGGTGTTGCCGCAGGATGACCAGGACCCCGATCGATCGAGCCGGTTGGGTGTGGATGAATAGGACCCTGTGGAGGGCTGGATGAACAGAACCCCGTGGAGGGAAGGTTGAACAGTAGCTGGTGGAGGGCTAGTTGAAAAGTAGCCGGTGCAGGGCTGGTTGAATAGTAGCCTGTGGAGGGGTGGTTGAACAGGAGCCCGTGGAGAGGGCTGGTTGAACAGTAGTGGGTGGAGTAGAGTGCGGTGGAGGCTGGATGAACAGGAGCCCGTGGATGAATAGTCACAGGTGGAGCCTGGAGGAGGTCGACGGTGGATGAATAGTAGCCCATGGAGGCTAGAGGAGGTCGACGATGGAGATGAATAGTATCCCGTGGAGTCCCGTTTTGTGTTACGCCACACCCCTCCCGATGAATAGGACCCCCGTTTCGACCGTAGCGCTCCAACACAAGTCTGTTTCCTCTGTTTTGCGGTATGCCACACCCCTCTCGATCAACAGAACCCTGTTTCGACCATAGGAGGTCCAAGATATGTCCGTTTCCTCCATTTTGCGGTACGCCAGACCCCTCCCGATGAACATGATCCTGTTTCAAACGTGGCTGGTCGAACACAAGGCTGTTTCCTCCGTTCTGCGGTACGCCAAGCCTTGTTTCCACCAGCAGTTCCGTCCAAGCTGGTTGGCTCCCACGCGTTCCGTTGCCTCCCGATGAACACGACGCATTCCGTTGCCTCGGCATGAACACGACAACGACACAGTTTCTCCATTCCGACCCAGCCATGTACACGAGCCCTGGCCGTTCGTATGCGTGAGTAGGTGTTCGAGACCCCGCCCGTATGTATGTACGTGGCCGTATTTTCTTTCTTGCACATTAGCCGCTGTACATACGTGTACATGCTACGTGCGTGCCTCTACTACGACACGTGTGCGCCTCTACATCGACCATTATGTACGTACACATTCACGGCCAGAATGATAGCACTACGTACGCTTCACCAGGTGGGTCCCGACTGTCAGGCACTTCCTTGCGTGCGAAGATGTAGCTGGTGGGTCCCAGCAGTCAGGGGACGAATCATGTTTTTTGCCCGGACGCACTTCCTTGTGTGCGAAGATGTAGCTGGTGGGTCCCAGCAGTTAGGGGGGAAACATTTTTTTCACGAAATACGGTTGCCTGTCTTGTGGGTCCCTGCTGTCAGGTGAAGGAATCATTATTTTCTGCATAATAAGGAGGCACTTACTTGCCGCGGCCGTAGACCCAGCTGTCAGCCTCTCGATGTATATTACTCTTCCGATGGAAGTCGGTCATTGACCGAATTGACGACGTCGCGCCGAGAGCACCAAGGCGGTGGACGATGGTGAGGCCTAGGAAGGGGACGACACGGAGCCGGGGGAGACGCGACAGTGGATGCTCATGCGGAGAGGAGTACGAGGGTTCACTGGTTTGGCTGTGGTGTGAGCTTGCCGTCACCGCAGAATAATAGGGGGTGTGGGTGAGTAGAGGGATGGCCTGGCCAGCGGTGGGAGTTGTAGGGGGCAGTGAGGCCTCCGCGGCATCACAGCTGGCCACAGGAGGCAGGAGCACGTGGCACAATTGGCACTCATTTGGGCGGCTAGATCAATAAGACAAGAGGTTGAAGAAGCACTACGGCCGTTGGATGGACATTGTACGGTCACTAGAGCTAGAATCGTTCATATATTGACTAAGTTGACAAAGCCCTCTGTCCCCGTCAACTTAGTAGGCCCACAAGTCAGCCTCCCAGTATGGTGGGTCCCAGCTGGCAGGAGGTATTCATTTTTTTGTGCACAATAAGGAGCCACTTCCTTGTGTGCGAAGATATAGTTGGTGGGTCCGACCTGTCAGCAGAGGGAACATTTTTTCGCGAAATACAGAGGCCCTTGTCGGTGTCAAAACCGGCGGATCTCGGGTAGGGGGTCCCGATCTGTGCGTCTTAGGCTGATGGTAACAGGGAGCAAGGGACACAATGTTTACCCAAGTTCGGGCCCTCTCGATGGAGGTAAAACCCTACTTCCTGCTCGATTAATATTGAAGATATGAGTAGTACAAGAGTAGATCTACCACGAGATCGCAGAGGCTAAACCCTAAGAGCTAGCCTATGATGGTATGATTGTAATTGTGATCGGCCTTCTAAGGACCATCCTCTCCAGTTTATATAGACACCGGAGACCTAGGGTTTACATAGAGTCTGTTACAAGGAAGGAAATATAATATCCGGATCGCCAAGCTTTTCTTCCATGCCAAGGAGAGTCCCAACCGGACATGAGCCGAAGTCTTGAGTCTTGTATCTTGACGCTTCTATAGTCCGTACGATGTGTACAGTCCGGCAGTCCGGATACCCCCTTATCCAGGACTCCCTCAGTAGCCCCTGAACCAGGCTTCAATGACGTTGAGTCCGGCGTGCAGTCTTGTTTTCGACATTGCAAGGAGGGTTCCTCCTCCGAATACTCCAATGTACCCATCATGACAAATAGTGTCCGACATCTCATCAATGTTTTACTCCTTGGCTTCAGTGTTTCAATAATGACCAATTCCACGTGTCGAGCGAATGCGAGGAGTCGAGGCATTTTTGCATTTGCCACCCTCGGTCCTTCAGGCTAACCGTCTATTTGAAGAGATGGGGATTCCCAGATCCAAACTCCACTCTCCCTCATCGAGCAAGCATCCAACAGAGCACCCAGAAAAAACCATTCCAACATGGCCGGTCGTCGCAGCTCTTCTACTCGCTCCCCTTGCCCCAAGCCGGGGGACTGGGGAGAGTGTTCAGTTTCTCATAGCCGTTTGATAAAGTTACAAACCCAAGGGCTTCTCCCGCCGGCGTTCATAGTCCCCGTTTGAGCCGTAGTAGCCACCTATAATGGCGGAGAACAGGCGGTGAGATCCCCCAATCCGTCTCCAGAGGAGCGAATATGCCTAATTCCGCATCTGTTAAGGGGCGTCGGGTTTCCTATTCATCCATTCCTTCGTGGGCTTCTGGAGTTCTACGGCCTCTAGTTGCACAACTTTACCCCCGCCTCCACACTACATATAGCAGGGTATGTCGTCCTTTGTGAGCTATTTCTAGGCTGCGAGGCTCATTTCGGATTGTGGAAGAAGCTGTTCTTCCTTGTCCCCCGCAACCAGGGAGAATCCCTATGTCAAGTGGGCGGGGCCGAAGTATGGCGTATCGCTGAGACCGGATACCTATCCGGTACTCCCAACAAGGCACCAGGTAACTGGGCTTCAGAGTGGTTTTATATTGACGACACTGCCCTTACGGATCCAGTCCGGATAGGAGTCCCAAGTTCTGTAACATCCCACCGAGGGCACATCTAAGCTAGCGCCCCCGAGGCCCCCAAGAAGAGGATTCTAGGGAAGTACATTTCCTCATGAGTAGGATAAAGTTACTGGCCAAATCCGGACTGACGATAGTCGAGGTGATCGCAATATGCATAATGCGGGGAGTGCAACCGCTTCAATATCGGAGTAATCCCATGTGGCACTACAACGGGACAGACGATGCCACCCGCTGTGGCTGTAAGGGTCCGGACTCCCCCACAACTCTAGCAAGGATACTGTCCGACATGTACAAAGGAGAAGAGGAAGACTTCCTCCATATCAAACCGCGGGACGGATTCTCCATGTACAATCCCCCAAACTGGGTAAGTCGTCATTTATTTTCTCGCTTCACTTATGTGGCGTTCTTTGCTAAAGTTACCCGTATCGACATTTCCGAGCAGGAACTGAGGAGGGCCGTAGAAGGAATCTCCAGCCCTTCCCCGCAGCCAGAGGACCCCGAAAGGGCTCTGGATCCAGGGCTCGTAGAAGACCCAGATGCGGTCGTGGAGCTTGTTGACGGGATATTTTATCGGGCGAGCCGTGACGGCGCCTCGGTGGCCATTACTACCGATTATCCCGGACTGCTACCCTCGTCGCGCATAAGCCAAGCCGAAGACTCGATCCTCCGAAAGGACTCTTCCCTGATGTCACGCCTTATCCCTGAAGTGTCGTGTTTTTGCAGAAGCGATGTTCGGAACGCAGGGCCGAGCCCCTAGGGACCCATTAGCCACATGCGTCCGGATTGGGCAGGCTCAAGAGGAAGGCGGTTAGGACCGACACACCCTTACAGAGGTAAGGAAATCACCTGTCATGTAATTTGTTGTTATTTGAAGTATAACAGTGCCCTTTTACATCCTGGAAGGAAGAGGAGTATCCGGATTGTATCCGGAGATCCTGCCAACCACGCCTCCACCAGTCCATCTTCAGGACCAACTTCGAGAGAGGAGGCGGACGTAGGGCCAACACCGCATAGTCCTCTGACAGAGGACACAGATATGCTCTCTGCCACAAAGTCGGAAGTAGAGAGCGCCATGCATCACCGGCGTCGACGGGCCGTGCTTCGCAACAACATCTTTTCCGAAGAGGCATTTAATGCTTCCAGTTTGGGAGACGCATACATCCGAGCTGCTCAAAGAGGACTTACCCGGGCGACAGTCTAGTATACCAAAGATATGCGAGTAAGAAAGTTTGATGAGCATGTATAGTAGTATCCCCTGAGACTTGAAACGGTTGAAACAACAGTTTTAAGTATCAATTTATGCACATGTTCTTGTAGATAAGAATGATCAATTGTCTCGGGAGCTAGAGGAGTGCAAGACCCGATTGAGGGCCATAGTTGCCAAGCTAGAGGAATCCCAGAAGGCCTCATATGGTAACATTTATCTTTATTATATGAAAAATGCACCAGTTGGCAACTGGCTGTTATGACAAATTTAACAGAAAGTTCTGTAGACAACCCCAGAGTAAATCCGGAGGGCGGGAGGGATGACGAGTCACATCTCCAGAGGCAACTAAAGGCCGGCGAGTGCATTCTTACGCAAGTTAAGAAGGAGAAGAATGCTCTCCAAGATGCCAATGTTCGGCTAGACGTAGAATTGAAAGATGTCCGTGCGCAGCTGGCGGAATCCGTAAAGGAGAACAAAAGGCTTCGCCGCGACATTTATGGTAAGTGCTTAGACGAACTGTAGCATAGTTCGGCGAGGAAGTATATTGAAAAAGTTTTGTTTGTAGGAATGCTAACGGGTCGCCCTGAGGAGCAGATGCCCGCATCTGCAGGTGACTTACTGCAGGACCTCCAACAACTTCACGAGCAAGCTCGGCAGGTGATGCAGGGAATTGCGCAGTCTCTGTGGCCATTGAGCTCCCCGCCAAATGGCATGGGGGTCTTGTGGACATGCTTCAAGGAGCACGGCGGTGCTTCCGTTTGTGGAAGATATCAGCCTTCCACCAAGGTGCAAGAGAAGCATGGGCTATGGTGAAGACGCGCTACACAAAGCTGGACCCGAACCATATGGCCGAAGTTGGACCGGCCGGGCCAGATGGGCAAGAAATTCCCGTGAGTCTGGTATATGACCAGGTGGCGTTAGCCGCAAAGTATTCTGAACAGGATTGTAAGATGAATAGCCTGTTGGATGTTATAGAGGATGAATATAATCAGTCCAAATGACTGTGTAATTCGATGGACATAAGTAGCCCCTAGCCGGATTAAAATCATTTGTCATGGTGGACCTTTTCGCTTCAACCCCCGGATCCTAAAGTCCGGGGTGTGTCCGAATACCCGCTCGGTTATACAAAATTGGAGTATGGGTGGAGACCAGGCGTAGGGGTCATAAGTGCTTGAACAAAAAAGTACCCAACGAGTTATGTTATATTACATGGATAGTAAGAAACATCTTCCAGGGAGAATAGTTCCGTTAAGGGTTCCTTTCCCTGGGTAAGCATGTGTCAAGGCACATGTCCGGACTATGAATCAAAGCGCAGGAGACAAAACTTCTGGGATTAATGTTATAATAAACGAAGACATTTTTGTTCACTGACCGAATATTCTCTTAAGGAAACTAGCTTTAGGCTTCACCCAGTCTGAGGTACACATCCAGCTCAACCGGCAGTAACAATCGCAAAGGTGCTCCCCTTATGCCCTAGCCGAATTAACGGGAATGTAGGGCATAAACACAGGAGCCACGCAACCCAGCTTGGCCACGTCTTAAGTCATATCAATGCATATAATGCCTCCACTGTTTTGCCGATTTGCTTTTCCAGGAATGTTTGAATCATACGTTGATAGGTTGCTCCGGCATTCTTAAGCCCGAAAGGCATAGTGTTGAAACAGAAAGGGCCATATGGTGTTATGAAAGCTGTTGCAGCTTGGTCGGACTCTGCCATCTTTATTTAATGGTATCCAGAGTATGTGTCGAGGAAACACAGTGAGTCTTGACCAGCTATGGCATCGATGATTTGATCGATGCGAGGGAGGGGAAAGGGATCCTTGGGGCAAGCCTTGTTAAGGTCTTTGAAGTCGACGCACAGGTGCCAGGATTTGTCCTTCTTTGGTACCATTACCAATATCGCCAGCCAATCCGGATGTTTGATATCTCTTATGAATCCGGCCTCAAGTAGCTTGGCTAGCTTCTCCCCCATGGCTTGCCATTTGGGCTCCGAAAATCGCCTTAGGGTCTATTTAACAGGTTTGTATCCCTTCAGTATGTTAAGGCTATGTTCGGCCAATTTGCGTGGGATGCCTGGCATGTCCGATGGGTGCCAGGGGAAGATATCCAAATTCTCGCGTAAGAAGTCGCGCAGTGTGGCATCCATAGCGGGGTTCAACTGTGTCCCGATTGAAACTGTCTTCGTGGGGTCCGTTGGGTGGAATTGGAATTTGACTATTTCATCTACGGGTTTGAATGAGGTGGACTTGGGTCACTTGTCGAGTATCACGTTGTCCCTGTCCACTGTGGCACACAGTGTTGTTAATTCTTCTGCAGCTAGGGCTTCAGATAGTGCTTCCAAGGCTAGTGCTGCAGTTTTCTTTTCGGCGCGGAGTGTGACATCTGGATCACTAGCTAGAGTGATGATTCCATTGGGCCCTGGCATTTTGAGCTTCATATACCCGTAATGGGGTATGGCTTGAAAGCTTGCAAACGCGTCCCGCCCTAGGAGGGCGTGGTATCCGCTGTTCAAAGGAGCCACTTGGAAGGTGATTTCTTCGGACCTGTAATTCTCTGGCATGCCAAATACCACATCGAGTGTGATTTTTCCTGCACAGCGTGCCTCCCAACTAGGGATAATTCCCCTGAAGGTTGTGCCGCTTTGTTTAAGGCGGCTTTTGTCAATTTCCATCTTCTTGAGTGTTTCCTCATAGATTAGGTTTAATCCGCTTCCACCGTCCATGAGTACTTTAGTGAGACGAAAGCCATCCACTATTGGGCTGAGGACCAGAGCGGCCGGCGCCCGGACAGACTAGAATTGGAGTTCATCACTGGCATTGAAAGTTATAGAAGTGTCGTTCCACGGATTTATTTTTGCCACATGGCAGATTTCAGCGGAGCTTCGATGAGCTCACTTGCGCCTATTGTTTGAGGTGAAGGTCTCGAAGACTGTTAGTACTGTATTGTGTTCCTTGGCAGGATGTGGTTCTGCTTTATGGCTCTCGAGGAGATCCTCACCACTCTTAGCTACCTGCCGGAGTATCCATCATGCTCTAAGGCTATGGGTCGGCGTTGCATCCGGCGTGCTGTGAAGCTTACATGGCCTATTGAGCCATTCTTCCAATACGGTTCCACGCCCTGGGGAGGGTTTTGGTTTCTTTGGAATTGAGTTGGTCGACTTACGAGAGTTCGGCCGTTTAGTTCGAACAAAGGTTCTGGTGAGGGTCGTACTATCCGAAAATTCGATTTGGGTCTTCCAGGCACTTTCCATTGCACAATACTTCTGTACTATGGTTGCCAAGTCCGTAAAGTGCACTATGTCACGGCGACTTATAGGATTAAGGAGTCCTTTGTTCATGCAGTTTCTGCAAAAAAGAGAGACTACGTCCTCCTTGCGGCAGTCCTTGACCTTGTTAAGAGCAAGGAGAAATCTGGCCCAGTAACGGTGTACCGTCTCCAGGGGCTCCTACCTGATACGGGAGAGACGGTTTAAGTCCGAGCGAGCGTCATTGGCTGAATCCAGATTCTGATCTGATCTGACGCCCGGGGGCGTGGGAAGTTCCGAGCCTGACAGTTTGGGATCAGGAATATTACCTAATCCCTTCGGCCCAACGCCCGATTCTAAGTCCGGGATCTGGGTCTTGTCTTCCTTTGGGTGGGTGTTCGGCTCACTGAGTTTGGTGACCCGAACATAATTCGTCCTCAAAGTTGAGGGGTAACCCACGTGTGGTTCCTCCACTACCGTTATCTCATGGGTGGCCGGCGGGGATCTAATATCCCTTTGGTCGGGTTTAAGCCCAATCCGGTCATAGTCCGTAGCGACTCCCAAAGCAGCGATGCGATCCAATAGCTCATTAAGGGAGGAGAACTCAATCGGATCCATCTTTTCGGCAAGCTCCGAATCGATGCGAAGGTTATGCGTGATGACCTGAGAGGCCATTGTCGGCGCGACAGCCGATGGGGCGGTCATAATGAAGCCGCCAAGCCGGAGAGTCTGGCCTACAGCCAGCACTCTCCCAAAGGTGATGTCGTCCTTGACAACGAGACGAGCCATCGAGCCTTTGCAGCGACGACATAGAGGAACCCTCGATGAAAGCACCAATGTCGGTGTCAAAACCGGTGGATCTCGGGTAGGGGGTCCTCATCTGTGCGTCTTAGGCTGATGGTAACAGGGAGCAAGGGACACAATGTTTACCCAGGTTCGGGCCCTCTCAATGGAGGTAAAACCCAACTTCCTCCTCGATTAATATTGAAGATATGAGTACTACAAGAGTAGATCTACCACGGGATCGTAGAGGCTAAACCCTAAGAGCTAGCATATGATGGTATGATTGTAATTGTGATCGGCCTTCTAAGGACCATCCTCTCCGGTTTATCTAGACACCAGAGACCTAGGGTTTACATAGAGTCGGTTACAAGGAAGGAAATATATTCGGATCGCCAAGCTTGTGTTCCACGCCAAGGAGAGTCCCATCCAGACACGAGCCGAAGTCTTGAGTCTTGTATCTTGACGCTTCTATAGTCCGGACGATGTGTACAGTCCGGCAGTCTGTATACCCCCTTATCCCGGACTCCCTCAGCCCTTCCGGCAGGTTCCAGATGTCAGGTTGAGGAATCATTATTTTGCGTGTAATAAGGAGGCATTTCCTTGTGTGCAGACGTGGACCCAACTGTCAGCCTCTCTATAGTCCACTTCTGATGGATGTCATTCGTTGACCACGTTAACCACGCCACACCGAGAGAACCGGGGCGATGGATGATGGTGAGGCCTACGAAGGGAATGACACGAAGCCTGGGAAGACACGACAGTGGCTGCCCACGCGGTGGAGAGTATGAGGGTTGACTGGTTTGGCTGCCGTCCCCAGAAAATAACAGGAGGTGTGGGTGAGTAGAGGGATAGACAGGCCAGGGATCGATGCGAGTATGATGGGGCCGTGAGGCCTGCCCGGCGGCACAACCGGCCACGGAAGGTGGGAGCAAGCGGTTCTAACGGCACTGGTTTGGGCGGCTGGGGCAGGAAGATCAGAGATTGAAGAAGCATGATTGTCGTTAGATTAACATCTAACGGTCTGACGCTGGTAGAGTCGATTGTTGACTAAGTTTCTTTTTTGAGAAACTACGCATGAACTTAGTAGGCCCACAAGTCAGCCTCCAAATCTGTGGCAGACATCATAGGGCCCATTTGCCATTTTTAATAATTTGCAGCCCATTTGCTAATTCTTAAGTAATTTATGACAGCCCATTTTCTGCCCAGGACCACGGTCAAAAAGTTCAACCTTATTTTGCATATTTCGGTGGAGTCCGAACTATTGTAATCTCGAGATGATAATTTTTTTAAGAACTTAATGATTTGCCAAAAAAGTCATTTTGTTTTTGTAAGAAAATAATACGTGGGACAATTGAGTTGGTTTAAGGGAAAACCAGTGGTAAAAAATCAGCGCTGGGAGGGAAAACAACAACCAAACTAAGGATGTAAATATGAAAAGGGAATTTTATTTATTTTCAATATAATGATACGTGTATATGACCTAGTAAAACTATAGGTAGAGATTAGAAAATGGATGTAGGACATGCGTTTCAAGAGGAAAATAGAACTTGGCTGTGTGTTTGATTCAGTAAAAGAAACTGTCTGCGTATGTTGTAAGACAAAATATAACTAACGCTGGCGGGCCAGAGGCCAGTAGAAACCTGCTGGATCTTTGTGCCCCGTTGTCGTCATGGGCTGGGCCTGTTAAATATAAAACCAAGCCTGGGCAGTCTACAGCCTAGTTGATACTTGCTCGACCTGAAAAAACAATATACCTGCTCAATAAATCAGGTGCATCAGGGATATTGCTTGTACAGACTGATAACAGGGACTGGGCAGTCTAGAGAATTTTGCAATAAATCAGGTACAAACCAAGCCTGGGTAGTCTAGAGAATTTTGCAAGTACAGACTGATAACTGGGACGCATCAGGGATATTGCTTTTTCATCATGGTAATACGTGCATGCACTTGTTTCGAATAATTTGGAGAACTGGGAATTCGAAAGGCAGGTGCTTATGCTACCCATCAAATAAAAATTAGGTGCCTAAAAATTTGTTCGAAACAAATGATTCATCTTTATATCCACGTCGACCCTCGGCATGATGGTTGGAAGAAAATGACAAGTTCATACCAAAAGATCGTTAACAACAATACCAACTTGTGGATGACAAGGTAGTACAAGTACCAATACCAAACTAACTTATAATCTTTTTACTCCTAGCCCTAGTGTTCGTCTGGTAGAAAATCTTGCAGAGGACCAGCTCCCGCTCCTTCTCTTGCTCCAGGTCTCCGAGGTGGTACTGGTGCATCACCCAGTTGGTCCTCTATTGGTCGAAGTTCTTGTTGGTGTGCAGCATCAGAACCTTTTTGCTGCCCGTTGACCATCACCGGCAAGGTATTGCTGGACTTGTGCCACATCGCGTGCATGCCGCACTCCGCTGTATCTTGCGACACGTCCACGTGCCCCTTTTGAATGCCCTGGAATTGCGCTGGAAGAAATGCTTGCTTAGGCCACTCAGTGTGATACCTACAATATTGTCGAATACAGGTTTTAGTGTATGTAGTTGGCATTTTCGTAACATCTTTGGCATGTTGCAGTGACTTGTTTCACTTTTTATTAACTATCAAATTGTAATTGCTTCACCAGGTCTGCGTCTAAAAATTAAAATAGAGCTATAAACAAAGGAATAGGTTTGTGCAAGTAGACGGCCGATTGGTGTTTTACCTGGAAGTTTCTCAGGATGGGTGTAGCATATGCCGTGCTTGCTGTTGATGGTTGGTATGAACAAATCGATGAGGGGGTGAGATCTCGCGCTATTAGCACTCACTTTGTCCTCAAGGTGCTCGATCAGCTACTGATCCGTGGGATCGAACTTGACGCTAGCCGGCAGCACCGCCCAATCCTTCTTCGACTTGCATCGGTTAATTCCACTTATATGGTTCTCAATGTATGACCAATCGACTGTTTTAAGTGAATGATGAAAGATTTCTACAGATAAGTGGTACTCCAAATCTGAAGTCCAGAATACCTGAACATGCCGCCGGGATTCTTGTGTCACCTCACGCGCAGCGTGTTGTCACATCAATTCAATGTGTGGACATGATGAATAATTTGACTGACATATAGTAGTACTGCTACTGTACTATTATTTACTAGTCGTATTTAGTGTCACATTTTAACCATAAGTTTAACTAACAAGTACGCACTTGAAGCCTAATTGATGTTGCTACGCATCTCCCTCATCATTATCAGTACATCCTACGCAGGTGAGTTAGGATGAACTTCATCCCAGAAAGGTATCTATCCTTCAAACTAGAGGAGTGCTTCAAACTAACAACAGTACATAATATCCAACAAAAGAGGGTCGTGCTACAGTAGCAGAATACATGGCTCAATCTAGATATCAGTACGAATCAAGTTGTGCATATTTGCTGTTGGCATGAACCACATCGCCGCATGTTGGGTTTGCAAAAGCCATCCATCGCATGGAAGCTTGATGCCTTTCACACACTGAAGATTATCTGGCAACAAGCTGTGTCGACGAATCTCTGGATATGGTGATTCATGAAACCCACGGTATGATGTGTATACACAGCCCCCCCTTGGCGAATGGAAGTTGCATAGCATGGTAATCATTGCCGCTGATATGATCGATGATTGGTTGGATGATCGGATAATTCAGCTCGAGGAACATGGAGTGGTTGCCGAGGCTGTAAACCCGCCTCCAGTTGAATACTCCTGGCCCAACGGAGCTGGGATCTTTCTCGAACACAAAGCAGCCATAGCCATCAATGTCACAAACGCCCCAGACGTTGTACTGCATGTGGTTTGATGTAATGGTTTGGTCAATTTGGTACGTGCAAATGAGCATCAAATGACCGCTGTCAGCTGAACGAGCGATAAACCACCACCCATCGGCTGGTATGATTCCAGGTCCTGGAATCATGAAGGCCATCGCATTTGCGTCTACTGCAACAATTCAAATTGGAGACCAAAAGGACAAAAATAAACAATCATGTTCAGAGTATGTGTGGAATTAAGATTATTATAAAAGTGACACATATCATAGACAGAGAATTGCAATGTCATGGTCATAATCATACCCCAAGTTAAAAAAATAAGCCAATTGCTTTCATATTCTAGCATTATGTTATGGTTCGAACATCATGTAACAATGAGAGGAAAACAGCTATGGCAGAGCCTACTCATATTCTACCATAGCACTTACTACTATTGTTCTCATATCAACTCTAAGCAATAGCATGCGTTGTTATAAAAATCTTGGAAATGAGACTAGCATATAGCAATCATGATGTTATGCTCATAATATCCATTCTAACAATCATTAGACCCCAATTGTTTTCATATGAACTCTAACAATAACATGCATGGTCATAAAAATCTAGGAAATGAGAGGAAAGTATAGCAATGATGTGGTTATAGACATACTATCTATTCTACATTTGTAACAATGAACAAGCAATCGTATTCAATAGGTAAAGATGGTATGAGATACAACAATTACATGATGATAGATTCCACCAGTATATATAGACAACCAATCTGTGCGTCGACCGCGTAGACGATGCCATCGTGCACTATAGCATCAGACAGAAATGTTGCCTCAACAGAATTGACGATGAGCCATAACCATGTATGGTGACCAGATTCTAGATAGACTAATCCCATGTTGACCAAGGCAATGAGCTTGTAATCCATGTAGTCTTCTGATGGTGTGGGCACTTCGCAGATTACAACTTTCAACAAATAGAGGTCAAGCCAAAAGCTTGACGCGTCTCGTGCGTAGTAGGCAGGAGTGTTTGGCGGGCCGCGAGGCTCGATGGCGGCGATATCCAATGATGGAAGGGTGATCTCTCGCTGGGTGTAGATATCCACGAGACGCCACGGACTACTGGATTGGTGGATGAGGATGATGCAGTTGGCCTTCATGCCCGCCCAGTAGTGGCCGCGCATGAAGGACAGGTGGATGGGTAGTGGTAGCATGTCGAGGGGCACCACGGCAACCTCCGTAGGATCGTCAAGTCGGTGTCTGGGCCACCTACGAGGATCGGGCATCAGCAAGCAGGGTGTATTGAAAATAGACGGCCGGTTGCAGACGAGTAGACGGTACAAAGACACCGAGCATGCAGCCAGACGGACGGTGCTGAGTAGGTCCATAGGATTACAAATCTGCTCCAAGAGAATATCGGGGAGGGAATTCAAATCGCGACTCTGCGTGTCAGTCAGTTCTGCCATTGGGGTTTTTGGTGCCTGCGAGCCTACGGGGAAGTGGATTCGGACGAGCGAGCAAAGAAGCTTCTCCTCGTGTTGCCGAGTAGTGAGCAAGGGGATATGGTACACGCGAGCTACCAAGGAAGATGGTGCGGGTGGGAGAGCAGTGAGCGGGGGGAAATGGTGTGCACCCGACAATGGGGAAGAGAGGAAGAAGAAGAAGAGAGGAGGAAGAAGAGTGGAAGACGGGGAAGAAAGTGTATTAAATCTCAATTCTACTAGTACTACTACCAGGATATACTGTCTTTCTGAGTGTAAATAGTTACACCGATGACATGTGGGTCTACCACAAGAGGGCCCATATGTCAGTTAGTGGAGGACAGAGGTGCATAGGCGTATTTGCGGAAGCGTGCTCTACTGGCAAACATAATGGCAGTACTGGGTAAGGCTGATTTAGAAACACTAACATGCTGGTTCAGCTTATTAATTAAGCAGTGTCCCATCTGCTGCAGCATGTATTGTCACTTCACTATGAAGACTAGTTGAATAGTTCTCTCTGACTGAAATGGGGAATAATGGATCGCGAAGACTTCCTTTCTATAGTATCCCTATGCCTCTACACTCACTTCACTCATTTTGCTCCGTACATAGTCACTTGTTGAAATCTCTAGAAAGACAAATACTCCGTATTTGGGAATAGCGCGAGGCTTTTACTCCGTATTTGGGAACAGAGGGAGTATCACGACATTTCGAAGGAACATAGGAAGCTTGAAATATGAACATGTCAATGGGAGGGAGTAAGCCCCATGCATGCATGCATGCATGCAACATGCAACACTCACACGTACACATGGACGCACACAACACCCACGCACCCATGCGGCACACAACACATGACGCAACACACACGCTCACGCTCAAGTGCTCAATCTACTCCCCACGTCCGTGAAAGACTATACATTTGGAGATTTACACATTGACCAGGGCATAATTAACGCCCAAAAGTAGCAGACTTATGTGTGCATGCGACCAGTAAGAGAAGAAGATTAAATGAACATCGTTGCATGCTGTAGTTAAGGATAGACATGTAGCCTATACCTAGAGGACAAGTTGGTGCATTAGTCAATCAATATCGATTTGGAGTAAAGGCTAAATGCATTGGAAGTGTAGATGTACTACACTCTTTGTTTTTTAGCCGATGTACACTCTTTGTTGGAAGAGCAAGGGAGTACACGTACATGCACTCACATACACAGCCAGGGTGGTTCGCGCGCAAGGGTTGGACTCTTGTCGTGCCTACGTAAAGTTTTGTTTCACTGATTTCTTTGCTCTGCCAACTGACAGGTGGGACCTAGAAACCCAGTGACAATTTAACCAGTCAACAAAGTGCCACGTCGACTATGTGTCCGGTCAGTAGGGTGCAATACGATGCTCTACGATGAGCTAGGGATCGTATAATCACCGCAAAACTATATATAGTGATCGTAAAGAGCGTATTGTTACATACATTGACCGCCAATGTATTTTTCTCGTTTTAAATTAAGCCATATTAACCGAAAACGACGCAGTATGGACTAGTACTAGTACTACTCTGATGTGTGCTGTCAACTCGCTGAACAAGGAGAAGGTTTCTTACTACGCCCCTCCCTCGCCCACGCGCGCGGTGGCTCGCAGGACGAGAAGAGGGTTTTGACAACAGCGCCCTCTCCCTCTCCCTCTCCCTCGCCCTCGCTCTCGCGGTGGACGTGCAACAGTTCAATCAGTATCAGATTGCCAGAAGCATATTGTACTGTAGTATCATCATTGTTGGACCTTCCGAAGAGGCGAAGAGCCAAGTGCAAGGTTCACACGAGTACGAACCGTTGAACCCCCCGAAGAGGCAAAGAGCCAGGCGCAAGGTTTTATAGGAGTTTTCGTCCTAGTAGGAGTGTACTACAACTATAGCGAGCGATGCTATTGTATGATGCCGCCACGTCACCTACATCCAAAGCGGTGCCATCTTTTTTTTTCTCAAAGAGCGTGTTGGAGCCCGTGCAACAACCACACAAGCACGCACACATAACACATTTACTAGTAATAAATTCTAAAGGACAAATGCCAGTATGCCACACAAGTTCATCTCTAATTAATGTGATAAATTTGTGCACGACTCGTCTACATATATTCACAGCGCTACCGTTCACAGTTTACCGTACTCCACTTACACGTTATAGATGGTATACATGTCCTCCTCCAGGTTCCAGTCCTAGGTGTTCTTCATGGATGGCACGATCCATAGCGGTGGGTAATGGGAATCAATGTCGCAGCTTTGTAGTCCGGTTCCACACAATGGAGACTCATCCGACGTGAAGCGGCATAAATGAGGGATAGCATGTCCCATCATGTCTTTCATCCAGCGGTGCGCACTGAAGACACAACCATGCTTCATGAATGGCCCGGCCTTCCGTGCCGTGCACGGAAGGTGGCATCCGCTTCACAATGGGGTAGTTGTCCCCAATGAAAAGCCAGTACTCTCCAAGAGTGTTCCTCGGCACCCATGTAGCATCACGGGGGTCGAACTCGGCATCGTTCATCAGGTACATGCGACATCTCAGATCTGGACACATGGTGACGTACATAGTCAAGGTCCATGCATAATAATGTTGTGCTCAAATATGGCGGTTAGTAATACTGTGCAGCAAATAGTACTACTTCGGTATAGAGGAAGTAAAATAACCGGCTTATTATATATAGCCACTCTTGGCTACATGAATGAGATAGTAAGACATAGAAAAACTAAAATGGTGGCAGCTAGTGGTGTCGGAGTAATGGGCCACGGGTAGGCTAAGCGGAGCCCCTGAACCTTTCAAGACATCGGGGCGGGCTGTGCCCCTCAAGACCCCACGATAAAGAGCCGCCTTCTTAGATTCGGCGGCAAGACCGCCGACTGCCCCTCACGGCCGAGTCCCAGGGACGACTTCGAGATAAGCCGACTCCTAACTGGAGGCTTCCAGAGAAGCCGGCTGTGGGGAGTCGGCCCGCAACTCCGACCACCTCCTGCCTTCGCAACGATGGACGGGACAGGGTACGGCCACCGCATGACCCATCCCTGCCCTGTTTTGCGAATGGCAGGCATGGCTACAATGCGCCGTATCGATGGAGATCTCTGTCCGGCGCGGCACTGTTGCCGTGCCTGCCCTGACCTCAGCCCCCGTGGGCGGCGCCCTGTGCCCACGACGGCCTGCCTTTACGGCCCAGAGATAGCGGGTCCAACCCGTCAGTAGGGGTACAGAAGACGGCGAGAGCGCCCCAAGACGGACCCGTTGGGAGTCGGCCCCCGTGAGTCGGCCAGCCCCTCCCACGGGCCCCGCACGCCATTAACCAGACAAGACAGGGAATGTCAACAGTGATCGTCCGCCAGGCGGCAGCACTGTTGCCACGACCCCATGACCAAGCCAGCGTCACTAGAAGCATGGCTACAGTAATCCGCAGCCAGCATGACCCGCCCGCGGCGGAAAGGGCCTGTCGGCTCTGTACCGGGCCTGTCGGCGGGGCCCACCAATCGACAAGCCCCAGCAGTCGGCGGAGAAGACGGCGGCCTGAGAGACAGACGGCTGGGACCCGCACCCAGCCGGATTACCATTGTATCCCTGAGGGGCAGGCCTATATAAGCCCCCCGGGGCACCCATGCAAGGGGGATCGCTTCTTTACCACTAGACCAAATCATATAGGAAGGAGGGAGCTAGCCTTGCCTTCTCCTACCTCCAAGAAACAACTCAAGGAGCAACCTTGTGCTCACTTTTCCATAGTGAACATGTGGAGAACCCGCAGAGCAGCAGTAGGGGTATTATCTCCACGGAGAGCCCTGAAGCTGGGTAAGATCCGCCGGTGTGCATGTCTTTGCCTCATCCCGTTTCCAGGCACCGGCGACGTTCTACTCGCCCCCACCATGATAAGCCATCCCTTGGCATATGTTGCACCCAACCCCCGACATTTGGCGCGCACCATGGGGCGAGATGCACCGTCGTCCGGAGACCTGCTCTGGACGGGAACCCTTTTTCTCCCTGGCGAGCGTAGCCAGCCCGGCATGCCAGACGGAGTCTGCACCGACGCGCTGCACGGCGCTGAGATCGCCTGCGCAGCTAGCTGCCTCGTCGAACTTGTCGGTGAGGTTCGCCTCTCCGACGAGCCTGCCTCCGACGCAGGCACGGGCGGCCCCGAGAGCCTCCTCACGGGCCTCCTTGAATAACTCCACGTCGCTGGCGAGCCTGCTGTGGACCTGGAGTCCATAGGCTCCACCGACCCAATGCTGGCCGACTCCGACACCGCGCCGCTCGACGCGTTCCCCACCAACGTGCTGGTCTATGACGAGCCGCTCCCCCACACGGAGAGCGGCGGAAGCACCGTCAAAGAGGTTCTCGTCCTCGATCGTGGTGAGCATTCCGGTGAAGGAGCTCATGACCCACTCGATGCGGCTCTGCAAGACCTGACCGCGCCTATTCCGGGGGACGCTGACGCCGAGACGCTGGAGGCGCGCCGCGTTCAGCTCGTCGAGGGCGCAAAGAAGCTGGCAAGCATGAGATGCTTGTCAGAAGCCTACCAGCGTGAGATGGATCGTGCTGTGGGCGGCTCTCTGGCCCCGACTGGGCCTAGCCGCCTAGGCGCGGTCCGACAGCGCGGCATGGCCATCGCCAAACTGTTCGGGGCCAATCGCCCTGTGTACACCACGCCTGTGGAGAACATCCGCGCCGCCCAGGCGGCGGCGGACGAGCTAGACAACTTCGAGGGTGAAGAGCGCCGCCTGATGACAGAGCGAGTCTAGCAGCTCCTCGACGCGGCTGCCGCGCAAATGAAGCCGGCTGCCGCACAGAGGCGCCGCAATGACAAAACAACGACCTGCCTCCCGCCGAGATCAAGGCGCAACGTCTCGGACACCAACAGGCGGTGTCCGCAGAAGGAAAGACAAGGATCTGGCTGTCAGCCACATTCGGACTCGCATCACCATCGAGCGTGACCAAGAGGGCCGCCCAAGAGAAGTGGAACGGCGGGACGACTATCTGCCTCCTCCTCCTCGCAAAGAAAGGCGAGTCTCCCCACCACCCGTTGAGCATCCGACTCTCGGCGACCGCCTTGGCCGCTGAGAGGGAGCCGGATAAAATGATGCCCACCACCGGATCGACCGACTCCACCGATCCCTGGCGCTGGAAGAAGAAGATGAGTTGGGTCTGCCCTGTTTCGGACCTCGCATCCGAGATGAACCCATTCCCAAAGGGTTCCCGCTCCCCCGAGATACGCCCAAGTACACCGGCTCCGTGAAGCTGGAAGACCTGCTGGTTGACTACTCCACGACCGTCAACATGGCGAACGGCAACAAGCGTGTTGCTGTAAAGTATGTTCCACTCATGCTCCAGGGCACGGCCCGGACATGGTTGAACAGCCTAAAGCCCCGCAGCATCAACAGCTGGGTCGACTTCACCGTGGCCTTCGTCCACAACTTCACGAGCACGTAGAAGCAACCTCCCAAGCCTCGCCAACTCTCCTTGTGCATGCAAGGCCCCGACAAGTCAACTCGCGACTAGCTCACACGATGGGCCGAGCTTCGGAACTCTTGCGAGGGCATGCACGAGGTGCAGGCTATCGAGTACTTCATTGCCGGGTGCAGAGAAGGTACCCTCCTCAAGCACAAGCTCCTCTGCGATGAGCCGGAGACCCTCGATGAGCTGCTGATCATAGCAGACAAGTACGCCATAGCCGACTCCTCCATGAAGGCGGAGATTCAAGTTAGTGCGACCGGCAAAGTAGCGCCTCAGCCTCCTAGAACTCCGGCTGGGGACGCTAGTCGGCGAGAACAGCAGAACGATCACAAGTTGCGACAGTCGAAGACGAGCAGCCGGAGGAGCAGTCTCCGACCAGGCGACAGAAAGGCGGCAAGTCCAACTGGTTGCCGGCCTTCTCTTACAAGCAGACTCTAGATGGCCCCTGCAAGTTCACAGCGGCGCGAAGCCATCGAACCACACCACCCGGAAATGGCACTGGCTCACCAGAATCGCCAAGGGAGACGGCCTCCTGCCTCCCCCGCCTGCTGGGCCGCCGCCTCCACTGCCGCCCCAGCAGCCGGCTGTCAGGCCAGTCGGCGCAGTACAAGACGAGTACCCAGAAGAGCATGGAGCCTATGTGGTGTTCACCAGTGTGGCTGACGATCGACGCAGCAGGGGGCTGCAGCAGCAAGAGGTGAATGCAGTAGCATCAAGTACTCCAGAGTTCATGCACTGGTCTAAGAAGCCAATCAGTTGGAGCAGAGCTGATCACCCAGAGGTGATGCCGAGTCCGGGCTCCTACACCCTGGTCTTAGGTGCCACCTTCGCCACAGATAGGCATGCCGCTCCCTTCTCGCGAGTGCTGATCGACGGAGGCAGTAGCATCAATTTCCTGTATAAGGATACCATGCAGAAGTTAGGAATCAAGCAAAGACAGCTTCAGAACAGCCGGACTGTGTTCTAGGGCATTGTTCCTGGCCTTTCCTGCTCACCAATCGGCAAGATCCTGATAGATGTCCTCTTTGGAGACAAATATCATTTCCGCCGAGAGCCAGTTTGGTTTGAAGTGGTGGACCTCGAAAGCCCTTACCATGCGTTGCTTGGCCGACATGCTTTGGCCAAGTTCATGGCGGTCCCCCACTAAGCCTACCTCAAGATGAAGATGCCGAGTTCCAAGGGGATTCTAACCATAGCCGGCGACTAGAAAAAGTCATCCACCTGCGCGGCCGAAAGTAGCCGGCTAGCCGAGTCCCTAGTGATCGCAGCTGACAAACGGCTTCTTGATCGGGTTGTGGCGATGGCCGGCAAGCAGCCCGAGATGTCGCCCAGCCCCAAGGAGTCGGAAGCTGAAGGTTCGTTCAAGCCGGCCAAAGAAACGAAGAAGATACCCTTGGACCCGGAACACCCAGAGAGGTACGCTGTCATAGGTGCAAACCTTGACAGCTAATAGGAAGGCGAGCTCGTCGATTTCCTCCATGAGAATCGAGACATCTTCGCATGGTCCCCTAAAGACATGCCAAGTGTATCGACGGAATTCGCCGAGCACAAGTTACATGTCCGATCTGATGTGAAGCCCGTCAGGCAGCCCTTGTGCCGCCTGTCAGAAGAGAAGAGAAGAGTTGTTGGAGAAGAGATAGCCCGACTCCTGGCAGTCGGCTTCATTATGGAAGTATTTTTCCCAGAGTGGCAAGCAAACCCGGTCCTGGTGCTGAAGAAGAACAAGCAGTGGCGGATGTGTATTGACTACACAAGCCTAAACAAAGCTTGCCCCAAGGACCCATTCGCTCTGCCGAGAATTGACCAGGTGATAGACTCCGCAGCCGGATGCGAGCTGTTGAGCTTCTTAGATGCATATTTAGGATATCACCAGATCAAGCTGAACCCGACTGACAGACTAAAGACCGCCTTCATCACGCCATTTGGAGCCTTCTACTACCTGACCATGACGTTTGGCTTGAGGAATGCCGGCGCCACCTTTCAGCGTTGCATGCAGAAGTGCCTCCTCAAGCAACTCGGCAGAAACGCCCACGTCTACGTGGACGATGTTGTGGTGAAGACGGAAAAGCATGGAACATTGCTGGAAGACCTCAAGGAAACCTTTGAGAACCTGCGGCGATTCCAGATCAAGCTCAACCCTAAGAAGTGCGTCTTCGGAGTACCAGCCAGCCAACTCCTTGGCTTCCTGGTCTCTGAACGCGGCATAGAGTGCAACCCTGTATAGATCAAGGCAATCGAGAGGATGGAGGTACCCAGCCGACTGCTAGATGTGCAAAAATTCACTGGCTGCTTGGCGTCCATCAGCCAATTCATCAGTCGGCTGGGCGAGAAGGCTCTCCCTTTATACCAGCTCATGAAGAAGACGACCTTTTTCGAGTGGAACTCCAAGGCGGACGAAGCTTTTCTCCAGCTGAAGAAAATGTTGACTACTCCCCCCCCCCCGTGCTGGCAGCCCCGACTCCTAAAGAGCCCATGCTCCTATACATTGCCGCCACCAGCCAGGTAGTCAGCACAGTCATTGTAGTCGAGCGCAAGGAGGAAGGCAAGGCGCTACATGTCCAGATACCGGTATATTACCTGAGCAAAGTACTGTCGACCTCCAAGCAGAACTACCCCCACTACCAGAAGATGTGCTACGGCGTGCACTTTGCCGCCAAGAAGTTGAAGCCTTACTTTTAGGAGCATCCAATCACTGTGGTTTGCACAGCCCCACTAGCCGAGATCATTGGAAGCCGAGATACTTCTGGCTGAGTGGCCAAATGGGCCATTGAGCTGGCTCCCTACACCATCTACTACCAGCCCCGCACCGCCATCAAGTCGCAAGCACTGGCCGACTTCCTCGTCAACTGGGCCGAGACCCAGTACCTGCCGCCAGCGCCCGACTCCACCCATTGGCGCATGCATTTCGACGGCTCCAAGATGCGCAACGGCTTGGGAGCCGGCGTTGTCCTCACTTCCCCCAAAGGAGACAAGCTCAAATATGCGCTGTAGATCCATTTCGCCGCCTCCAATAACGTTGCTAAACACGAGGCGCTCATTCACGGGCTCCGGCTTTCCAAAGAGCTTGGCATTCGCCGGATCCTGTGTTATGGCGACTCCGACTTAGTGGTCCAGCAGTCATCTGGCAATTGGGACGCCAAGGATGCAAACATGGCGAGCTACCGCTTCCTTGTACAACAACTCAGCGGATATTTTGAGGGGTGCGAATTCCTTCACGTGCCAAGAAATGACAACGACCAAGCAGACGCCCTGGCACAAATCGGCTCCACCCGCCAAGCAATACCATCTGGCGTCGCCCTTCGGCGCCTCCTCAAGCCGTCTGTCAAGCCTTCACCAGAATCAGACTCCGTCTTTGTGCCGGCTCCCCCCGAAGAAGTCGGATCCGACTCAAGAGCCCCAGCAGGAGGCACGAGAATTCTTACAAATAGCTCCAAGAACGCCGCAGTCGAAGCTGGCCCGGGGACTTCAGAACACGGCCCGGGGACTGCGGCGACCAGTCCGAAGACTCCAGAACTCGTCCCGGGGACTGCACCAGTCGGCCCGGGGACTTCATCAATCCAGCAAGCGGCCGCGGACTCCAGCCCGCCGCCTCCAAGCCCAGCCGCCCTCGTCCAAGTCGCAGTACTGGCAGTTGAAGAAATAGCAGCACCCTCATGGGCCCAGCCCATCCTCAAGTTCCTAGTGAGCAAAGAGATGCCAACTGATGAAATCTTGGCTCGGCAAGTACAACACCGAGCGGAAGCTTACACCAAAGTCAACAGAGAGTTGGTCAGGTGCAACGTCACTGGTGTCTACCAGCGTTGCGTCGAGCCAGAGCAAGGCCAAGCAATTCTCAAAGACATCCATCAAGGCGAGTGCGGCCACCATGCGGCTTCAAGAGCACTCATCGCCAAAGCCTTTCGACACGGTTTCTTATGGCCAAACGCCTTAGAAGAGGCCAAAGAATTGGTCGAAAAGTGCAAAGGGTGCCAGAAGTTCCACTCCAAGCCACATCAGCCGGCTTCCACACTCAAGACTATCCCCATTGCTTGGCCCTTTGCGGTTTGGGGCCTGGACATGGTGGGACCATTCGAAACAGCACGAGGCGGCCTAACTCACTTACTTGTCGCGGTGGACAAGTTCACCAAGTGGATAGAAGTAAAGCCCATCAAGAAGTTGAATGGTCCAACTGCAGTGACTTTCATCGCCGATATCACGACTCAGTACGGCATACCACACAACATCATCACCGACAATGGCACAAATTTTGCCAAAGGTGCCTTGGCCTATTTCTGCGTGACACAGGGCATCCGACTGGACTTAGCGTCCGTTGCCCATCTGCAGTCAAACGGCCAGGTAGAGCGAGCAAACGGCCTCATCCTGTCCGGCATCAAGCCTCGACTGGTCGAACCACTAGAGCGTTCGGCCGGCTGTTGGCTTGATGAGTTGCCAGCCGTCCTCTGGAGTCTGCGCACGACTCCAAACAAGTCAACCGGCTTCACACCTTTCTTCCTCGTCTACGGTGCTGAAGCCGTCATCCCAACGGACATAGAGTTGACTCCCCGCGAGTCACCATGTACACCGAGGAGGAAGCAGAAGAAGCACGTCAAGACGGTGTCGATCTGCTAGAAGAGCGCTGGCTGTTGGCACTCAACCGGTCCAGCATCTACCAGCAAAGCCTGCGCCGATACTACAACAGCAAGGTCACGCCGAGATCTTTCCAAAAGGCCGACCTTGTGCTCCGACTGATCCAGCGAACAGCCGGCCAGCACAAGCTGTCGGCACCTTGGGAAGGCCCCTTCATTATCAGCAAAGTGCTGGGCAATGACTCCTACTACCTGATCGATGCTCAGAAGCCCCGAGCACGCAAGAGGGACGACTCCGGCAAAGAGACAGAACGCCCATGGAATGCAAATCTTCTTCGAAGATTTTACAGTTGATGCAGTATGTACCACGCTACCCCTTGTATTAAAGTACCAAGACTTCGGGCCCCCCGAAATGAGCTCTAGGACTGCCCTTTTTGTTATCTATATGATAAGAGTTATGCCTTCGAGTATACTACTATTTGTTATGCCGCTTGGCACCGGGCTCGACTAGTCGGCTCGGGGACTCGCCACCTCACGCTATGGAATGCTTCCTGCAGTCGGACAAGTAGCGTGTGGTGCCTAAGTCGTCTCCTGTCTGGAGCGCAGCTCGCAGAGCGACTATTTGGTGGGCAGGAGTAAGGAAGAATGGGCGCCCACATGAAAAATGGCTAAGGACTCAAAGCATAAACATAGCCTAAGCCGGCTTCCAGCCTCTCTTAGCAAAGCCGACTCTTCAGTAGTCAGCTTGCCGCTTTCTATCCAACTTGTTAAAAACACTCTAAAAAAATGGCCAAGTACTTGCCTTCCCAAAGTAGCCAAGCGTTTGATCCAGTGGCAATCCGTAGAACAGTTGTCCGACTGGCAAGGCGGCAATTAAGGGAAGGCGGCAAAGGAAAAAGCCAAAAGAGCAATGAGCAAGGAAAGATAGAATTTGGACAAATATTTACATAACATAGGCCCTTGGCCGAATCATCAAGCAGAAGTTCAAAATACACCCCGTGGGTGGAACTGTCCAAATTAACAAGTTCTTCAAAGACTACTAAAGTAGATAAAATGAAGGCAAGACGGAAGCCTAGGAAGCGGCAGACGGGTTCGGAGGGTCAGAAGAGATGGCGGTGTCAGGCGCCAGGGTGGCCGGCTGGACAGTCTCGGCTTGATCGTCTCCGGCGGCACCCGGCTCGGTCGGGTGTGGTTCGTTGCTGGAGGCGCGGTCGAGCTGAGGCTGGTGGCCCGCTCCATCTTCTGGCGCCTCCGTCTCACCTCCGTCCTCTGCCTCGCCTTCCTCCTTGGCGCTGGAACCGATCACCTCCGCCGAGTCCTCGTCATAATTCAGGTTCATCCCGAACCACTCCGGCGGCGCCTCCCCGCCGTCTTCACCCCGATCAGGGACCAAGACGCTGGTGTCTGCATAGTCGGCGATCGCCACCGCACGCGTGACGAGGGCGTCTTCCACAGCTATCAGCTCCGCCTGGGCCTCTCACCGGAACGCGGCCAGCCGGTGCAGGTCCAGCCCTGGATACCACGCCTTGACGAATTCCAAGGCTCGGCACGCTCCAGCCCGGGCCGAGGAACCCTTCCAGGCCTCAAGACGACCAGCTGCGACCTCCAGCCAGTCGGCAGTTCGACTGGGAGTGCGCAGAACCGGCATGTCTGGCCACAGGGCAGCAATCGCCTGGGTGTCGGCACGTTGAAGCTGGCGCATCATCCGATGGGCCGGCCGCAGACGAGCCTCGATGCTCAGAAGCTGCTCATCGAGGGTCCGGGGAGCATTGGTGGCAATCTCCGCACCATTTGCCCTCCGCGCCTCGTGATCAACCTCGATGGCCTGAGTGGCCGCCTGCGAGTGGCCAGGGAAGAAGTCTGCCAAGACGAAAAAGAAGCAAGTCAAAAAATCAGGAGTCAGCCCGACCCATAGTCAGCGGCTCAAAGAAAGTAAAGAAACTCACCGTCGACGATGTCCTCAATCTCATGGAAGCCGAAGGTCAGCAGTGCCTCCTTGTCATTCCAGGACGAGCGCTCACTTTCGAACTCGGCCAGGAGAGCAGTCTCTTTCTTCCCTGCCTCATCCTGCGCCTTCTTGAGCAGCTCCCTTTGCTCCGCCAGCAAGTCACGCTCCGCAACGAGCTTGCTGCACTCCTCCCCCTTCGGACGCAAGGCGGTGTTGGCTTCGCCCAGCTGCTGCTGAAGAGTCGCGTTGGCCTCTGAAGAATAAAAAGGAAAAGACGTTAAGTCGTCAACAAAGAAGGTCGCCGGGAAGATCTGGCCCGACTGCACAGCAGTCGGCCCGAATCTCGGGGACTACAGCCCGCGGGTGCGCCAGCGCGCCCCCGCGAAGAAGAAGGAGGACTCACTCCGGCTCTCCGACAAGTCGGCAGTCCACCTGCCCAGCTCCTCAACATTGCGGTTGAAGGTAGTGACGCGGAGGTTGTGATACTCATGTGATAAGAATTTTTAGACAAAGGTAAATATTTGGAACTCACCAGATGGAGTTCAGAGCCGCCTGCTCAGTAGCCGGCCCGAAACTTGGGGACTACACCCAGTGGGTGCGCTGGCGCGCCCCACAGAGAAGAACGAGAAAAAAAAGAGAAAGTCAAAAAAAAGAGAGAGAAAGCATACCCGGACGGCTGCTCGCGACGCCAGATGCGCCTTGGTGCAGCTTTGGATAGCGTCGCCCTCGGCTCGCAGTTTCGCCTGAACGTCCAGAAGCGCCTGGTTCAGCAGGCCTGTGCCACCCCCTTGCACCCACCCAATGGGCGCGGCACTCGTCACCTCAACGTCTGGGATGGGCGAGCTGGCGGCGCCGGTCTCCAAGGGGCGTGGCGCCGAAATCGCCTTCCCAAGAAGGCGGCGCGCTGGAGAGGCGACTTGAAGGAGCAGCTCCGCCACGGACTCATCCTTAGTCGGCGGCACCGGCGGGCCCGCCGGCTGTTTACCTTGCGTGCTCCCAGACGGCGGCGGAGGCGGCGGTGGCGGAACGGCCGTGTCCGACATGGAGGCCTCGCCGCTTTCCCTCTCCATGACGGGGTTCTTGCCGCCGACGTCCTCAGTCTGCCCCGTGAACTCCGGGGGCGGCGGCGCGAAGTTCAGCGGGATGACGAGCAACGCCGATTGGCAGTGCGCGGCCTCCTCAGCTCGTCGCCTTGCCGCGACGGCGGCTTCGGCCTCATCCAGCTTCCTCTGGGCGGAGGCCGCCGCCTTCTCGGCCTCCGCCTTCTCCAGGCTAGCGGCTTCTTCCTCGTCGCGCTTCTCCCGCGCGTTCTGCTCCGTCGCCTCCCAGAGATCGGCGGCGGGGTCAATCCGCCTAGTTGTGGCGGACGTCTCTGCCGACCCATGACGGAGGCGGCGGCGACCCTCTCAAAGGTAAGGGGAGCCCTGAAGCGAGGAAGGCATGTAAAAGATTTGGACAAGATTCACCAGTAGGAAACAAGACAACGGCGGAAGCACTTACGCAGAGACCAGTGGCAGCCTTTTCACTTCCTTACAGAAGCGGTTGGCCTTCGCGACCGCCTCTTCCCGCTTGGTCACGGCGGCCGCCCCCTTGAACTTCTTCGACCGGCCGCCAAGCAAGCAAGGCCCGGCCCGGCACCTCTTCGCGTCGCCTTGACCATCCAAGCCGGCGGAGGAACTCGCGCTCGGCTGTTCGTCCTTTGGTTGGTGGCACGGGGCAACTTCCCCCTCGGCGTCGTCATCAGGCCAGTCGACAAAGGTGGCCGAGGGCCTGAAGCGTCCTCCTCCTCCTCCTCCTCCTTCGGCATCGTCCTCCATCGCCATGGCCCCCAAGTAAGGGTCGTCGAGGTCGCTCTCCGCTCGGTCGGAGACGAACTGACGGGCCGGGCCCGCGGTGCCGGCTGAAGGCTGGATGAGGGGGTCCTGACCCGAGAAAAATAAAAAAAGATCAGAAATCGGATTCGGCTGCAAATGAAGACAGAAGAAGAAGAGAGACGACTTATAGCAGGCGGGGGGTTGGCGCATGAGTACGGCTCCTTGCCGAACCGCCAATCCACCGCGAGATCGCAGTTAGCGATGTAATTCACCATGTCCGCCACCTCCGCGTGGGGCATGTCCTTGGAGCACATCCGACTCGGGTCCCGGTGGCCGCTCATTTGACAGATCAGATGAGGTCAGCCTTGGAGCGGGAGGACTCGGCGCGCCATGAAGGCGGCCAGCAGGTCGGCCCCGGTTAAACCCTCCGACTGCGTTAGTACTCGGAGTCGCGTGACGGTGGCCGCACCAGCGGGAGTCAGCGTCTTGACCCGGTGGGAACAGCTGGGGAGCCTCCTAGCTGGTGCGCCGACTTCGTAAGGAGGCAGATTGACCCAGTCGCCGTCTGGGGCGACGTTCTTCACATAAAAATAAGACCGCTGCCACATCTTCACCGACTTAATCAGCGAGATGGTGGGAAGCGGGTTGTCGGCCACCGATCTCCGCATCGCGATGATGGCACGGCACTGGGCCGGCACGCCGGCGACGTGCGTGCCGAGCTTGGACTGAAAGAACTCCCCCCATAGCTTGATGGTGGGGAGAACATCGAGGAAGCCTTCGCACAAGGTTGCGAAGGCAGCTAGCAGCACCACCGTGTTCGGGGTGAGGTGGTGCGGCTGGAGCCCGTGGAACTCCAAGAAGGAGCGGAAGAAGCCGCTCGCCGGTAGCCCTAGGTTGCGCATGAGGTGCGAGCGGAATACGACCTGCTCGCCCTCCTCCGGCGCCGGTGATACTTCCCTCGCTGGCGTGGCGTGGGCCCGCACCAGGTCCTTAGCAGGGAGGCTACGCGTCTTACGAAGGAACTCAATGTGGTCGTCGTCCACCTCGGAGCCGTCCCACACGCCAGAGCGCACGGCAGGAGGAGCGGCGGCGGAGGAAGAGCTCATCGTTGCAGGCGTGGCGTGGTTCGGCGCGGCGGCGGCGAGAGGAAGAAGAAGCAAGAGGAAGCGAAGGGAGTAGTGGAGATAAGGCGCGCGTGCTTCGCCGCCCCCCTCCTCCCGCCTACTTATAGGCTGTGGGATGAGAAGCTGATGAGGCGGATGTGGGATTAACTGTGCCCAGGACAACACGCCCCCATGATTTACCATGCGAAGTAATTGCGCACAGTCACGGCATGGGAACCCCAACCGTTCGCATGGCCGCAACAGATCCATTCGCATGCTGAGGCGCGGTAGTGGCAGGCCCCGCCTGACGGCCAGTCCTGTCACGCGTGTGGGTGGGCAGATTGACCCTGCCGCGTGGCGCCACGCGACGGGTCCGCAACGGGCAGCTGCCTGGAAGCTTATCAGGCACGCTGCCTAGATCCCGCTACGACTTTCAAACTCTTTGAGGGGCAAGATGGCCTTCTGCGAGTCCGGCTCCAGCTAGTGGCCTAGAGGAGGACGGCGAGAAAGGTCTGGATTCCACCATCAGAAGGATGAAACTGTTGAGGCTCCTCGACATGTCGCCTTCGGCGCCTCCCCAGCTTCGGGGACTACTATCGGAGTAATGGGCCACGGGTAGGCTAACCCGAGCCCCTGAACCTTTCAAGACATCGGGGCGGGCTGCGCCCCTCAAGACCCCACGATAAAGAGCCGCCTTCTGAGAGTCTGCGGCAAGGCCGCTGACTGCCCCTCACGGCCGAGTCCCAGGGATGACTTCGAGATAAGCCGACTCCTAACTGGCGGCTTCCAGAGAAGCCGACTCTGGTGAGTCGGCCCACAACTCCGACCACCTCCTGCCTTCGCAACGATGGATGGGACAGGGTACAACCACCGCATGGCCCATCCCTGCCCCGTTTTGCGAAGAGCAGGCATGGCTACAGTGCGCCATATCAATGGAGATCTCCGTCCGACGCAGCATTGTTGCCATGCCTGCCCTGACCTCAGCCCCCGTGGGTGGCGCCCTATGCCCACGACGGCATGCCTGTACGGCCCAGAGACAGCGGGTCCCACCCGTCAGCAGGGGTATAGAAGATGGCGAGAGCGCCCCAAGAAGGACCCGTTGGGAGTCGGTCCCCGGGAGTCGGCCAGCCCCTCCCAAGCCATTAACCAGACAAGACGAGGATTGGCAACAGTGATCGTCCGCCAGGTGGCGGCACTGTTGCCACGACCCGATGACCAAGCCAGCGTCACTAGAAGCATGGCTACAGTAATCCGCAGCCAGTGTGACCCGCCAGCGGCAGACAGGGCCTGTCGGCTCCGTACCGGGCCTGTCGGCAGGGCCCACCAATCGGCGGGCCGCAGCAGTCGGCGGAGAAGACGGCAGCCTGAGAGACAGACTGCTGGGACCCGCACCCAGCCGGATTACCATTGTATCCCTGAGGGGCAGGCCTATATAAGCCCCCCGGGCACCCATGCAAGGGGGATCACTTCTTTAGCACTAGACCAGATCATATAGGAAGGAGCGAGCTAGCCTTACCTTCTCCTACCTCCAAGAAATAGCTCAAGGAGCAACCTTGTGCTTACTTTGCCATAGTGAACATGCGGAGACCCCGCAGAGCAGCAGTAGGGGTATTATCTCCACGGAGAGCCCTGAAGCTGGGTAAGATCCGCCGGCGTGCATGTCTTCGCCTCATCTCATTTCCAGGCACCGGCGACGTTCTACTCGCCCCCACCATGATAAGCCATCCCTTGGTATATGTCGCACCCAACTCCCGACAAGTGGGTTCAAGTCTTCAAGGGCTTAGCTACCTATATGCATCCTCCAAGTTAAAAGTACTCCTACTAGTACTAGTAAGTAGTACAACAATGAAAGAGAAGGCGAGAGGGTTAAAAAATGGAATACCTGGGTAGATGGTGACGGTCCGATCGTGGTAGATTGTGTGACCATGTTGCATATCAGTGGTACCATGGGTAATGACTGCTAAGATAGTTGATCCCAATATGCCAAAGTCAGCTACAAGGTTCCAGGTTAGACTGAATCGTGGATGCAAATGCACATCCACGATCGGCGCTCTTAGTTTGATCGGGGGATGACTGGTCCCTGCAAAATAATGGAGTGCCATTTGGGATGCATATGATGGTTTGTGCATTCCGTGTGTAATCTGCCGTACCATAGGATGGCAACCAGATGAAACAAGTCCCCTGGCTTGTCACAGCGAAGATGCGGCCTAGATGGCGCACGATGTCTTCGAATGTGTAGGGGTACAAATCTGCCTCCGCCAACATGCGCCAGCCTCTGCCGTTACTGCCTCTTGCATTGATGGAAATCCTTATGTCGGACACCGCGATGAGACAGTAATCGTCGTAGCCACGTCGCTTTGTCGGCGGGTCCGCAATTGCTATCTTCTTCAATCTCATGTATGCATCATCATACGTATTCAAGCCCAGACTGTTCGGAAGGCCAATCCCAATGGTGGAGAAGGGGTCTACGGGAACGGCCGCACTGCTGTGGATGTTGTGCAAAATGATGGTGGTATCTGGCTGAAGGTATGCAAGCCAATCTTCATTGGCACCGACCCAGACCTATATATAAGACGGTGGGTAGGGAAGAAATTACGGGATGGAAATGGAATAACTAAGTACTACATGATCAAACTCCATTACTGACCTGCTCATCGGACAAAATCTGACTACCTCTCTACATCGGCAACTCTAGTGGAGTCAACGTGCAACCATGGCCAGGGAGCGGTGGACTGTTCAAAGGATTGTCCCATAGAAGAACCTTCTCCTCGAGGACGCATGGAAGACCAACAAGCATGGCCTTTTCCCAAGCTTGTCTAAGCACCATCTTGAAAAGGTTAGTGCAGGAAGCACCGAGTCTTGCGACGACGAGGACGTCGGAGCGGCGTGCGATTTCCCCCAGAGGATCGTTGAGAGAGTCCTGGACTAAGGGGTCCTCGGCTGTCCGGACTATGTGACATGGGCTGGACTAATGGGCTATGAAGATACAAGACAGAAGACTTCTTCCCGTGTCTGGATGGGACTCTACTTGGCGTGGAAGGCAAGCTTGGCATTCGGATATGAAGATTCCTTTCCCTGTAACCGACTTTGTACAACCCTAGCCCCCTCTGGTGTCTATATAAACCGGAGGGTTTAGTCCGTAGGGGATAATCATAATCATACAGGCTAGACTACTAGGGTTTTAGCCATTACGATCTCGTGGTAGATCAACTCTTGTAATACTCATATTCAACAAGATCAATCAAGCAGGAAGTAGGGTATTACCTCGATTGAGAGGGCCCGAAGCTGGGTAAACATCTTGTCCCCCGCCTCCTGTTACTATCGACCTTAGACACATAGTTCCGGACCCCCTACCCGAGATTCACCGATTTTGACACCGACGTTGGTGCTTTCATTGACAGTTCCGCTGCGTCGTCACCAAAAAGGTTTGATGGCTCCATCAATCATCTAGAACAATACAGTCCAGGGCGTGGTTTTCCTCCCTAGACAGATCTTCGTATTCGGTGGCATCGCACTGTGGGCTAACATGCTTGGCCATCTAGAGTAGATCGACAGCTATGCCCCTGGCCATCAGGTCAAGTTTGGAAACTTGAACTATGTGGCTGACATCCGCGGAGACTTGATCTTCGTCAGACTCGAGCCCATGACAACCGCTTCCTGACACCATGATGAACATGACCTAAATCTATCATCGTACCGTGCACTGGAGATAGCGCATATAACTGCTCTGGTCTTACATCCAGAGCAGACTACGCCGTCCAAGGACGGAAGCTCAACCCTGCCACGGAAGCCGAAGACTCACCAGCGTTGGAGCCGCACACAGACCCGACCTCGAGCGGGGCCTGTGTCACCGGAACCTCGCATTCGTGTCCAACCATAGGTTCCGAACCGCGTGCATCCGCGCCCATCGAACCTGATCGGGCGCCGATCATTGAGTTCAGCTCCGTGAACATCTTCCGGCACTCACCTCTAGGCGATGTGTTAAACTCATTAAAACCCCTCTCCTTGTCAGGGGACTCTCAGCCGAACTATGTCCGGCTTGAATTGGAAGCTGATGACGAAAAATTCCGCTTCCCACCCACCACCCACTTCATAGCCACTATCAAAGATTTAACCGATCTACTTGACTACACCTCCGAAGACTTCGAAGGGATGGACCTCGAAGCCGGAGAAAATCTAGACCAAAACCCACCCGTAACCAGGCAGTGGACGGCTACGTCCTCATACGATGTATATATGGTGGACACACTTGAAGAGAAGGAGGCTGACAACGATAATGATAAGCCCGTTGATGAATCTCCCAAGCGTCGGTGTCATAAGCGACGATCTCGATCCGGTAAGGGAAAATATAGCAACATTGTCACTGGCGACGGTGATAATCCGGACCAAGCCAAAGACCCCGCAGACCCAGCGATGGAGCAGGACAAGCGAGAGGACAGCGAGCATAGTCCGGGGCCGTTGTCCGACCACAGTGATGCCAAAGATAGCAATTATAAACTTGTCTCCAAAGAGGAGGTCAACTTGGGCGAAGACGAATTCGTCGTCCTAGAAGAACCCTTAGAATAAGAGCGCCTCCATGGGAGGCTCATCGCCACCGCAAGGAGCCTGAAGAAGAAGAAGCAGCGGCTTAAAGTTGCACAAGATACGCTCAATGATAGATGGAATGAAGTGCTAGACGCCCGATGAAAAATATGGCTGTAATCGCCAAACAAAGGGCTATCCCAAGCGTAAACTGCTGCCCGAATTCAACAACGAGGCTATTGCGCCTATACCGCCGAAGAACAATACCGCCAAAAAGCCGGACCGACCACCTCGTGGATGGGACAGAGTGGCGAGAAATGGCGCACAAAAGCCTGCGCCCCCTCCCTGTAAAAGAAGAGAGGCTGCGGCTCAGGGCCAGAAACATGATCTATGTGAGGACCTGAATGAAAAGGCTGGCAAAGCCAGATCCATGTACGGATCCAGGGACCGTGCCCCCACGCGGGACTGTGGTTATCAAGCCAAATATGCCGGTCATATACCAGTTCAGAGCCGATACCAAACATTACAACCGTCGGACCCATGCCATGACACAGCCAAATACAGGGGTGCCGCACACCACCTGTGCTTCACCGATGAGGTGCTGGAACACGAATTTCCAGAAGGGTTTAAACCTGTAAATATCGAGGCATATGATGGAACGACTGACCCTGTGGTCTGGATAGAAGACTTTATTCTTCACACCCACATGGCTCGCGGAGATGATCTCCACGACTTCAAATATTTACCCCTCAAGCTGAAAAGACTAGCTCGGCATTGGCTGAAAAGCCTCCCTGAAAACTCCATTGGAAGCTGGGAAGAACTTGAAGACGCTTTTTGGGCCAATTTTCAAGGGACCTATGTCCGGCCCCCGGATGCAGACAATCTAAGTCACATAATCCAACAACCCAGGGAATCAGCCCATAAGATTTGGAATCGGTTTCTCACTAAGAAGAACCAAATCGTCGATTGTCCGGACACCGAAGCCTTAGCAGTCGTCAAGCACAGTGTCCGGGATGAATGGCTAGCTAGACACCTCGGCCAGGAAAAACCAAGGACAATGGCAGCCCTAACTACAGTCATGACCCGTTTTTGCACGGGCGAGGACAGCTGGTTAGCCCGTAGCAGCACTAGTGATCCTGGCACATCCGAAGTAAGGGATGGCAACGGAAAGCCACGACGCAACAAAAACAAACGTCTAAGCAATGAAGGAAGCCCAAATGATACATCGGTAAACGCCGGATTCAATGGCCCCAGACCCGATCAATGGAAGAATCCATTTAAAGGCAATAAAGATGGTCCATCCAGCCTGGACAAAATTTTAGACAGGCCCTGTCAGATCCATGGCACCCCCGCTAAACCTGCGAACCACACCAACCGCAGTTGTTGGGTCTTCAAGCAGGCTGGCAAACTCACCGCCGAGCACAAGGGGAAGGGACCTCAGAGCAAAGACGAGGATGAATCTCGCCAGCCGAACACGGGGGGACAGAAGAAATTTCCACCTGAGATCAAAGCAGTGAACATGATCTATGTCACTCACATCCTAAAGAGGAAGCGGAAACACGCACTCAAAAATGTCTATGCCATTGAGCCCGTTGCCCCCAAATTCAGCCCATGTCGGCCTGTCCGATCACCTTTGATCGCAGGGATCATCCGACTAGTATCTGTCACGAGGGTTCGGCTGCCCTAGTGCTCGATCCAGTAATTGACGGATACCACCTCACTCGAGTCCTTATGGAGGGCGGCAACAGTCTCAATTTGATATATCAGGACACTATCCACAAAATGGGTATAGACCCGCCAAGAATCAAGCCAAGCAGCACGACCTTTAAAGGAGTTATACCAGACGTAGAAGCCCGCTGCACGGGCTCTTTAACATTGGAGGTCGTATTTGGCTCTCCCGATAACTTTGAAAGCAAAGAGCTAATCTTCGACATAGCTCTGTTGTGAAGTGGCTATCATGCACTACTCGGAAGAACAGCCTTCGCCCGCTTCAATGCAGTCCCGCATTATGCTTATTTAAAGCTCAAAATGCCTGGACCGTGTGGCATTATCATGGTCAATGGAAATATGGAGCGCTCTCTTCGCACGGAGGAGTACACTGCGACCTTAGGAGCCGAAGTCCAATACGGCCTATTCCAGCCAAATAGCTCATGGTCGTTAAGACCGTGGACACAACTAAACGTGTCCGGCGCACACCTCAGTGCGGCCGCTTAGATAAATCCTAGCTCGATTAGCAGTTACGCCCCCATCGACTGCCCCATAAGGTGATAGCATACGTGCCTCGTGTACATGAGTATACCCTTAAAATTCCTTGGGCGGCGCTGGGGGCACACTGCATACAAATAGTCCATAGGCCGGCTTGACCCTATTCAGACTCTAGAAGTTATCTTTCAAGGTTCATTAAATGAACAAGCTCTGTTTACGGCCACACTAGATTCCTTTTTTATAGGTTTTTTCTTTTTTACAGCTGGCCATCACACCCCTCCCTTCAAGGGCACATCACAAAGGAGAAAACGGCACAGACATGTAGCAGGGCCCCGCACTAAGGTTTCTTTTTAGATTAAGACCCTATGTAAACCTTTTATCTCTTTCTGGTTTATACTTTTCTGGCATGTAAAATGTCCAAAGAAGCTATCAGCATTATATGTAAGTACATGACTCGCCGTACTAGAAAGGGATATTATAGAAGCAGCTTGGTTCACATTGTATTTGGAGTTTTATTCTGTCACCACCTGCGTTCTCTCCCCGTGTCAGATTGCCACATGTGCCTTGATAACATGGACCATTACCAGGGGCTGTATTTAGCTTAGTATATGTTGAAAAGTGCAAACACCTGTAGGGAGTGTTCGGTGTCATGAGTTTGGCCTTATATGCATCAGCTCTGAATCATGTCTTTGGTCAATAGTTGGGTTGCCCGGCTCCTGTGCTTACTACCTTATGTTCTGCTCTATCGGCTATGGTAGTAAACGAAGAACTACTGCAATTGTGTCCTGGTTCATCCGGATGAGCACCTCAGTAGAGAAAGCCGAAAATAGACTAGCATGATGCGGCAAGAGCTGCTCAACCACTCGATGACTCAGCGGAATCTTCACGATTCCTTCCGCATTAATGAAGGACCGTTTCTTATGCTCACGTATGTAAATGCACCGTATTCGGATAACCACGTACGTACCAAGGGCTATATCGTAGACCCACAGTCAAACTCCTATGGCTAAGTGAAAGTGTTAAAGCCCTATAGTCTGATTGCCTGGTTCGCCGCATTGACACCTCCTTAACGGACCAAGACGTTGGGTCCAGAGTGATCAAATGCTTTTTCAAACATCCCCGTGTTATACGCTAGGGGCCGAAGCCGATGAATGGTAAACTTTCAGGTTATACAAAAACGGCCGCACAGGAGGCACCCAAAACTTTTTAGGCAAAAGTCTAAAAAGCATAGCCTTAATATATATCATAATACTGTTTTAACAATTTCAGTACACTTCACTCGAACATAATATCTTTCGAGCACTGACCCTCTATCAAGCGGGCAGCCTCTAGGACATCTTCAAAATAATATTCTGGCATGTGATGGTCCTTGCCCTCGGGTGGACTTTTCGCTGCAATATCGGTGGACTTCAACTTTGCCCAGTACGTCTTAACAGCGTTGATATGCGGCACCGCATCAACAAGTCACCACACCAAACAAAAATAACTATCCAAAATTGGCCCAGTCGGCCACAGCCGGACTACGACATCCTTCATGGCAGATCTAGATAGCTTGTGGAGCTCGGCCCACAGGGTCATCTGTTCGTTCAGCAATAATGGACACTTTGGCATGCTGAATTGCGACCAAAAAAGCTTTTCCGTCGCATGTCCTTCTTGCGCTTGGAAAAACTGCATCACATCGGAGACACTCTACGGAAAGTCCAAAAATGCATCTGGAGAACTCCACACCTGATTAAGCGGGGCATACTTTGGATCGCCGAATTTAGTTTGCAATAAGAAGGGCTTACCAGCCACGATCTCCCCAGCTTGTTGAATCTCCTCCCTAGCGGCTCTAGACTCAGACCGTGCTTCTCTCGCCTTTTGCAAGGCCTCGTCAAGATCAGCCGTTCTGGTTTGGTTATCTTTTTCGAGCAATTCATATCGGCCAGTGGCATCCTTTAGCTCAAGCGACATAGTAGATATTCTCTCATCGCACTGGCGACGAGCAGCCTGTTCGGCCTTTAATTCAGCAGTTGCCTTTTCGGCAGCCGCATTACTCATCCTGGCTTGATCCTTGGCCCGGGCAAGCTCAGCCCGAAGGGTCTCAACTACGGCGTCACTATCTGCAGTTATGCACATCTCACTATACAATATTCAGCATCACGCTCATATTATAGTACTTGCATATACTGCTTGCCCGAAGACATACCTTATGCCTCGTTGAGCCGCTTGTTAATAAGTATGATGTCATCATCCGCTGCATCAAGTTTTCGCTTCAGATCTGCAATCTCTGTAGCTTGGGCAGTCGCCAGAGATGTAACAACCTGTGTTCTAATTAGTCAGATTATTTCCTGGGCATATCATTTTCGATCCTCTGGTCGCCTCCTTCGGGACGCCAACCAGAGTCTCAGGGGCTACTATCTATACACAAGCACATTTCACATTTATAGCACAATTGAAAATATTACATTATGTACCTCAAATCCTCTTAACATGCTCATAAAGGCTTCATTCAATCCACTTTTCACGGACAGAATCCTTCTAACTACCGTACCCATCAAGGTACGATGTTCCTCTGAGACAGGCGCATGTTGCAATGTGTTCGTCAGTGTATCCAGCATCTCCGGATCCCTGGAAGCAGCTGACGGGGTACAGACTCCCTTCAAGGGAATGAGTTTGCTCGACCTATGAGTCGTCTCTGACTGTAAGATGGATAGTCCGGGGCTTCTATTGTTGGTTCCCGTAGGAATCGCACACCCTAGACCCTGGACGGCCGAAGTGTCATCGGGCTTAGTCTTCATTGTCCTTCACATCGCTTGTTGGGATGACACCTCGGGGGTCCTTTGACCTATTGGGCGGAGAAATCGGTGGAGGTGTCTCGCTCTCCATCATCTCTGGAAGAAGATCCCCCGAAGAGGAGAACTGTTGATGAAGGCTGCATGCCAGACTGCAAACATATATTTTAAATGTTACCCTTGCAACAAGGAAAGATCGGGATATGTTTAAAACACCCTTGTTCACTTACGATTCAGCTAAGAGCATGTCTTTATGGAGAGACTGCATGTCAACATCACCTCCCGAACCAGAGCCCCTTGACGGGAATATCTTCCTTCTCTTAGAAGCCCTTATCTTTAGGTCTTCGGAGGCGGTCCTTTGTTCCCACAAGGAGAAGGGATATCAGTTTTTCCTTCCCTTCCGTCTTCGGAAGAGGGAGTTTCGATCTCCCCGGACAAGATGTCGGACGTGCCTCTAGAATGAGGGCCACCTTGGGCCTCCTTGCTCTCCTCCTTGTCTTCCCTCGCCGACACTTGGTCGGGTGCCGGAGCCAGCATCCTTGTCAACACCAGATCAACTGAGTCTTGAGGAAGAGGGGCCGAACACCTAATTCTCTCCGCCTTCTTTATCCGGCCCTGGCCACGTATGATTTTCTCAGTATATTGTTATGAGGAATTTGACTAAACTATGATCGGGAGTCGGGTGCTTACCGAGGTATCCGGATGATTGTAGTCAAGGCCGATGTCTTCTGTAGTATCCGGCCATTGTTCTCGTGCCCTGAAGAATAATTTCCACATTCGTCTGAGCATCGTGCCAGAGAAGTGCTGAAGAGTTGGTGGTCCTTCCGGATTGAACTCCCACGTGCGGAGAGGCCGTCGCTAGCACGGTACGACCAGACGGACTAGCATTACTTGGATTACATCGATGAGACCAATGTCGTTTTAAATGAGGCTCTGAATGCGGCTTTGAAACGTCTGCACTTCATCAATGGATGCCCAGTCCAGCCCCTTGTTAATCCATGATGCAAGCTGTAGAGGAGGCCCAGATTGGAACACAGGTGTAGCTGCCCACTTTTTACCACAGGGTTCAGTGATGTAAAACCACTCCCGTTCCCATAGGTCGGAAGTTTTTGTGAAGGAGCCCTTTGTCCATGGGGAATTGGTGAGGTTGCTTATTGCACCACCTCTGCACTCCGCTTGTTTCCTGTTGACTACCTTCGATTTCATATTAAAGGTTTTGAGCCATAAGCCGAAGTGTGGGGAAATACGGAGGAAGGCCTCACACGTGATGATAAACGCCGAGACGTGAAGGAAGGAGTCTGGAGCTAGATCATGAAAATCTAGCCCGTAATAAAACATGAGCCCTCGAACGAAGGGATGAAGAGCGAACCCTAGCCCTCGGAGGAAGTGAGAGATGAGTACGACCTTCTCGCCAGATCTGGGAGTAGGAATAATCTTCCCTTGAGCAGGAAGCATGTGGGGATTTTTGCGGTCAAGTACCTTGCCTCTCGGAGCTTCGCAATATCCTCCTTTGTGACAGAGGAAGCCACCCACTGGCCTTGAGGGCTGGGTCCGGACATGACTGGGAAGCACGAAGAGACTAGATTGAACCGTGTGTGCTGGAACTCAAGGTGGTAGAGGTTGAGGAAAGGAATATTGTAAAGGAAAAAGGACGAGTTTTAGCCCCTATATAAAGGCGATGAATATCAAACGCCCCCTCTTAGGCCTTAAAATATGCCTATTCCCAAGGAATCATGCAAACAGAATGGTTGGGTTACCCATGCCCGTGTTAATGAGAATCCCGCAATAAGGGGACACGATCCCTGCTTTGACAAGATGTGCCAATGAAACCGCATCTCGAAATATGGAGCGGCAGGCTAAAAACGGTTCGAATAATGATCGGGCGGCGACGTAATGTCACGCTACGAAAAGTTGTCAGCGGATTGGACTCATGAAATTGAAGGAAATATGCCCTAGAGGCAATAATAAAGTTATTATTTATTTCCTTATATCATGATAAATGTTTATTATTTATGCTAGAATTGTATTAACCGGAAACATAATACATGTGTGAATACATAGACAAACATAGTGTCACTAGTATGCCTCTACTTGACTAGCTCGTTCATCAAAGATGGTTATGTTTCCTAGCCATGGACAAAGAGTTGTCATTTGATTAATGGGATCACATCATTAGGAGAATGATGTGATTGACTTGACCCATTCTGTTAGCTTAGCACTTGATCATATAGTATGTTGCTATTGCTTTCTTCATGACTTATACATGTTCCTATGACTATGAGATTATGCAACTCCCGTTTACCGGAGGAACACTTTGTGTGCTACCAAATGTCACAACGTAACTGGGTGATTATAAAGGAGCTCTACAGGTGTATCCAAAGGTACATGTTGGGTTGGCGTATTTTGAGATTAGAATTTGTCACTCCGATTGTCGGAGAGGTATCTCTGGGCCCTCTCGGTAATACACATCACTTAAGCCTTGCAAGCATTGTAACTAATGAGCTAGTTATGAAATGATGTATTACGGAACGAGTAAAGAGACTTGCCGGTAAGAAGATTGAACTAGGTATTGGATACCGACGATCGAATCTCGGGCATGTAACATACCGATGACAAAGGGAACGACGTATGTTGTTATGCGGTTTGACCGATAAAGATCTTCTAGAATATGTAGGAACCAATATGAACATCCAGGTTCTGCTATTGGTTATTGACCGAGAATAGTTCTAGGTCATGTCTACATAGTTCTCGAACCCGTAGGATCCGCACGCTTAACGTTACGATGACAGTTTTATTATGAGTTTATGAGTTTTGATGTACCGAAGGAGTTCGGAGTCCCGGATGAGATCGGGGACATGACGAGGAGTCTCTAAATGGTCGAGACGTAAAGATCGATATATTGGACGACTATATTCGGAGTTCGGAAAGGTTCCGAGTGATTCGAGTATTTTTCGGAGTACCGGGGAGTTGCAGGAATACGGGGAAGAGTATTGGGCCTTTACGGGCCTTAGTGGGAAGGAGCCAGAAGGTGGCGCGCGCCCCTCCCAAGCCCAGTCCGAATTGGACAAGGGGTTTGGGGCGCGGCCCCCCTCTCCCTTCCTTCTCCACTCCCCTCCTTTCCCCCCTTCTCCTAGTTGGACTAGGAAAGAAGGAGTCCTACTCCCGGTGGGAGTAGGACTCCCCTTGGCGCGCCCCTCCTTGGCCAGCCACCCCCTCCCCCTTGGCTCCTTTATATACGGGGGCAGGGGGCACCCCATGAGACACAAGTTGATCTATGGATCGTTCCTTAGCCGTGTGCGGTGCCCGCCTCCACCATATTCCACCTCGGTCATATCGTCGCGGAGTTTAGGCGAAGCCCTGCGCTGGAAGAACATCATCATCGTCACCACGTCGTCGTTCTGACAGAACTCATCCCCGACGCTTTGCTGGATTGGAGCTCGAGGAACGTCATCGAGCTCAACGTGTGCTGAACACGGAGGTGCCGTATGTTCGGTGCTTGGATCGGTCGGATCGTGAAGACGTACGACTACATCAACCGCGTTGTCATAACGCTTCCGCTTACGGTCTACGAGGGTACATGGACAACACTCTCCCCTTTCGTTGCTATGCATCACCATGATCTTGCGTGTGCGTAGGAAATTTTATGAAATTACTACGTTCCCCAACAGTGGCATCCGAACCTAGGTTTTATGCGTTGATGTTATATGCACGAGTAGAACACAAGTGAGTTGTGGGCGATACAAGTCATACTGCTTACCAGCATGTCATACTTTGGTTCAGCGGTATTGTTGGATGAAGCGGCCCGGACCGACATTACGCGTACGCTTACACGAGACTGGTTTTACCGCCGTGCTTCGCACACAGGTGACTAGCGGGTGTCTGTTTCTCCAACTTTAGTTGAACCGAATGTGGCTACGCCCGGTCCTTGAGAAGGTTAAAACAACACTAACTTGACGAACTATCGTTGTGGTTTTGATGCGTAGGTAAGAACGGTTCTTGCTCATCCCGTAGCAGCCACGTAAAACTTGCAACAACAAAGTAGAGGACATCTAACTTGTTTTTGCAGGGCAAGTTGTGATGTGATATGGTCAAGACATGATGAGATATAAGTTGTTGTATGAGATGATCATGTTTTGTTGAAGTTATCGGCAACTGGCAGAAGCCCTATGGTTGTCTCTTTGTTGCATAAAGATGCAAGTGCCAAATAATTGCTTTACTTTATCGCTATACGATAGCAATAGTTGCAAGAGCAATAGTTGGCGAGACAACCATGTGACGACACATTGAGATAGATCAAGATGATGAAGATCATGGTGTCGTGCCGGTGACAATAGAGATCATGACAGTACTTTGGAGATGGAGATCAAAGGCGCAAGATGATCATGGCCATATCATGTCACATATTTTGATTGCATATGATGTTTATCTTTTATACATCTTATTTTGCTTAGTTTGACGGTAGCTTTTTAAGATGATCTCTCACTAATTATCAAGAAGTGTTCTCCCTGAGTATGCACCGTTGCGAAAGTTCTTCGTGCTGAGACACCACGTGATGATCGGGTGTGATAGGCTCTACGTTCTAATACAACGGGTGCAAAACAGTTGCACACGCGGAATACTCAGGTTAAACTTGACGAGCCTAGCATATAACAGATATGGCCTCGGAACACGGAGACCGAAAGGTCGAGTGTGAATCATATAGTAGATATGATCAACATATTGATGTTCACCGTTGAAACTACTCCATCTCACGTGATGATCGGACATGGTGTAGTTGATATGGATCACGTAATCACTTAGAAGATTAGAGGGATGTCTATCTAAGTGGAAGTTCTTAAGTAATATGATTAATTGAACTTAAATTTATCATGAATTTAGTCCTCGTAGTATTTTGCAAATTATGTTGTAGATCAATAGCTTGCATTGTTGCTTTCATATGTTTATTTTGATATGTTCCTAGAGAAAATTGTGTTGAAAGATGTTGGTAGCAATGATGCGGATTGGATCCGTGATCCGTGGTTTATCCTCATTGCTGCATAGAAGAATTATGTCCTTAATGCACCACTAGGTGATAGACCTATTGCAGGAGCAGATGCAGATGTTATGAACGTTTGGCTAGCTCAATATGATGACTACTTGATAGTTTATGCACCATGCTTAACGGCTTAGAATCGGGACTTCAAAGACGTTTTGAACATCATGGACCATATGAGATGTTCCAGGAGTTGAAGTTAATATTTCAAGCAAATACCCGAGTTGAGAGATATGAAGTCTCCAACAAGTTCTATGGCTAAAAGATGGAGGAGAATCGCTCAACTAGTGAGCATGTGCTCAGATTGTCTGGATACTACAATCACTTGAATCAAGTGGGAGTTAATCTTCCAGATAAGATAGTGATTGACAGAGTTCTCTAGTCACCATCAGTAAGTCAGCAGAACTTTGTTATGAACTACAATATGCAAGGGATGACGAAAACGATTCCCGAGCTCTTCGTGATGTTGAAATCGACGAAGGTAGAAATCAAGAAAGAGCATCAAGTGTTGATGGTTGACAAGATCACTAGTTTCAAGAAAAGGGCAAAGGGAAAGAAAGGGAAACTTCAAGTAGAATGACAAGCAAGTTGTCACTCCCGCGAAGAAGCCCAAAGCTGGACCAAAGCCTGAAACTGAATGATTATACTACAAAGGAAATGGTCACTGGAAGTGGAAATTCCCGGAATATTTGGTGGATAAGAAGGATGTTAAAGTGAACAAGGGTATATTTGATATACAGGTTATTGATGTGTACCTTACTAGTGTTTATAGTAGCCCCTGAGTATTTGATACTTGTTCGGTTGCTAAATATTAGTAACTCGAAAAAGGAGTTACAGAATAAACAGAGACTAGTTGAGGGTGAAGTGTCGATGAGTGTTGGAAGTGGTTCCAAGATTGATATGATCATCATTGCACACTCCCTATACTTTCGGGATTAGTGTTAAACCAAAATAAATGTTATTTGGCGTTTGCGTTGAGCATGAATATGATTTGATCATGTTTATTGCGATACGGTTATTCATTTAAAGTCAAAGAATAATTGTTGTTCTGTTTACATGAATAAAACCTTCGATGGTCATACACCCAATGAAAATAGTTTGTTGGATCTCGATCATAGTAATACACATATTCATAATATTGATGCCAAAAGATGCAAAGTTGATAATGATAGTGCAACTTATTTGTGGCACTGCCGTTTGGGTCATATCGGTGTAAAGCGCATGAAGAAACTCCATAAAGATGGATTTTTGGAATCTCTTGGTTATGAATCATTTGATGCTTGCGAACCGTGCCTTTTGGGCAAGATGACTAAAACTCCGTTCACCGGAACAATGGAACGAGCTACTGACTTGATGGAAATAATACATACCGATGTATACGGTCCAATGAGTGTTGATGCTCGTGGCGGGTATCATTATTTTCTGACCTTCACAAGATGAATTGAGCAGATATGAGTATATCTACTTAATGAAGCACAAGTCTGAAACATTTGAAAAGTTCAAAGAATTTCAGAGTGAAGTGGAGAATTATCGTAACAAGAAAATAAAGTTTCTGCAATTTGATCACAGAGACAAATATTTGAGTTACGAGTTTGGTCTTCAATTAAAACAATGTGGAATAGTTTCACAAACTCATGCCACCTAGAACACCACAGCTTAATGGTGTGTCCGAACGTCATAATAGTACTTTATTGGATATAGTGCAATCTATGATGTCTCTTACCGATTTACCACTATTGTTTTGGGGTTATGCATTAAAGACAGCTGCATTCACTTTAAATAGGGCACCATCAAAATCCGTTGAGACGACGCCTTATGAACTGTGGTTTGGCGAGAAACCAAAGTTGTCGTTTCTTAAAGTTTGGGGCTGCGATGCTTATGTGAAAAAGTTTTCACCTAATAAGCTCGAACCCAAATCGGAGAAGTGCATCTTCATAGAATACCCAAAGGTAACTATTGGGTACACCTTCTATCACAGATTCGAAAGCAAGATTCGTTGCAAAGATGGATCCTTTCTAGAGAAGGAGTTTCTCTCGAAAGAAGTGAGTGGGAGGAAAGTAGAACTTGATAAGGTAATTGTACCTTCTCCCAAATTGGAAAGTAGTTCATCACATAAATCAGTTCCAGTGATGCCTACACCGATTAGTGAGGAAGTTAATGATAATGATCATGAAGCTTCAGATCAAGTTACTACCGAACCTCGTAGGTCTTCCAGAATAAGATCCGCACCAAAGTGGTACGGTAATCCCGTTCTAGAAGTCATGTTCCTAGACCATGATGAACCTATGAACTATGAGGAAGCGATGATGAGCCCAGATTCCGCGAAATGGCTTGAGGCCATGAAATCTGAGATAGGATCCATGTATGAGAACAAAGTATGGACTTTGATTGACTTGCTCGATGATCATCAAGCCATGTTAAATAAATGGATCTTCAAGAGGAAGACGGACATTGATAGTAGTGTTACTATCTACAAAGCTCGACTTGTCACAAAAAGGTTTTCGACAAGTTCAAGGTGTTGACTACAATGAGATTTTCTCAACTGTAGCGATGCATAAGTCTGTCCGAATCATGTTAGCAATTGTCACATGTTATGATATCTGGCAAATGGATGTCAAAAACTACATTCTTTAATGGATTTATTAAAGAAGAGTTGTATATGATGCAACCAGAAGGTTTTGATAATCCTAAAGGTACTAACAAAATGTGCAAGTTCCAACGATCCATCAATGGACTGCTGCAAGCATCTCGGAGTTGGAATATACGGTTTGATGAGTTGATCAAAACATATGGTTTTATACAGACTTTTGGAAAGGCCTTTATTTACAAGAAAGTGAGTGGGAGCTCTGTAGCATTTCTGATATTATATGTGCAAGACATATTGTTGATTGGAAATGATATAGAATTTCTGGATAGCATAAAAGGATACTTGAATAAAAGGTTTTTCAATGAAAGACCTCGGTGAAGCTGCTTACACATTGAGCATCAAGATCTATATAGATAGATCAAGACGCTTGATAAGTTTTTCAATGAGTACATACCTTGATAAATTTTTTGAAGTAGTTCAAAATGGAACAGTCAAAGAAAGAGTTCTTGCCTGTGTTGCAAGGTGTGAAGTTGAGTAAGACTCAAGACCCGACCATGGCAGAAAATAGAAAGAGAATGAAAAAGTCATTCCCTATGCCTCAGTCATAGGTTCTGTAAAGTGTGCTATGCTGTGAACCAGACCTATTGTATACCTTGCTCTGAGTTTGGCGGAGAAATACAATTTTGATCTAATAGTAGATCACTGGACAGCGGTCAAGAATATCCTTAGTGAGGACTAAGGAGATGTTTCTCGATTATGGAGGTGATAAAAGAGTTCGTTGTAAAAGTTACATCGGTGCAAACTTTTACACTGATCCAGATGAAAGTGGGAGCAATTAGCTAGAGTAGCACCGTACAGAGCATTGTAGACATAGAATATTTTGCAAAATACATACGGCTCTGAATGTGACAGACCCGTTGACTAAGCTTCTCTCATGAGCAAAACATGATCATACCTTAGTACTCTTTGGGTGTTAATCACATAGCGATGTGAACTAGATTGTTGACTCTACTAAACCCTTTAGGTGTTGGTCACATGACGATGTAAACTATGGGTGTTAATCACATACAGATGTGAATATTAGTGTTGAATCACATGATGATGTGAACTAGATTATTGACTCTAGTGCAAGTGGGAGACTGAAGGAAATATGCCCTAGAGGCAATAATAAAGTTATTATTTATTTCCTTATATCATGATAAATGTTTATTATTCATGCTAGAATTGTATTAACCGGAAACATAATACATGTGTGAATACATAGACAAACATAGTGTCACTAGTATGCCTCTACTTGACTAGCTCGTTCATCAAAGATGGTTATGTTTCCTAGCCATGGACAAAGAGTTTTCATTTGATTAACGGGATCACATCATTAGGAGAATGATGTGATTGACTTGACCCATTCTGTTAGCTTAGCACTTGATCGTATAGTATGTTGCTATTGCTTTCTTCATGACTTATACATGTTCCTATGACTATGAGATTATGCAACTCCCGTTTACCGGAGGAACACTTTGTGTGCTACCAAACGTCACAACGTAACTGGGTGATTATAAAGGAGCTCTACAGGTGTCTCCAAAGGTACATGTTGGGTTGGCGTATTTTGAGATTAGAATTTGTCACTCCGATTGTCGGAGAGGTATCTCTGGGCCCTCTCGGTAATACACATCACTTAAGCCTTGCAAGCATTGTAACTAATGAGCTAGTTATGAAATGATGTATTACGGAACGAGTAAAGAGACTTGCCGGTAACAAGATTGAACTAGGTATTGGATACCGACGATCGAATCTCGGGCATGTAACATACCGATGACAAAGGGAACGACGTATGTTGTTATGCGGTTTGACCGATAAAGATCTTCGTAGAATATGTAGGAACCAATATGGACATCCAGGTTCCGCTATTGGTTATTGACCGAGAATAGTTCTAGGTCATGTCTACATAGTTCTCGAACCCGTAGGGTCCGCACGCTTAACGTTACGATGACAGTTTTATTATGAGTTTATGAGTTTTGATGTACCGAAGGAGTTCGGAGTCCCGGATGAGACCGGGGACATGACAAGGAGTCTCGAAATGGTCGAGACGTAAAGATTGATATATTGGACGACTATATTCGGAGTTCGGAAAGGTTCCGAGTAATTCGGGTATTTTTCAGAGTACCGGGGAGTTACGGGAATACGGGGAAGAGTATTGGGCCTTAACGGGCCTTAGTGGGAAGGAGCCAGAAGGTGGCGCGCGCCCCTCCCAAGCCCAGTCCGAATTGGACAAGGGGTTTGGGGCACGGCCCCCCTCTCCCTTCCTTCTCCACTCCCCTCCTTTCCCCCCTTCTCCTAGTTGGACTAGGAAAGAAGGAGTCCTACTCCCGGTGGGAGTAGGAACTCCCCTTGGCGCGCCCCTCCTTGGCCGGCCACCCCCTCCCCCTTGGCTCCTTTATATACGGGGGCAGGGGGCACCCCATGAGACACAAGTTGAACTACGGATCGTTCCTTAGCCGTGTGCGGTGCCCCCCTCCACCATATTCCACCTCGGTTATATCGTCGCGGAGTTTAGGCGAAGCCCTGCGCCGGAAGAACATCATCATCGTCACCACGCCGTCGTGCTGACGGAACTCATCCCCGACGCTTTGCTAGATTGGAGCTCGGGGAACGTCATCGAGCTGAACGTGTGCTGAACACGGAGGTGCCGTACGTTCGGTGCTTGGATCGGTCGGATCGCGAAGACGTACGACTACATCAACCGCGTTGTCATAACGCTTCCGCTTACGGTCTACGAGGGTACGTGGACAACACTCTCCCCTCTCGTTGCTATGTATCACCATGATCTTGCGTGTGCGTAGGAATTTTTTTGAAATTACTACGTTCCCCAACAGAAATATTATACTTTCTGCGGTTGTGTGCAGTATTTTTTTTGCAGAGCCAGAAATGTTTTCTATATTCGAAGGAAGCTTTGGAGTATTCGGAGGAGGAACCCGCCTTGCAATGCCGAAGACAATCTGCGTGCTAGACACCTCATCATTGAAGTATGGTTCAGGGGCTACCGAGGGAGTCCTGGATTAAGGGGTCCTCGGTCGTCCGGACTATGTGACATGAGCCGGACTAATGGGCTATGAAGATACAAGATAGAAGACTTCTTTCCGTGTCTGGATGGGACTCTACTTGGCGTGGAAGGCAAGATTGGCGTTCGGATATGAAGATTCCGTTCTCTGTAACCGACTTTGTACAACCCTAGCCCCCTCTGGTGTCTATATAAACTAGCAATGTTGCCCGCGCACTTGCGCGGCTAGATTTCTATTTGTAATTTTTATATAACAATAGTTTATCTTTTAAATATTTTTTTTATATTTAGAAATTCTATACTATTAAAAATTTCTTCATTGCACATGAATAATTCATTTGCGAGCTGTGTCATAGAATAGTAATGCTATTTTTTGGTAATGAGTTATATAAAAATATAGAATTTCAATATGTTTTAAAATAAAAATTGTCAGTTTAAAAATATGTTGTAATAATGCTTAAACTAATCCTACGTATACATTATTGTGCCATTTGATCCGTTAAGTACATACATGTAAATCATAAAAAATATACAGCTAAACAATGGAGAATTACCATAGATGTTTTTAGTACGACGGTCCCATAGTTACAGACAATATGCAGGAATGGCTCTGTTAGCCTGTCGGTTGATTTCGTTTTATTTTCCTAATTCCACCATCTTTATTCAATGCATATTAAATACTAACCCTGAAAATGAGTTATTAAGTATACATGTCCTTTTCGCGTTGTCCTCCAAAACCGAAATTCCATGGTTTGGATGTAAATTACTATAAGGTTGAGTGGGTCAAGTTTATCATTCATAAGTCGGAGATTAATACACAAGCTTGAGAGTTCTCATCACAATTGATATATGTTAGGATTTATCAATTTATATTGGATTTTGGAATTTAAATGTGTGTTAGCACCCGGAGCAGTTGATGCTTTTGCATTCTCTAAGTTGAAGTTCCTATCTACGTTTGCTCTAGGTTCTCTTTTTTTATGTTTCCTTTCCCATAGAGTGTATTTGTTTGATGGTATAACTAAATAAAATAAGTTATCATCTTGCTATTTCTTTGTTTAGTGAGAAAAAACTATACATGTAGGTCTACATTATGAACGAAAGGATTAGTAGTTGGACTCGTCATTGGAAGTTTCATAAATGTTGACTGATATAAAAACTTATGATTGACTTACATATTACCATTCTTTATAAATTGTTGTGAAATTACGATCTACGTGGTGATACCCCGAACTTGATCAACTGACGATATAATGGTTTTGTTTTGTGGAAACGTCATGTGATAACGAAAGGTATAATATGGGAACGACATTTTCCATGCTTTAGTGTTAGACTTGCTGGGCTTCGTCATACAAAAGTTAATGTCGTTGTAGCTTTTTCTTATCCAAGTAGTGTACACGTTGTTCTAGCGATATGAATGAATTCAAAACTATAAGTAAGGTTGCCCTAAAAACTATCTGTCAAGGTTGCATGAATAAAGCATTCCAAGCGTGTAAGAATACACCATTATTCTATAGAAGTATTTTGGTTTCTCAAGCCTCAAGTTTTTTGGAAACCCTCGTGATCTTATTTTTGTGAATCATGTCACTCAAGCGTTAACCCTGTAGCCCATGCTTTTGCACTGCTGCTCACCTGCACATTTATATTTTGTACTACCATAGATTGTTTACTATGGTATAAATGTATTATAGAATGTACTGGCGCGATTGTATCATATTTATTGGGAACATCATCTAACATATACATTAGCGTAGTCTCCTTTATATAATATCTCCTGTCAAATATGGTTTTATTCTTTGTATTATTTATTAAAAACTTTAAATAGGAAAAAGACACTAAAATAGTTTTATAATATCTCCAGATTGATGATCGAACCAACAGAAGCACAACTGCAGTACGCTGGTGACTTGGTCCATGATACAACATGTATCGCTACTGGAAATCCTCTCGAGCTGATAGTCTGCGGATATGCGCAGTAGTTTTTTTTTATTTTGGGAACGCTAATGCGCGTGTGCTTGGGATCAGATCTTATGGAGCGACCTCCACACCGTATTATTGGCGTGCAATTGGGTCGTGATGGCGTGCACGGTGAGCTCGTTTGCACGTGGAAGCAGCTTTGAGGCGTTACCCTATACGCATTTCCTTTTTATACATGGACTCAGCTGAGGTAGTTGGCGATACGGAATTATGTTAAATTAGCTATGTTTCTTCAGGAGCAAATCATCTGTAGATATACTTGACATGTTTTTTTAAAGTGAGTTACTAAATGGCACATACATGGTCATACATGACATGGTTGACTGCTTTGTACCAATCGTTGTTGTAGGATAACGCTCAAATATTTTAAATCCTAGCCATTCAAATTTAATATAAACTGTTTTGATATTTTAGATTACATGTCGACGAATCAGCTATTTTTATTTTGAAAGAAATGCTTAACTTATACTCCTTCTAATTAGAACACACATCATTATTCATTTGTAAAACAATTGCGAGAATAGAAATACAAAAAAAGAAATGCTCTTGGATGTTCACGTCTTTTCAGTATCAGCTATCCGGTCTTGATTATTTTTTTTGTATAAAGATTTTCCTTAACACGGAAAAATAATTTGGATTTATTAATTTGCTGAAGTCACGAACCAACTTTTGTATGAAATTGTAGATGACAGCATGAGATGTACTACTATGATGGGACTTTTTTGCGTGGAGCGCTAGGACTCTTTTATATTTGGCAGCCGTGCTCTCCTTTTTTTATGTGTTGGGAGCGGTGACTTCCTTCCTTTTGAGTTATCCGATGGCAGCTGTATAATGCAATACAAAGTCAGATTGTCTTGGACATGCCTTTTTAGTTAGAGAAGGCATCTGACTTGGTTCCAAGACGTGTCAATATTTTTACGTGCCAGACCAATTTGTCTATTCAAGACTATATTTATATGTAACGCTACATCTTTAAATCTGAACCATCAATTTATAATATAAACGATCAAGATAATTTAATATATGTGGATGAACGTGATGCTTTGTTTGCCTCTTGTCTTAATTATATAATAGATTGGAGGGTTTAGTATGAAGGGGATAATCATAATCATACATGCTAGACTTTTAGGGTTTTAGCCATTATGATCTCGTGGTAGATCAACTCTTGTAATACTCATATTCATCAAGATTAATCAAGCAGGAAGTAGGGTATTACCTCCATAGAGAGGGCCTGAACCTGGGTAAACGTCGTGTCCCCTGCCTCCTGTTACCATCGACGTTAGACGCATAGTTCGGGACCCCCTACCCGAGATCCGCCGGTTCTGACACCGACAATCATCGTCCAAGGTCTCCCAGCCCCGACGAGGAGGAGAACCGCCTGGCGAATCCATGGGAGCAGCGACGAACTGCCTTCTCTTCGGGGGGAGGGAACTGGCGAGGAGGAGATAAGAGCGTAGTAACCGCAGGGCCTCGTCCCTTCCAACTATAGACCGTTCCTTAGCGAAGGGGTGAGGCTATTATTTACTACGAGTACTAGCATTATGAGACATTATGGGATTGCATTATACTGTAAATAATAGCACTAGTAAGAAATTTTTGGCACTAGGTAGTAGTTTTTGGCGTGGATTAAGAAATTTTGGGTATGTTTTTGCTATTTTTTTACATGCCAACTAGTGTAAAAAACGTCTTACATTTTGGGACGGAAGAGTACGTACTCGTACTGTAGCAGTACTAGTACTACTTTCTCAACTAGTAGTGCAATGTACTGTACTTCTAGTATAGTTGCACCAGTTTTGAACTCTTGAATCTCAGGGCCAAGGAGCTACAGTTGGAATTGGAGGGTACTACTGTTCTCTAGAACCACCGATGTACTATCAATGCTGGGAAAGTACACCTCTGTAGTGGACTAGTGGGCACTCTCGGTGCTGTATTCAACCGCTCCTCTCATGTAGTTGGCCTACTCAGCGACTCCTCTCACGCACACACGAGCAGCCTGTTTATCAGCGACGGTTACTGTGGGGGCAGAACATTTGAGTTATTTGATATAGCGAGACTAGGCTCTTCCCTTCCATTTGTGGAGGTGTAATGGATCTCGTCGAACTTTGTTAGTAGGTCCTTCTTTATTAATGAGATGAGGCAAAGCTTTTGCCTCCATTTCAAAAAAAAAACACGTCAAGAGGAATTTCTTTTATAGAGCCGATAATGGAGTGAAGTCCATGCGTGCAACGCCACAAGCTACAGAGTAGTAGTAGAGCACTTTACATACAGAGCCATATTGCATAGTTCCCAATGCCCCGCCAGGCTTTTCCAGCTCCTTGGGCTTAATTGGGAGGAGCTAGTTTAAATATGCTACTAGCTGATGAGGAAGCTGCAAGCGAGGTGCGGCTAGGGCGAGCACGCGAGCCACGAGATGCTGGGAAGGAAAACCCGTTCACGTGGCTAGGCTATCTAGTGCACCCAGATTGTGGTTCCGCAGGTACGTTTGACTTCAAAACTCAAACTACCCATGTAAATTATTGGCTCGCAGTAAAGTTACTATTTAAAAAAGGCAACCGTGCGTTCAGCCGAGATCGAACCCACAAAACGAGGTATACACTCCCGCGACCACAAGTAGAACTCATTGGAGTACAACGCAACCTAGAATCTCCTTTTGTCGTTAGTAGTACATTATTGTTCCTTACAAGAAACCTGTAATAATGCAAGAAACCACTAATAATGCCAAGAAACTACTACCACTTGCATACATGGCGGATTTAAGATACGACTACCTTATCAACCATTGTACATGCCCTTACCAACTAGCCCTACCAAGAAACGACTACTCTACAAAGTGCCGTTATAGGCACGTTTCAACCCATGGCCCTGTTTGGATACATAGGTTAGAGTTAGTTTGGGTTAGTTTGGACTCAACTAACCCAAAAATAACCAAATAGGGAGGGTTAGTTTGGGTTAGATCCATCTAACCCACCCAAAAAAACTAACCCATCCAAGAGGTGCTTATTATGGTTAGTTCTTCTCGAGACCATTAAAAAACACATTTTCTCTCGCTCTCCCAGCAGCATCCTCGCCCTATCCTCCCGTTCCAACCCCGACATCTCCCCGTGGCCCGTCCGCCCGCCGGTAAGCAGTCATGGCTCCTAGCGCAACGCGTCCCTGTTGTCCTTGGCCAACGCGACTCCTTGTGCAAGGATGGCGGATTCGGCCGGTGGGCTGCGCGAGAGGCTAACGCGTCTCCTTGCCAGGCGCATCCCTGTCTGCCTCAAACAGCGCAGCTCTCGGCACAGAGCATTAGTTGTCAATCTAACCCTGCCATCCAAACACCACTTTGGTTAGAGCTAGTTCAGGGTTAGAATCTAACTCTACTCTTTGACTTAGAGTATCCAAACAGGGCCCATGTCACCCATTAAGTCAACGCCTTCTATTCGGCCGGGCGTTATGAATTGTGGGACCTACATGTTAGTCTGCACAAAAATCCCCGAGTGACCTCCTACCTCCGGCCCGTCCACCTAGTCTTCCTCGACCATGGGATGCAGCTACCGGTACCGGCAGAAGGCGAGGTCAAAACCGCCGGTGGTGTGGAGCCCATCTTGCGGCAGCTGGGATGCCAGCTCCGTCAGGCGCTCACGGCCGCTAGCTAGCCAAGACTCCGTCCAGCTGCTTGTCTGCAAGGTTTGCTAGCTAGATTCGCACGACGGCGCGGCGGCTTGCTCGCTCGCGCCGTGCTAAGGCCAGCCATCCGGCTCGAGCGAAGGCCAGCGCGGCAGATTGCTCGCTCGTGAGTCACGCTCGGGCCAGCTTGCCAACCCGTGCAGAGGCCATCGTGGCGTCCAGCCTATCCGGCGGAGCGGCGACCAACTTGCTCATCACCGGCGCCACCGACGAACACACATCAGTACTGTTTGAAGTAATGTTCAGGAAAAATGATGATTTGAGGGGGAATAACAGGATAGAAGGTCAGATGTGGGTCCCCCGTGTCAACGGTCAAACAAATGTGTTGGTTTAAGATGCCTTGTCAGCACGGACGTGTGGGCCAACCCTGTCATAAATGGTTTTAAACGAACCTAATCGATACTAGGTCGTAGTTTTTAGCATGGATTAAGAAATTTTGGGTATGTTTTTGCTATTTTTTGTACAATAGGTTCTTCCTAGGGCTGGTTGAAAGTGGTAGTTTTTTTAAATACTCTACATATTGTAAGTAGGAGTGAAAGTTAAGCCTTGGAAGCCAATAAGCAAGGCTAGTTACATAGTGCATATGTGTACATGATTGAAAGTGAATATCAACCATGAGTGACTAATATCTTGATGAAAACTCGAAACTATGGAAATACTAAGAATTTTTTTAATGGTTGGAAATACTAGCAATGTTCATCACTACAAAAAAAAGACACATCCGTGACATTTTGGGCCGAACAATTTTTTTTCTGTCATACATATGACACTTCTATGACGATAATTGTGACAAAACCCGGTATCATCATAGATGTGGTGGGCTCCTACTTCTATGACAAAAATTCATGATAGAAAATGGGCTTTTCGTCCTGGGCGGGCCGGAGACGCAGCTGCATGACATTCTTTGGGCCGTCCATGACGGAAAAAACCGTGGTAGAAGCGAGGGCGAGGAAAATTTTGGGGAGTTGCCGGTTACGGTGGGTGGTCGGGGGCCGAGCGATGTGCGTTTCTCTCGTACACGTATGCACGTGTGTGCGAGGCATTGGCTCTAACTGAACCCGAGCGAGGCGTTGGGCTCTAACTGAACCCGAGCGATTGCACTGTAGGCTACGCGTTACTGAACCCGAGCGATCGATTGATGGCTGTTAACTGAACCCGATCGAGCGATTCCTTCGCTACTGCTGCTAACTGAAGCCGATCGATTGGATGGATAGTGAGCGTTATGGGGGGGTTTGGATGAACAGTGAGCGGTGGCGTTGCCTCTGGATTAACATGACCCCGTGGTGTGGAGGGCTGGAAGAACAGTAGATGGTGGAGGGGTGCCAGTGGAGGGGTGCCCGTGGAGGGGTGGATGAATAGGACCCCGTGGTGTGGAGGGCTGGATGAACAGTAGACGGTGGAGGGGTGGATGAACAGGACCCCGTGGTGTGGAGGGCTGGATAAACAGTAGACGGTGGAGGGGTTCCCGTGGAGGGGTGGTTGAACAGTAGCCAGTGGAGTAGCGCACGGTGGAGGCTGGATGAACAGGAGCCCGTGGATGAACAGTCGAAGGTGGAGGCTGGGGGAGGTCGACGGTGGATGAACAGTGGCCCGTGGAGGCTGGAGGAGGTCGACGGTGGAGATGAACAGTATCCATGGAGTCCCGTTTTGCGGTACGCCACACCCCTCTCGATGAACAGGACCCCCGTTTCGACCGTAGCGCTCCAACACAAGTCCGCTTCATCCGTTTTGCGGTACGCTACACCCCTTCCGATTAACAGGACCCCCGTTTCGACCGTAGGAGGTCCGTTTCGTCCGTTTTGCGGTACGCCACACCCCTCCCGATCAACAGGACCCCTGTTTCGACCGTAGGAGGTCCGTTTCCTCCGTTTTGTGGTACGCCACACCCCTCCCGATCAACAGGACCCCGTTTCAACCGTAGGAGGTCCATTTCCTCCGTTTTGCGGTACGCCACCCCCCCCCCGATGAACAGGATGCCGTTCTGAACGTAGGAGGTCCGTTTCCTCCGTTCTGCAGTACGCCAGGCCTCGTTTCCATTCCCTGTTCCGTCCAAGCCCTCCCGATGAACACGACCACGCATTCCGTTCCGACCCAGCCGGTTGGCTCCCCATGAACACGACGATGACGCTATTTCTCCGTTCCGACCCAGCCATGTACACGAGCCCTGGCCGTACGTATGCGCGAGTAGGCGTTTGAGACCCCGCCCGTATGCACACATACGTGGCTGTATTTTCTTTCTTGCGCACTGGCTGAGGTACGTACGTGTACATGCTACGTGCGCGCCTCTACTACAACATGTGCGCGCCTCTACTACGACACATGCGCGCCTCTACATCGACCAGTATATATGTACGTACACGTTCGCGACTAGAATGATAACGCTACGTACGCTTCGACCAGGTGGGTCCCAACTGTCAGGCACTTCCTTGCATGCGAAGATGTAGCTGGTGGGTCCCAGGAGTCACGGGGCGAATCGTTTTTTTTGCCCGGACGCACTTCCTTGTGTGCAAAGGTGTGGCCGGTGGGTCCCAGCAGTCAGGGGGGCTAATCGGTTTTTTTTCGGACGCACTTCCTTGCGTGCGAAGATGTAGCTGGTGGGTCCCAGCAGTCAGGGGGAGAATCGTTTTTTTGCCCGGACGCACTTCCTTGCGTGCGAAGATGAAGCTGGTGGGTCCCAGTAGTCAGGGGGAAACGTTTTTTCCACGAAATAGAGTGGCCCGTTATTATTTTCCGCGTAATAAGGAGGCACGTCCTTGCTACGGCGATGGACCCAGCTGTCAGCCTCTCCACGTACAGTCCATGTCCGATGGATGTCATTCCTTGACCACGTTGACCATGCCGCGCTGAGCACCACGGCAGTGGATGACGGCGAGGCCTAGGAAGGGGACGACGGGGAGCCGGGGAAGACGCGGCAGTGCAAGCCCGCATAGAGAGGAGTACGAGGGTTCACTGGTTCGGCTGTGGTGTGAGGCTGCTGTCGCCGCAGGGCCTGGCCAGCGGTGGGAATAGTAGGGGGCGGTGAGGCCTCCGCGGCAGCACAGCCGACCACGAGAGGCAGGAGCATGCAGCACGACTGGCGCTGCTTTGGGCGGCTGGAGCAAGAAGACCAGAGGTTGAAGAAGCACTACAACCGTTGGATGGACATGATACGATCACAGAATCGTTTATATTGACTAAGTTGACAAAGCCCTTTGCTTTTTTTAGCAAAGACAAAGCCCTTGGTATGCGTGAAGTTAGTAGGCCCACAGCTCGGATTTGGCAGAGAACATATAGCCCATTTGCGATTTGTAAGAATGTACAACCCATTTTTTAATTCTAATGGAATTTACTATAGCCCATTTACAGTTTATTAAAAGTACAACCCAACTTCTAGGTAGGACAATGATTAATAATTTCAAACAACCGCTCAAAATAGAATTCAAAAAAAGTTCCCACATTTTGATGGGATCCGAAATATTTTTATCCGAAATTTCTACTCAGTTTAAATATAATTTCAAAATAAAGTTGTATTACGTTAAAATCCAATGAAGTATTGTGCACGCAACAAGTAATGAAATTAAAATTTTCAAATTCCAAAAATAATATATTTTTTAAACTAATTACGTGCTTGGTGCATAGTTACTGCCCAGTTATTATAATTACATCCCATTTATTATTTCTTGAAGTCCATTTTCTTGTTAAGCGTAATGCATACCTCCTAGGAAAGTTTGCAGCCCAGCGGGGCGGAGAATAACAAGTTGACCTGGATATGTGTACATGTCACATCCTAGTTAGCCATGCATTAGAGTGTTGCATCATGTTTACTTTTTCATCAGAAGCTTGAAATGGGGATGACAGAACCCCCAGTCCCCTCTGAAACCAACTAGGGTTTACTAAAAACTTTTTCAATGAACCTGAAATGCCCTTCTAAAATGCCCATCATTTTTGTCTTGGTTCAGAACCCCTGCCAAAAGTGGTGCACATTTTCCTAGGCCATCTTAGGGTTTTTGAATTAAATCATAAATATTTGAATTTGGGCATTTAAAATTATATAAAATATTTAAATGCTCAAATACCTCCAAACTAAAATGTTTCATGTTGGAAATAATCCAACTATGGACCAGGAGTAATTTGGTGATTTTTGAAGTTGCCTAGGTATTTTATTAAATTCAACAAAGTTGCAGATATATTAAAAAAAGAAACAGAAACAGAAAAAAAGGGGAAACTTACCTGGCGCCACCGCAGGCCCACCAGCCAGCCCACCTGGCCGGCCCAGCCCGGCCACCGCTCCAGCGAGCTGCTTGGCTCGCCAGGCAGGCAGCCAAGGTGCTCGGCGGCGGCACCGCAGCTCGCCACGCAGCTGCTCGCCGCCTCGCCGCCTCCCTCGCCCGGCTAACGCCGTGGATCGGCCTCCCTCTCTCCCCCGAACCCCCCAGACACCCCCTCTCCTCTCCAGCTCCTCCCCCTCGCACGCCCCAGCCATGGCCGACGCCATCGCCGCCACCCCCACGCCGTAGCCACGCCCTCCGTCCACCCCACGCCGTGCCACCGTGTCCAGGAGCTCCGCCGCTGTCTACTTCATCGAGCAGCCGAGCCCCGTGTGCTCGTGCGGCCCGAGACCACCGCACCGACCTCGCCCGAGCTCACCGTCGCCGGAGATCCCCTTCAACGCCGTCGCCGCCTCAGCTCGTCCCCGACCTCACCGGTGGCCTCTACGGGAGCGCTGTGAGCCTAGCTACTCCTCCGACCCTCTCTCTCTCATTCCTGAGCCGTGTAGCCACCGCACGAGGATCACACGCCCGCACCGCCGCGGACCTCGTCGCCGACGTGCTTCCGGCCAACTCCGGCCACCCCGACCTCAACGGACTCCGCCAAGAGCTGCGGTTTGTCCTCAGCTCCCCTCCGGTGGTCTCCGCGGCCCATTTGGTGGCCGAAATGGCCAAAACCACTCCCGCCGCCGCGTCGGGCTCGCCGGCGGCTAAACGCCGGTGCAGCCGACCCGGGTTTGACCACGGGTGGGCCCTGGTTGACTCCCCTGAGTCAATGACAGGTGGGGCCCAGCCCTGTTAATTAAACAGGATTAGTTTTAATTAAGTTTTAATTAAAATAATCACCCTGACATGCGGGACCCACTGTCAGGTTTGACCCAGACCTGTTCCGTTGACCTGCTGACGTCACACTGACGTCAGGCTGGCGCAGTAATTGATTTTCTGGATTTAATTTAAATCAGGAAATTCCAGAATATAATTTAAACTTCAAAAATTCATAACTTTTATTCTGTAACTCCAAATTGGACAAATTATATATGAAAAATGATCAGAAAAATCCAATCTATCCATCTGTACTATTTTCATGCATGATCAAACAAGTTAAATTGATGTTTTAAGCAGAACAAGGAAAAGCACTTTAAAAGGCCATATTTGAATTTGAAATTTGAATCCTTGATTCAAATTTGTTCAAACCCTTCTGGTTTTAGTTGCATTAGCCCAATACACTCATTTTTCCATGTCTCATGCATGCATCATATTGTTGCATACTGTTTGGTAATGTTTGTGTATCGGTGCTCTCTGCGGCAGGTTCTGTCTCCGAGGAATACCGTGATTACCCTAACGAAGAACCGTATCAGTGCATCGAACCATCAGGCAAGCAACCAACCATTTGATCATATCGATACAATCCCATGTTCTCGCTCCTGCTCTCTTTTACTGCATTAAGACAACGCGTTTCAAACTGCTGTGTGCTACGGTAGTTGAACCCATTTCCTCTGCATGACCTGTCATTGCCACAGTAACTAGATGAAACCCACTAGCATGTGTAGGAGTTGATTGAGCCATATGTATGTGTTGTTCCTACCTTGCTATGCCTGCTATGCTTAGAGTCGTGTCAGGTCTGGTTCATCTGGGTGATGGGCTAGAGTGAAATGATTATGTCGGTAATGAGAGTAGTGTGGTGAACACGATTTTGGTAAAGGTATCGATGAGAGGCCATGTAGGAGTACATGGTGGGTTGTTTCATTGAAGCCGACCTTAAGCACTGAGATCTGTATGCGTGATTTAAGATACAGCTACTACCATGCATTGGGCCCTGAAATATGACCCCGCTCGACTTCTTATTCACCCTAGCTCTCTGTCCAGGAGTTGCAAGTAGTTTCTGGTGTTTGTAGCCTACTGGAGGCCGTGGACAGCGCTGACCGTAGGGGTGGGCTGTGATGCGGTAGGTACGTGGCCGGGTGTACCGAATACCCGTTAGGTATCTCGGGAACCCTGTTCACATCGTTCGGGACCGTATGGGAAACCCCGGCCGGACTCCCTGCGGATGGAACCTGAATAGGCGATAAACCTGGACTAGAGGCTTAAGTGTTTAGGTAGGTCGTGGTCTACACCCACGTCGGCTTTCGCTTGAAGTCTGCCGAGCACATGTCGTGTGCAGACGCTAAGTGGTGGAAACACGTATGAAGAAGTACACCCCTGCAGGGTTATCATAATCTATTCGAATAGCCGCGTCCGCGGTAAAGGACTACTTGGTTGCCTATACAGTTCATAGACAAGTAAATGGAAACTGTTAAAAGCCTCAAGATAAGTGTGAGTGCCGAGGATGGCTCTTCCGTAGGAAGACGGAGGTGGATCCTCGGTAGTGTATTGAAGTGGTGAGTAGTGGACTCGTGTGCGCAAAACCATTTCAAGTTGGAGTATCGTAGGATAGTTTAGCCAAGAGTCAAAGCTGGCTTGCTGCAATAACTCCACCAACCCTTCTTGATAACATGCATGTATGTAGGATCTGATGTAAGTCTTGCTGAGTACCTTTGTACTCATGTTGCTATAATTTACATTTTTACAGAAGACGCTGCAACCCCTTCTGATGGGTTCTTTGTAGACGTTGACATCAACGAGTAGGCTAAAGACCCAGGTGGTGACCCTGAGCTTGTGAAGGACCACGTAGTATAGTTAGGCTTTCCAAGCCTCTTTTATTTTACTAGTTATCTGTACTCAGACAAGTTACTTCCGCTGCTGGTTTGTATGACTGTATGACTTGTATGTTGGGTCGTGAGACCCGTACCTTTGTGTATGTTATGTATGGCTCCCTGAGCCTTAAATAAAGTACTTGTGTCGTAGAGTCATGTTGTGATGCTTCGTTGTATTTGCACATATCGAGCATATTGTGTGTATGATTGAAATGCTTGGTATGTGTGGGATCTGACTATCTAGTTGTTTATCTTTAGTAGCCTCTCTTACCGGGAAATGTCTCCTAGTGTTACCGCTGAGCCATGGTAGCTTGCTACTGCTCTGGAACACTTAGGCTGGCCGGCATGTGTCCTTCTTCGTTCCTGTGTCTGTCCCTTCTGGGAAATGTCACGCTTTGAGTACCGGAGTCCTGCTAGCCCAGTGCTACAGCCCGGACCCACTTGCTGATGACCGACACGTTCGAAGCTGGGTCATGGATGCCTGTCCCTGTAAGTCTGTGCCACTTTGGGTTTACGACTAGTCATGTCAGCCCGGGCTCTTTATCATATGGATGCTAGCGACACTATCATATACGTGAGCCAAAAGGCGCAAACGGTCCCGGGCAAAGGTAAGGCGACACCCGTGGAGATACCGTGCGTGAGGCCGCAAAGTGATATGAGGTGTTACCGGCTAGATCGATGTGACATCGAGTCGGGGTCCTGACAGCGTTGGTATCAGAGCCGGACTGCCTGTAGGTTCTCCAAGCCAAACTGGTCGATGTTGAGTCTAGAAATTCTTTAGTTATATGTAGGGGAATTGTTTGTGGGATGGAACGTAAGGCTCTTTTTACTCCTTTATCTTATGACATTCTGATCTGAGTCAGTCCATTCTTCCACCGGGGGTTAAGGAATTAGGATCTGTTCTCTCTATCAGGATCACGAGTTACTAATCAGTAGTACCTTATAAGTTTGATGGTTACCAGCCTAGTTCAGTTCTACTACCACATTATGTTGCCAGAATGGATTCAGAACCTTGTTATGATGATGATGAGTGTATATGTAATCCTTTGTCAAATGTCTCAAAATCCTTCTTGAGCATTTACAGCTGTTATGCTGCCGAAATTTTGCTAAGAAATTCTAATGCCCTTGCATTATGATTGTGCTTTCAGATGGCCACTCGCGACCTCAATCAAGTGGTTCGCCTGACTCGATGCCTAGATGTACCCGGCCATACTGCTAAGTTGGTTAGGGTAATGACTGAGGCTGGATATCGCTGGTATCCCGAGTACACGGTCGAAGAGCAATTCCGAGACTTTAATCAAAGCCAGTATCTCTGCACTGTCAGGATATTTCCATCTTATCCTGGATCTACCGAGCCTCTTCACTGCTCCTATGGACTCGGGGTTACTATTGAGATGGCTCTGCAGGACGCCGCCTACTCTATGATGACCATTATGCGAGTCAGATCTGGTATATTTCGGGACTCTGATTTCCGGTATAGGCCAGGATCACTTCCGGGAGCGCAAGGGTATCTCCAGGCTATCTATGCTGACCCCACTCAGGAGGATTCACGGACTCGCACCACTGCTGAGATGCTCGAGGATAAGGACCGAGAAAATCGGGCCTTAAGGCTAGAGCTCTTCAACACCCGTGCTGACCACTGGGCCACTTTGACTCGGTTCGCACCGGCGGTGCAAGCTGGATATTCAGATATGCGCGATCTCTATCCTGTGAGATCTGCTCTGCCAGACGTGATGGTTTGGCGTGATGTAGGAGGCATCACCCCACCTCGCGGTCCCCGCAGGCCACCGTTTGTTGGTCCAAGGCCTCATCCTAGCCCCTATGGTCCACAAGCTCCGCGAGACCGTCTATTTCCAGATGATCATGTTGAGCTCCCAGGCTATGGAGGTGACTTCTACGAGGACTACTACGGATCGGTCTGAGTTAGTGGTAGTATCACTAGTTCGCACTAGCTGTGTCGTCTATCGTCCCGCGTGACTCGTGGGATATGACCTAGTTTGTACTCCTTCCGGAGGTGTAGAAAAATAATGTATAGGAGCTTGGAATGCCTCCGATGAGATGTAATCCTCTTTTCACCGTAATAGTACTTGTTTGGTCTTGTACTAAACCCTGTATGGTGTGTATGACGATGGAATAAAGAAGCAGTTTCTGTATCTACCATGTCATACGGATGATCATCTTGCATTTCGAGTTATTCCTTACATTTTACCCTATGTCGGAATTTTATCATCCTGACTAAATCATTGTCTTGTTTACCTAGGATGGTCAACACGCGCGCTAACCCTGCCTCTCAAGAGCAGGCCGAAGGCAGTGAAGCCAGGGATGTAAATCTGCCTCATCCTCCTTCACTAGCCGAGGTTATGATGGAAGCTGAGAGAAACAAGCGGGAGACCAACCGTTTGTTGGAGCGTATTGAACAGAACACAGCACACCATCAGAGGACTAACGTGGTGTCACTCAGTGATTTCATCAAATTACATCCACCCACGTTCCACCACTCTGTTGAGCCTCTCGACGCTGATGACTGGCTTCGCAGTATCTCTCATAAACTGCGTTCCGCGCTGGTAGCGGAGGCTGACAAGGTCACCTTTGCTGCATATCATCTTGAAGGCCCCGCCGGTCTATGGTGGGAGAATTATGGAACTATGCGCCCAGCGGGCCATGTCACTACTTGGGCTGAATTCAGCGAGGCTTTCCGTGAACATCACATTCCGGAGGGTCTCATGGACCGTAAACGTGAAGAATTTTGCAGTTTCACCCAAGGCCGACTTTCTGTGGATGCTTACAGCAGGGAGTTTGGTAATCTCGCACGATATGCAACTGAGGAAGTGTCTATCGATGCCAAGAAGCAAGCAAGGTTCTGTAAGGGCCTTAGTCCTGAGCTTCGCCGTGACCTCCGTCTGCATGAGTGCACAACTTTTCAGAAACTTGTCAACAAAGCCATCAGTGCCGAAACTGGTCAGACTGACTATGACGCAACACGCAAGCATGGCCGTGACATGGGTTCCTCATCCGGTGCTGGTCCTCAGAAGCGCCGCGTGTGGGTACCCAACACCGCCCTGCCACCCAGGTTTACACCGAGGCCATCCTTCCAGGCGCCTCGCCCCGTTCAACAGTCTGCTCCAGCCAAGCCCTATGGGGGTCCAACTAACAATGCTCCTCCACGTACCAGTTCCGTGACTTGTTTCAAGTGTGGGGAATCTGGTCACTATATGCGTGAGTGTCCCCAGACCAACCCAAATCAATCTGCTAAAGCTGTTGGCCGTGGCAAGCCGACAGGAAAAATATTCCACGCCAAGCCGGTCACCGCTTCACGTGGCCATGTCAACTGTATCTCTGCCGAAGAAGCTCAAGAGGATCCCAACGTCGTTCTCGGTACGCTTCTTGTTAATTGCCACCCGGCATCTGTTCTTTTCGATACAGGAGCCTCTCATTCTTTTATATCCGAAAGTTATGCTCGTTTGCATAACGTTGCATTCTGTGACATGCCATCCACTATGGAAATTTCTACCCCTGGTTCTAGATGGCAAACCTCTAGGGTAAGTTATGGAAATGAAATCCAAGTCGACAGACTTGTTTTCCTCGCGTCTTTGATAGCCCTTAAATCTTCAGATATTAATATCATTCTGGGTATAGACTGGATGTCGGCTCATCATGCCCAAATCGATTGCTTCTCTAGGACTGTCCAACTCACCCATCCTTCGGGAAAGATAGTCAATGTCTTGACCCGAATAGCCAAGCGACAATTATATTCTCTTAACGCCAGCCCTTTGCCAGACCTTGAGGACGTTCCGGTAGTCCGTGACTTCCCGGATGTCTTTCCAGAGGAATTGCCAGGTGTTCCACCTGACAGGGATGTTGAGTTTGTAATAGACCTCATTCCAGGAACCGTTCCGATTGCTAGAAGACCTTATAAGATGGCACCCCTAGAACTAGCCGAACTTAAGAAACAACTCGATGAGTCCTTGAAAAAGGGTTTCATCCGACCTAGCTCTTCTCCGTGGGCTTGCCCCGTCCTATTCGTCAAGAAGAAGGATGGTACGGACCGGATGGTTGTAGATTACCGACCTGTCAATTTGGTCACAATCAAGAACAAATATCCGCTTCCCAGGATCAACGACCTGTATGATCAGCTCGCTGGATCCTCAGTCTTCTCCAAGATGGATTTGAGGTTGGGCTACCATCAAATCAAAATCAGAAACGGGGACATTCCTAAAATGGCCTTTGTTACTCGTTATGGCCAATACGAGTACACCGTCATGTCCTTCGGATTAACCAACGCTCCAGCCACCTTTTCTCGGTTAATGAACTCAATCTTCATGGAGTATTTGGATAAATTCGTCGTAGTTTATCTCGATGATATACTCATCTACTCCAAGAACGAGGAAGAACATGCCGAACATTTAAGGCTAGTGTTGAAGAAACTTCGAGAGCATCGCCTTTATGCCAAATTTTCTAAATGTGAATTCTGGTTGCCAGAAGTGACCTATCTGGGTCATGTAATATCTGGTAAAGGTATTGCTGTTAACCCTGAGCGAGTTCAAGCCGTCCTTAACTGGACTCCACCTGAATCGGTCAAGCAAGTTCGGAGTTTTCTAGGCTTAGCGAGCTATTGTCGTCGCTTTGTCGAGAACTTCTCCAAGGATTTTGTTATCTACTGCGACGCCTCACGACAAGGACTAGGTTGCATTCTCATGCAAGATCGACACGTAATTGCCTACGCTTCACGGCAATTGCACCCACATGAGGAGAATTATCCTACTCATGATCTAGAGCTTGCAGCTGTAGTCTATGCACTTAAAACCTGGCGACATTACCTCCTCGGTAATCGTTGCGAAATATTCACTGATCACCAAAGTTTGAAGTACATCTTCACCCAACCGGATCTGAACCTCAGGCAAAGACGTTGGGTTGAATTGATCACAGACTTCAACTTAGGAATAACCTACACCCCAGGGAAAGCCAACGTCATGGCTGATGCGCTAAGTCGTAAATCTTATTGTAACAATCTGATGTTACAACAAAGTCAACCGCTTCTCCATGAGGAATTTCGGAAGCTTAACCTTCACATTGTTCCTCAAGGATTTCTTTCCACCTTGGTGGCGAAACCTACTCTTACGGATCAAATCATTGCTGCCTAGAAGCGAGATAAGGGAATAGCTAAGATCAAGGAGAACATTGCTAGCGGAGGTGCTAGTTGTTTCTCCACAAATGATCATGGTGTTGTGTACTTTGAGAACCGTCTAGTGGTTCCCAAGAACCAGCATCTACGGCAGTTGATCCTTAAGGAGGCTCATGAATCTCCTCTCACCATTCATCCCGGTAGTACTAAGATGTATCAGGACCTACGCCAGAGGTTCTGGTGGACTAGGATGAAGAGAGAAATTGCTCAGTATATTGCTAATTGCGACGTCTGTCGTCGTGTAAAAGCAGAGCATCAACGGCCTGCTGGCACCCTTCAACCCCTAGCTATTCCTGAATGGAAATGGGATAAAATTGGTATGGATTTCATTACCGGTTTTCCCAGGACTAAGAGAGGGAATAATGCTATCTTCGTCGTGGTCGATCGTCTTTCCAAAGTAGCCCATTTCTTACCTGTTCGTGAGAGTATAACCGCTAGTCAGCTGGCAGACTTATACATCTCCCGAATAGTGTCTCTCCATGGTGTTCCTTTGGAAATTAACTCGGATCGAGGAAGTCTTTTCACCTCTCGATTTTGGGAAAGTTTCCAAAATGCTATGGGGACTCGTCTCTCCTTTAGCACCGCCTTCCACCCTCAGTCGAGCGGTCAAGTGGAACGCGTCAACCAGATTCTAGAAGACATGCTTCGAGCCTCTGTTATCTCATTCGAAATGGACTGGGAGAAGTGCCTTCCATTTGCCGAATTCGCTTACAACAACAGCTATCAATCTAGCTTGGGTAAAGCCCCTTTTGAAGTTCTCTATGGACGACGGTGTCGAACACCCCTTAACTGGTCAGAGACCGGGGAAAGACAATTCTTTGGCCCGGATATGATTCAGGAAGCAGAAGAACAAGTTCGCATCGTTCGTGAAAAGTTGAAAACAGCCCAATCTCGTCAAAAGAGTCAATATGACCGAAAACAGAAGGCTATGACTTTCGAGGTTGACGAGAAGGCTTATCTTCGGGTCACCCCTCTGAAGGGAACCCATCGTTTCGGTATCAAAGGCAAATTGGCTCCTCGTTACATTGGACCTTTTCGCATTCTCGCCAAACGAGGAGAAGTTGCCTACCAATTGGAACTACCTCCGCATCTCTCCAGAGTCCACGATGTCTTCCACGTTTCTCAACTCAGGCGTTGCTTCTCGGATCCTATCCGTGAAGTGGACCACGAAACGCTTGATCTCCAGGATAATCTTACATATCGAGAGTACCCCATTCGTATCCTCGATCAGGCCGAGCGTACCACTCGACGTCATAATATCAAGTTTCTCAAGGTTCAATGGTCGCACCATTCTGAGGATGAAGCAACTTGGGAAAGGGAGGATCGTCTTCGACTTGAGTATCCCGCCTTCTTCCCGGAGGAACCCAAATCTCGGGACGAGATTCTTTTGAGTGGGGGTGAGTTGTCACATCCTAGTTAGCCATGCATTAGAGTGTTGCATCATGTTTACTTTTTCATCAGAAGCTTGAAATGGGGATGACAGAACCCCCAGTCCCCTCTGAAACCAACTAGGGTTTACTAAAAACTTTTTCAATGAACCTGAAATGCCCTTCTAAAATGCCCATCATTTTTGTCTTGGTTCAGAACCCCTGCCAAAAGTGGTGCACATTTTCCTAGGCCATCTTAGGGTTTTTGAATTAAATCATAAATATTTGAATTTGGGCATTTAAAATTATATAAAATATTTAAATGCTCAAATACCTCCAAACTAAAATGTTTCATGTTGGAAATAATCCAACTATGGACCAGGAGTAATTTGGTGATTTTTGAAGTTGCCTAGGTATTTTATTAAATTCAACAAAGTTGCAGATATATTAAAAAAAGAAACAGAAACAGAAAAAAAGGGGAAACTTACCTGGCGCCACCGCAGGCCCACCAGCCAGCCCACCTGGCCGGCCCAGCCCGGCCACCGCTCCAGCGAGCTGCTTGGCTCGCCAGGCAGGCAGCCAAGGTGCTCGGCGGCGGCACCGCAGCTCGCCACGCAGCTGCTCGCCGCCTCGCCGCCTCCCTCGCCCGGCTAACGCCGTGGATCGGCCTCCCTCTCTCCCCCGAACCCCCCAGACACCCCCTCTCCTCTCCAGCTCCTCCCCCTCGCACGCCCCAGCCATGGCCGACGCCATCGCCGCCACCCCCACGCCGTAGCCACGCCCTCCGTCCACCCCACGCCGTGCCACCGTGTCCAGGAGCTCCGCCGCTGTCTACTTCATCGAGCAGCCGAGCCCCGTGTGCTCGTGCGGCCCGAGACCACCGCACCGACCTCGCCCGAGCTCACCGTCGCCGGAGATCCCCTTCAACGCCGTCGCCGCCTCAGCTCGTCCCCGACCTCACCGGTGGCCTCTACGGGAGCGCTGTGAGCCTAGCTACTCCTCCGGCCCTCTCTCTCTCATTCCTGAGCCGTGTAGCCACCGCACGAGGATCACACGCCCGCACCGCCGCGGACCTCGTCGCCGACGTGCTTCCGGCCACACTCCGGCCACAAGATGGTGTCCATCTTACTCACCAAGTCCCGCAACACCTAGCTAGCTACTCCACGAGCCTCACCGACCCCTCTAGCGCCAAGTTCACCTCCGACCGAGCCTCGGTGGCCGCCAAAGTCGTCGCCGGCGCCAACTCCGGCCACCCCGACCTCAACGGACTCCGCCAAGAGCTGCGGTTTGTCCTCAGCTCCCCTCCGGTGGTCTCCGCGGCCCATTTGGTGGCCGAAATGACCAAAACCACTCCCGCCGCCGCGTCGGGCTCGCCGGCGGCTAAACGCCGGTGCAGCCGACCCGGGTTTGACCACGGGTGGGCCCTGGTTGACTCCCCTGAGTCAATGACAGGTGGGGCCCAGCCCTGTTAATTAAACAGGATTAGTTTTAATTAAGTTTAATTAAAATAATCACCCTGACATGCGGGACCCACTGTCAGGTTTGACCCAGACCTGTCCCGTTGACCTGCTGACGTCACACTGACGTCAGGCTGACGCAGTAATTGATTTTCTGGATTTAATTTAAATCAGGAAATTCCAGAATATAATTTAAACTTCAAAAATTCATAACTTTTATTCTGTAACTCCAAATTGGACAAATTATATATGAAAAATGATCAGAAAAATCCAATCTATCCATCTGTACTATTTTCATGCATGATCAAACAAGTTAAATTGATGTTTTAAGCAGAACAAGGAAAAGCACTTTAAAAGGCCATATTTGAATTTGAAATTTGAATCCTTGATTCAAATTTGTTCAAACCCTTCTGGTTTTAGTTGCATTAGCCCAATACACTCATTTTGCCATGTCTCATGCATGCATCATATTGTTGCATACTGTTTGGTAATGTTTGTGTATCGGTGCTCTCTGCGGCAGGTTCTGTCTCCGAGGAATACCGTGATTACCCTAACGAAGAACCGTATCAGTGCATCGAACCATCAGGCAAGCAACCAACCATTTGATCATATCGATACAATCCCATGTTCTCGCTCCTGCTCTCTTTTACTGCATTAAGACAACGCGTTTCAAACTGCTGTGTGCTACGGTAGTTGAACCCATTTCCTCTTCATGACCTGTCATTGCCACAGTAACTAGATGAAACCCACTAGCATGTGTAGGAGTTGATTGAGCCATATGTATGTGTTGTTCCTACCTTGCTATGCCTGCTATGCTTAGAGTCGTGTTAGGTCTGGTTCATCTGGGTGATGGGCTAGAGTGAAATGATTATGTCGGTAATGAGAGTAGTGTGGTGAACACGATTTTGGTAAAGGTATCGATGAGAGGCCATGTAGGAGTACATGGTGGGTTGTTTCATTGAAGCCGACCTTAAGCACTGAGATCTGTATGCGTGATTTAAGATACAGCTACTACCATGCATTGGGCCCTGAAATATGACCCCGCTCGACTTCTTATTCACCCTAGCTCTCTGTCCAGGAGTTGCAAGTAGTTTCTGGTGTTTGTAGCCTACTGGAGGCCGTGGACAGCGCTGACCGTAGGGGTGGGCTGTGATGCGGTAGGTATGTGGCCGGGTGTACCGAATACCCGTTAGGTATCTCGGGAACCCTGTTCACATCGTTCGGGGCCGTATGGGAAACCCCGGCCGGACTCCCTGCGGATGGAACCTGAATAGGCGATAAACCTGGACTAGAGGCTTAAGTGTTTAGGTAGGTCGTGGTCTACACCCACGTCGGCTTTCGCTTGAAGTCTGCCGAGCACATGTCGTGTGCAGACGCTAAGTGGTGGAAACATGTATGAAGAAGTACACCCCTGCAGGGTTATCATAATCTATTCGAATAGCCGCGTCCGCGGTAAAGGACTACTTGGTTGCCTATACAGTTCATAGACAAGTAAATGGAAACTGTTAAAAGCCTCAAGATAAGTGTGAGTGCCGAGGATGGCTCTTCCGTAGGAAGATGGAGGTGGATCCTCGGTAGTGTATTGAAGTGGTGAGTAGTGGACTCGTGTGCGCAAAACCATTTCAAGTTGGAGTATCGTAGGATAGCCTAGCCAAGAGTCAAAGCTGGCTTGCTGCAATAACTCCACCAACCCTTCTTGATACTATGCATGTATGTAGGATCTGATGTAAGTCTTGCTGAGTACCTTTGTACTCATGTTGCTATAATCTACATTTTTACAGAAGACGCTGCAACCCCTTCTGATGGGTTCTATGTAGACGTTGACATCAACGAGTAGGCTAAAGACCCAGGTGGTGACCCTGAGCTTGTGAAGGACCACGTAGTATAGCTAGGCTTTCCAAGCCTCTTTTATTTTACTAGTTGTCTGTACTCAGACAAGTTACTTCCGCTGCTGGTTTGTATGACTGTATGACTTGTATGTTGGGTTGTGAGACCCGTACCTTTGTGTATGTTATGTATGGCTCCCTGAGCCTTAAATAAAGTACTTGTGTCGTAGAGTCATGTTGTGATGCTTCGTTGTATTTGCACATATCGAGCATATTGTGTGTATGATTGAAATGCTTGGTATGTGTGGGATCTGACTATCTAGTTGTTTATCTTTAGTAGCCTCTCTTACCGGGAAATGTCTCCTAGTGTTACCGCTGAGCCATGGTAGCTTGCTACTGCTCTGGAACACTTAGGCTGGCCGGCATGTGTCCTTCTTCGTTCCTGTGTCTGTCCCTTCTGGGAAATGTCACGCTTTGAGTACCGGAGTCCTGCTAGCCCAGTGCTACAGCCCGGACCCACTTGCTGATGACCGACACGTTCGAAGCTGGGTCATGGATGCCTGTCCCTGTAAGTCTGTGCCACTTTGGGTTTACGACTAGTCATGTCAGCCCGGGCTCTTTATCATATGGATGCTAGCGACACTATCATATACGTGAGCCAAAAGGCGCAAACGGTCCCGGGCAAAGGTAAGGCGACACCTGTGGGGATACCGTGCGTGAGGCCGCAAAGTGATATGAGGTGTTACCAGCTAGATCGATGTGACATCGAGTCGGGGTCCTGACAGTACAACTGTCGGCCCAGTTGCATTGCTAATGTTGAAAAAAGGCATGTGTAGTACAGTACAACCTAACATGGTTACTCAGCCCATATTCAGCGACGCCGGAAAGGCCCAAACAAGGCTTCTGTACAACTATTTGAAGTCACTGAGCTCAATTAATAACTTAAGAAAAATGTTAAATTACAGTGGAACCTAATTAAAAGTTGTCACGAGCAAATAAATAATTCAACGGGTCCCACTTGTGCGTCTGCGCGGGTGTGTGCGTGTGTGTGTGTGTGTGTGAGAGAGAGAGAGAGAGAGACCCATTGGTCGATGCTCGTAAATACATCTTTCAGCCATATGCATTGCTGATGCTCAGTAAAAACTTATATAGTTGACACAATCATATAGAACATCATAGCACACTGAACTTGCATACAAAAATTTCATGCAGGCGGCACAATCAGGATGGAAGCAGTGGATCGCTACGGAAAGGCTATGTTGAAACCAACGAAGTCGTACATAACGGTTCATCGTCTTTATCAATGACGGGGAAATATCTCTAATGTTGTGCAAAAGAAAATAGACAGACAACACAATCAGTTCTGCTAGCACATTAAGTTGACGTACAACCCTTTCTAAAAAAAGTTCAGTACAAAATTAGAACATGTCACAATCAAATGTACTAGCATATCAGTGCTTCACACCCATAGCTCAGATTTAACTAGTATCTGACAAGATTCAATTGTTACCTCGAATTAGAGCACATCCAGACAGCCAGCCCTGCCTCTTCTCCCAAAGAAGCAGTGGCCTCCGTCCTGCGATGGAGTAGGCCCTGTGCCACCCATCGTTCCGAGAAACACGGGGAAAGTCTAACGTTGACTCCTGTAATGGACGTCGTCGACGAACCATGGCACCAGCGGCGGCAGCAGGACTTCGATTGATGGATTGACCACTTATTCGACATGCACGAACACTCGATACAGGTACATCCCTAACGTGGTCCGCGGCGGCCTTGGTGGCGAAGAATAGTACAGCCCCAGTTCCTCCACCGGCATCTCAACACCAATCACCTTCGGTATGGTGGACGGCTTCTTCATCCATGCCATAACCGTCAGAGCCCAGCTGTCTAGAGGAACAAACATACTTACAAGCTCACCTCCAAGGTCATTGATAAGCTCATTCATGGACTCGCTGTTCCAAGCACGTCGAGGCATGCCATGGAAGGTAAGCTTTGTTAAAAACTCAAGCTCAGAGGGCACCGAGCCCCATCCTAGGTGCCACCGATCAAAGCTCACCAGCATGCCATCGCAGAACAAACGCCGGGAAGATTTGAACACACGACTGCAGTCGAAAGTTGTCCGGAACCTGACGAAGAAATCAGCCGGTGGCGGACAGACTTCGACGAGCAAGTCACTTATTTGGATGTTGTGCGCAATGCCAAGAGCTTTCACAAGGTCGTCCGGCGAGACGGGAGGCCGTCGGCGTTGATGGTTACCATCAGCACTTCGTCGGCAAACTTGTCATCTAGCGCCGCCATGCCACTGTTGAGCGACAGCACGCAGCGACCGAAGGCAGGACGGACCTCAGGATCTCCGGCTCGGAGATCCGTGTTGACCGGCGACATGATAGTGCGCTTGAGTATAGAGAGTACAGGAAGGGGATTTGGGGGAACTGGAGTAGGAATCAAGATTCCAGAGGTGGGGAGGGGCGGGAGACTGGGGATGAAAAGGTAGTATGAATTTCGAGCACACGCCAATATGCTCTCGGTGCGCAAGTGCACGAAAACACCGGTGGCGCCCACATGTCGGCCTAAGAGTCCTTATTCTTTCTTTTTGGAGAGACCGGCCTTTTTTTTCAGGATCTTTTGAGAGCCCGGCCTGAGAGTCATAATTGACCTGTTTGGCATTGCGTTACTACTCGGCCCATATTCAACGACAACTCACTGGCCCAAAGAAGTGTACATCATTGAAAGACACTGATCTCAAATTATATAACTTGAAAAAAGGAGATATACTCTGAACACTGGAGAATGGTGATGCCCTTATTTAGCCCACTAGTAGTTCGAGACAATAAATAGTTCGAAACAACGATATATACAACATTGAAACACTGACTAGTGACTACTACTGACATAAACATCAAGACATGATAGTTCATAAGAAGTCTTGCTACACCACCAAAACGCACCCATCTACAGCGCTCAGAGTCTCGTGATCCAGACAAGAATGACATTCTAAACAGAAGCAACTATTACATAGTAAGAGTGACATAGACGAGGATGACCAAATGACAAGGAATGTGCATAACAAAAGAAAGAACTACCCATCCAGAACCAGCAGCAAAGACAACAAAGTCATTCGAAGAAATGATCCAACAACATCTGAATTTGCAGCCCCGCTTCAGCGACCAGTGATCCGGAGACACCAATACTCCACCCTTTCGATGCAACAGCCCAATTACCTATCAACCTGAAGGCTTGAACCACATCACTGCCTGCCGTAATTGAGACATCCAAGGATCAAAGTTAATCCGGATGCCTTTGTCATTCTCACCTTCTTTTGGCTACAGGCTGTATCGTTGACAATCAGGGGAATTTGCTCCCGAACTCCTAGGGCTCGCCATGTAGACACAATTTTCCATAGCAAACAGAGCATCTCTGCCATCAAAGTCCTTGCCAACGGTGATCTCCTGGTTAATCGGATAATTGAGTCCGAGAAACAGAGAGTGTGAACCAAGGCTGTTTACCCGCCTCCAACTAAAAAATCCTGATGGCCCCAACAAGCTGTTATCCTGCTCATAGATGTAACAACCACTGTCCGGATACTCACGTATTTCATGGTGCTTGTATATAGTGGGGTTTTTGCAATATAAATTTTCCGGCTCATGTGTCCGAATGATCATCAGTCTTTTGCCGTCGTCTGATCAAGCGAGAAACCAATTGTGCTTCCCTATTTTTGGCAAAGGTGGTGTGATTACAAAGGGCGGTAACTGTAGGTACACTGCATCATATCAAAAAGGACATGCATTGTTAATATAAGATCAGCATTGTTCAGAGTATGAGTAGGATAATGCAAGAAACAACATTGATATGTCCTTGTTGAAACTGGGAGGAAAATACAGGGAAATGTATACTGGGTTCGAAAATATAGAAGTGCCATGCATAGTTATACTCATGTTATCTCGCAATCGATTCTTCACAGGAAACTACCATGTACCATGTCATGCATGTTATGTAATCATGTTCTGTCCTCACAAACAAATTCTTCAAGGTAACTAATAGACCATGCATTGTTATATACTCGTGTTCTGTGGGCAAAAAATTTGTGAGGATATTATTCTAGCCATTGATTGCTGAAGGGCGAATATAGGTATGTACACATGGTAAGCATTGCAGGATTTCACTACTTCCAAATATAGAGTTCTCCATATGCACATTTACTTCCGTAATGTATGGTTAGATGAAACCAACAGTGTGGTGCATGTTTCTACATCATGAAAGTGAGGAAAACTAACATGGCCATTGATACACACTCATATTTAGTAGTAGCATATAGATTACTGTAAAATAAGGATAATATCCATATATTCCTAACCGTTTGATTATTTAGGGTACAAATTGGCTGTAATGACATTGTCACAATCGCATGAATTAACTCATTCCAAATATAGCTGATTTACGGCGTCTCTAATACATTGCCATAGTTCTCCTCAAATTCTGCTCAAACAGGGATATGCCAATCATCACAAAAAGTTCAAACAATGTCATGGTGTCATCATTAACATGAGATGGAAACAACTTACACGCGCCGTCCCAACAATACGTGGTGCCATCTGCTTTGTCGATCGCATAGATGATGCCATTGTGTTCAATAGCATCACAGAAGTGTGTATCAGCTTTGACGATGATCCACTGCGAGCTGGGTTCTCTCCAGCTAAAGAAGGCACCGGCGCAAAGATAGGCGAGTCCGTGTTCGAACAAGGCAATTAGCTTGAAGTTTGCGTAATTCACATGTCGTGTGGGCACTTGGCAGATTACAATCTTTTGCAAAACAAGGTCCATCCAACTGACGTGGTAATCTAGATGACTTTGACCGCGATGTTAATACTCTATATAATCCAACGGAGGAAGGATAATCTCATGGGAGGTCTGGAAGTTCACGAGCACCAACTTTTTACCGTCTTCTCTGAAGGCAGCCATCTAGTGGGAGTTCATGCCGACCCAGTACATACCTGCCAAGAAGTTTTGGGCGATGGTGATCGGATCGATGTCGAGGGAAATGATGTACGGTAACCCACTACATACCTGCAAAGAAGTTTCGACTAATGGAGATCGGAATGAAGTCGAGGGGCATCATGTACGCCTCCGTATCAAGGTGAGCCAATCTCTCAAGACCAGATAACAGCAAGCAAGGTGTCTTGAAAAGCTTAGGCCTCGCTTCGACGATGGCCGTGTGCATGTCCCACGAGCATGCAGCCAGCGGCAGGGCGCTCAACATATCCATACACGAACAACAGAGGTCGAGGATGTCACTGGGGAGATTGCTCCAATTGCGGCTCATATGGATGCTGCGTGGTTCGCGTTCGGCCATGGTGGAGTTTGAAAGGTGTGGGTTTTGGGGGGCTTGATTTAACGGGGAGAAGGCAGTCGGTGCTGGAGCGGCTAGCGAGGGAATAGTGGTACTGGGGGAGGCAAGTGAGGCGATGGTACACGGGGGCAGAGTGAGATGGAGACGGAGATGGAGAAGGAGATGGAGAAGGAGATGGAGATGGAGTGGTGCTATGGGAGCGGAGAGGGAGACGAGGCGAGGCGCCAATGTGCTGTACAGCGGCGGTGACAGACTGAACAGTGCACAGGGTGAGTCTGACTTTGGTAACCCGAACACGCCGCCTAGACTAGTATCACGCGCAGGGTGTTGTCACTTCACTGTGAGGACTGGATGAATAGTATTTTGACCATCAAGTGTACCACAGTTGTACTACTACTACTACTAGTAGGAACATGAGTACTCCAGTATTGCATAGCGGAAATAGGTCTCTCGTGCTAGCATGCATGTTCACTTCATCGTTCAGGTATCATCCATATTGCAAGCAGAACCAAATTCTCGTGCATGCCCAATCAATGCCCTGCCGCGATGCATGCAGTGGTCATTCTAGTGCATCAAGGACGGCATGCAAATCGTTCCACACTTGAGAAGAGGAAAAATGGAAAGGTAGAACACGGCAGGAGAGGAAGAGAATGCTGGCTAACGATCCTGGGAGGGGATCGAGCAGGAAGTTAATGCTCCATGCCTAAAGGTTTTGGGAAAACCTAATTTTCATAAGGTGACTTATACTCACCTAAACGGAGGGAGTATTGCTTAACCAGAGAATGTTGTGTCTCCCACTCACGAGCTCAAAAAAAAGAAGCTACGACACATTTTTTTATCTGTTTGCATAGGTCCCACCTATCAGGAAGGATGGGCACGTACACGAACAGGTACGACTCATCAGTCTACCCGCATAGCCTTTTTGTTTAGTCTACCTAGCCATCTAATCTACTTCCCGAACGCCACTTCTCCATTTACTTCTCCATCGGGAACCGATTCTCCTCGGCTTCTTCACCTCCCCTTCGTCTTCATTTGCATCCAAACCCGATTGCGTTCACATTGTTTTAACCTCTTTAAATAATCATCTACTACTTTAGTTAGACTAGCCATCTAATCCTAATTCTCCAAACTGTAGCCCTCCGTTCCAGCGGTTCCAATTGGCGAAAGAGATCGAGATGCAGGTTTTTAGAGTCCAACATGTCCTCATCGAAGGATCGATGCGCATAGTTGCCACTGTCACCGTCCACCCAAGGGTTGTTTGGCAGTGGATCAACAATGTATCCAACTCCCTCAAAAAGGTAGGGACGAGGGTCATCGGTCTCAATGCAGAGTACATGGAGCGTTCCCCTGGGAAGATCCAGCGCGCCGCCATCCTTCAGCTGTGCCTCAAAGATGATGTTTTGGTGTACCACATCATACACTCGCCCTCCATACCAGGTGAGCTTCACGATTTCTTGTCTCGGGAGGACGTATACTTTTGTGGTGCAGCCGTTGAAGGGGACAAACAGAAGCTGGAGTTGTACAACCTTGATTTGAAAAACATCGCTGACCTACAAACCAGAATCAGAATTCCTGTAGAAGATTGTGATAAACAGACACCATCCCTATTAGATATAGCAAATTTTGTGCTCGGTACAAATCTTCAGAAGGGTTATGAGACGTTGGCATTAAGGTCGTCTGGATGGGAGAATTATCCCTTGACGTACGAGTGGATACAATATGCTGCCCTCGAAGCCCGTGTGAGTTTCGAGATAGCTACATGGTCCAAAGAGCTTGTTGCGAAGCCGTCTCCCATGGAGAATGAGAAGAAGAAGAAGAAGAAGAAGAAGAAGAAGAAGAAGAAGAAGAAGAAGAAGAAAAGGTTGCACCAGCAGGAGGGCATTATGGATGGATGAACTATTTCCTCTCTTGTAAAAAAATATTCCCTCTCGGTGTATATTGATATAGATGGACTATTTAGATGGTGTGCATGTCTTCGGAACAGAGTAGTAGCATGGGTCCGCTTGACTATAAGGAACTATTTATCCGCATATATAGCTTTCTCTGCTATTCCTTCCAGTGATCTGTATGAAGTGCATGTGTCCGTAGACATGACAGCTTGTCCATGGAAGTTCAACTACGGTGACCAACACGTTTCATCTCGCGATTCCCACGACGCCTCTCCAACCTACGGCACCACGCCCCCCGACATGCGCCTCACCCCTCTCGGCCGCACCGCCCCTCTGCCTTTGTGTGCATGACATGTGGGCCCCCTAAAATGCGGCGAGCATCAACTTTCTATGACAGCCACACGCGATTCCCACGATGCCGCTCGAACCCATGACACCACACATCCCCCAACCTGCGGCTCACCCCTCTTGGCCCCACTGCCCCTCTACCTTCGGGAGCATTACATGTGGACCAGTCACCTATCGGGTCCACATGTTCCCGACGCCCTGAGAGGGAAATGTAACTCCTGCACCAGGGCTTGTGGTGCTCCTGGAGCACGAACACGCGCCAAACTCGATATTTGTTCCTTTACTATACATGCACGCAACGATTTAATGGACATTGTAATCTCAACATGTGATGGGGAGCTCAAAATTTGAATTTGAAACTTATAAAATGAAAAGATTCGAAACAAATAATATGGGAGAGAGGGAGTATATCCTAGGATGTGTCCCATACAAAATAAGTCCCCTGGTTTGTCACCACGAAGATGCGGTTAGAAAGGAGCACAACGTCTTCCTACTCGTACGGCAACAAATCGGCCGCAGACAGCATGGTCCGCCTTTGACCGCCATGTGCATGGTTCGTGCTATCTTATTGAATCTCACCGTGGTTCCATCGTACCAATTCATGCGGTGGCCAATCCTCAAAAAAAAATCTTGTGGTGGCCCGTTGCATGGCTGATCCCAATGCTGGACAAAGGTTCTACGGGAACGGTGTCACCGTTGTAAATGTTGTGCAAATTGATGTTGGTACCCTCCCGTACATATGCAAGCCAATCTCCACTCGCACCGAGCCTAACCTGTGAAACAGTGGGCAGGGGGAATTTGGAAATGGACACAAAAGTACTCTTTAGAATGCATTTACTACGTGATCAAACTCATCTTACCTGCTCATTGGAGGAAATCTGAGTGCCCCTCAATGTCGGCATCTCAACGGGCGTCAACTTGCAAATACGGCCACGCCGCCCTGGAGAGACCCCCAAGGAAACATCCTCGTGCGTTCCACGGAACATCAAGATGCATTTGTATGAGTAGTTTATCTTGTGAGAGAAAAGGATGAATGAGGGAAGGCCTCTAGATATATAGATGGACACTAATACTACCAATGTGCTGGCCCGTGCGTTGCAATGGATCCAAAGTAGTAGAATAATACTTGTTCACGTGCTTGAAATATAAACACTCTAGTTTTGATATACATGTGTCAGCAGACATGACAGCTTGTCCATGGAAGTTGAACCACGACGACCATCACGTTTCTTGTTTCTACCACTGCCACACCCACACGCGATTCCCACGATGCCGCTGCAACCCATGACATGACGTCCCCCGACATAGACATGGATCCTTTGACGTGGCTATCAGTGCCTTGCCCTGCCTTTCCTTCGCTGACAGGTGGGCCAGCAGCATTTAAGGTCCGCATGTCATTGACTCATAGGCCGGGCACTAAGCCACTGAAGTTCAGTCCCATGGGCCCCGAGAGGGAAATGTAACTCCTGCGGCAGGCCTTGTGGTGCTCCCACGGTACGAGCTCGTGCCAAAACTGGAAATTTGTTTCTTAGTACTACCAACTAGTACTAGTAAGGTAAACATGCATTGCATGCATGAGATTCTGGTGGTTTGTGCATTATGCTTCTACATGTGGAGTTTTCTGGATTCTAACATGTGGCAAAATCTGGTGGAATGTAAGGTTAGGCAAGTTTGATTAACATAGGTGAGTGTTTGGTTCAAGCCACACCTTAGGCAAGCCACAATAAGGCCCCACATGACATACACACAAAAAATGTGGCAAGATTCCCTTAGGCTTGCCAAATTGTGGCTCACATTTTGAAGAACTAATAACTTTGCCTAATCTTAGTTGTGGCAAAATTAGTCATGAATTAAGGGGCTGTTTGGTTCCTAGCCACACCTTGCCATACTTTGCCACACCTGACCTTAGGCAAGTTTGACCAAGTTAGGTAGGTGTTTTGTTCTAGCCACACCTAAGGCAAGGATTTTTTTTATGAGCAGTGATCCCCACATGTCATAGACATAAAAAGTGTGGCAAGATTCCCTTAGGCAAGCCAAAGTGTGGCTAACAATTTGAGCAACTGAACTAAGGCAAGTGTGGCAAAAATCATGTGGCAATATATGGCAAAGATAGTCACAATCCAAATAACCACTAAGTTCAACCATGGAGTCTTCTAGATTATACATGTGGCAGAATCTAGTGGATGATATCCAATGGCCAGTAGTTCTCGGATTTGCCATCTTTGTACCGTCGGATTGGCTTCATCCAACGACCAACTTTCAAAGTTTTTTCACAGACTATATCTCTACTCCTATAAAAGAGTCAGTTGGTGATGATGATGTGTCTGCCATCCGTCATTTCTGACCATTAGATCTGCATCTAACGGTTGTGAGGTAAGTTGTGGCATTTTTGCAACAATATCCCACTTCTCTGCTCCAATTTGTAGAAAACCCCTTATTATCTTGAAAGCAACTACATCCCTCCCTCACCTCATCAAAACAGCCTGAGAAATATATTTTTAGTGAAACATAATATATTTTTAGTGGTATATGTATATCAAAACAAGAGTGTTTTCTTTCAAGTTTGTGAACAAGTACTATTCTAATTTGGATCCGTTGCAACGCAAGGGCAGATTGCTAGTAGGGGGTATAGACATAGATGTGCCGGTCCATTGCAATGGATCCAAAGTATATCTATTTAGTGGAGTGCACTTTAAACACATTATCTATTTATTTTTCTCTAACCTTTCGTAGCCATGCGACCAAGCCACATAAGCTTCATGGGTGCCCCCCCCACATCATATTATTCATACTAAGTTGATTGAAAAAAAGATAAATCACCCAAAACAAGATCTTCCCATTTTTTTTGTTCCTACGATGTTGTGTCGTGCACGTAGTATAGTGGTAGTACTAGTAATATAGGAGTAGTTAGGAGTACAAACTAAGTACTAGTAGGAGTAGTACTAGTACGGAATGCTCCTACTCTATCAACGAGCCCCATCTAACACCAAATTTCTTGGCTTCCGTGCTACAGCTAGATCTTCCCCTCGTTTCTGTTTTCCAACCCGGCGGCGGGCGGGGTGTCGGTTTGCTCAACGGCGGTATGTGTCGTGCCGGACGGACCGTGGAGTACTCCTGATTCCCGGGCGTGTGGGGGTGCGACGCGAACGAGGCATGCCATTTCCTTTAACTAGCAATGTGCCCGTGCATTGCGATGGATCCAAAGTAGTAGAATAGTAGTATTTGTTCACAAACTTGAAAGAAATCACTATTGTTTAGATATACTCCTAATATATTACTCCCTCCATACCTAAATATTTGTGTTTTTGAGATTTCAAATGGACTATCACATACGGATTATATAGACATATTCTAGTGTTTCTAGCAAGATGCCTGCGCGTTGCACGAAGTTGATGGAAAAGGTAAGAACAACTTATAAATTGACGGATGGAGTACTAGTTACAGTGATGCATATAATTAAGGAAAGGCATCGCACATGTTGGTATTGACTAGAACGAGAATGCAACAACATAATAAGAATTAAGGCCACGATGATGCAATCGCAGTGGTGGTTACAGAAGGCAAGAAGAAAGATGGATCCATGAACGTACGACCTACTCCTCCTCATCTTAGTGCGCCGGGCCACCGACCGGCGGCTAGGGAGCGGCGGCTTTTCTGGCGAGGTTGAGGTGCTTCTCAGCAAAGGCATCCAAGGCTTCTAGCCGGTTGATGAAGTCCAAAGTCGTAGCGTCCTCACTGGACTTGTAGATACTTATGTACATGATTTTCTCATACACGTGGATGTGTAGGTCGACGAATTCTTGTAGGGCGAGGCGCCTCGCGGTGAGCACGACCTCCGGGTGGACATTCTTCGTGGCATGAGCGGGCAGTCGCAGGGCCACCAGTGCTTGAAAGAGGTTCCATCCATGGAGGCCGATTAGGATGGCAGGCAATGAGGAGCCCGGGTGCGTGGGCTGGAGGAGTACGACGATGTCCTCCGCGAGCTTCTTGAGGATGGTGAACTTGTTGTTGGTGGCAACGATCATCTGGTCCAACTGAGAGTCATAGTTGGCATCAACGGCGGCCATCCACCAGCCGGTCTCCAACACCGTCTGGAGACGATCCTCGGCGCCATGCCGCAGGCCGGCATCATGGACCATCTGGCGCCGCCGCTGGCCGCTCATGCGCATCGCCGCCATGGGTCTGGAGTGAGCTCTTTTGCGCTTAGTGTAGGTGCCTAGGCAAATGCTTAGGTGCGTACGATGTGGTAGATGCATTGGAATGGGGGCGCCTTTATATGAGGGCAATGAGGGCATACTACGTTGCATTCACATCATGTAGCCTCTTTTCCCGGACCTCCTCCCATTACTTCCCTCATGCATTAATTGAAGGAAGATGCATTGGCCGTTCAACATATCAGGAACCGCTACTCCCTCCCTCGTCTGCATTAAAGCCGTATTGGGAACTGCGTCGCCCGCTGTTAAATCGAATACTCCCTCCATCTAGGCAAGTATTAAGTCATCTTACGAAAACCAAATAGTAAACACATAGGCGTGGTGCACTAACTCTCACGTTGTTTCTTATTTTTTGACATAAATAGAGGAATCAACCACTAAGAGATGTGGGGCTTGTATGCTTTTAATGACTTGAGACTATCAAACATGACATGCAGTGGTCAGTTTGTTGCACAAGAACAAATACAACCCACGTCAGCACACACGCATCTTATAGCATCACATCCAATGGCTATAAGATGAATGAGACCAAATTATATCTCATCTAGATGAGTTCTAGCAAAACTGTATTAATAATACTACTTAGTACTCCTACACCATGTATCATATATTAGTATCATGTAGTACTTTATTTATTGCCATGTATGACACATAGTACTCAACTCTCTCTCTTTCTTCATTTAATTCTATGACACCTCATCAAAATTGCTAAGGCTAGTACCATTACAACCAGCCTTAGAAAATACTCCCTAAACATTAAGTTCTCTCGTTTTCCTCTCCACCTTGGTCACCTAAACGGAGGGAGTATACTGCGTGGGCTTTTCTGCACGGCAGGAGGCGGGGCAGTTCCGCCTAGTCGGTTCGACAGAGACGCGAGAAGACGAGGGAGTAGGCTGGTGCAAACGTAGGGTTGTGTGATTTGACATCGAGTTACTGCTGGATAGGTGGGGCCCCATGATTTGACTTGCCATTATCATTTTAACTGCGGCGCTATGACCGGCGTGAGTCTCCCGATTCCTGACCACCTCCATACAGGTGCCTCTCCCAATGCTCCAACATGTAGTAGAGGCTGGCTCTTGCATGAGAGCCCACTTCTCAACTTTTTCCTTGCCTCTCTTTCCTCCACATATGCAAAAATGCCATGTAAAGCGCACTATTATACTTAGGTTGGTCGTAATGGAGAGTATCATATACTAGCATCATGCATATGATACTTTTGGATGATACTACATCCGTAATGCATAGTATCATGTGTTGGTATCATAGGATAGTTTATTTATTGCCATGCATGACACATAGTAGCACATCATATAATATGATACTACAGTAGTATCATATTATGATACTCAACTCTCTCTTTTCTTCATTTAATTCGACGTTACCTCATCAAGATTGCATAGTTGGCATGCATGATACTACTCCCATTACAAGAAGCCTTACTTGCTCCTACAGGTGCTAAGCTTGCCACATAGGCATAAAGTCTGATGTGGCAAGTAAATCAAGAAGAGAGAGACTAGTTTGGTGACCCAAGGAAGAAACGGTGCTAAGCGCGTGTACCTAGGTGAAAAGAAAATTTTGAGTCTATAGCTAATTAAATGAAGCAAACTTAGCAACACCATTTGATTGGAAGAGGTCACTCCTTGGCAAATGCAATAAATACTAGTACTCCCTGTGTCCTAGTGTCAAAAACGTTCTTATATTATGGGACGGAGGGAGTACAAAGAAAGAGATAGAGAGGAGCAAAAAAAATACACTTATAGCCAACCTTATAGCTAACCTTGTTGTAGTATGAGTGACCAAGTGATGACTATGTATGACATGCCAACATTAGATATCCTATCACACCGTGTTAAATATCCAAGGGCGCAACCGCGCGAGCGACCCGACGGTCGTGGTAGGGGCGACCATGATACGGGCTGCTGGCAGCCCTTGGATCTGAGATCAAACGTTCGCATGCTAAGTTGCTAAAAAATTGCAGAATAACCCTCCAGGATAGGATATTCACCCATAGGTCTAGAATCACCCCGTGCAACCGTTCGATCTCAGATCCAAGGGCTCTCAGAAGCCCGTATCATGGGAGAATGGAAAGCCACTACCCTGCTGTTCGCACGCTGGCAGTTCGCTCCTACTCGTCCCCGCACGTCCTTCAATACTATGGTGGTTTGCTCCTAGTCGTCCCGTCCATTCACATTAGTACATTACGACAGTTCCACTAATCCTAACCCTCCTCCCAAATCCATGGCGTCCCAAATCTCCCCAATCGGTGGTGAGTAAAAGGTTAGAACCATCACCGGCGATGAGTTCGATGTCATCTACACCCGTTCTTCTGCGACGGTGAAAGGATGCCTTTCTCGCTTCAGACGCATGTTCGAAGACTCAGATGATGAGTGGGTCGCTGGGCTAGATGTTGAGTACACCACAGTCGTGGGACGAGAGAAGCATCTAAAGGATGAAGAGAGGAAAAAGCCCGCCGTGATCCAGGTTTGCATGCATGACCTATGGTTGGTCTACCACATATGCTATGCCGCCGTTGAGTGCCAGGATTTTAAGGACTTCTCGAGAGCAACCTAGTCAAATTCGTTACTATAGACTTTGGTAACGACAAAGAAGTCCTGCATCAGATAGGCCTTGTTGTAGGCAACACCTTCGACCTCCAAAAGAATCGGCTGGTGTCCTCTCGTCAGCCTTCAATGATGACCCTGGCAGGAGCCATGGTTCATCCTTCATACGGTAAACTGGAGAAACCTCCATACACGTTTCATCGTCATGCATGGCAGCGGAATGTACTAGATATAGACCACATCCAGTATGCTGCAATGGATGGCTACCATTGTTTCAATATCCAAAAGGGTTGGATGAAGAGCAACAGCCAAGTTGGCAGTTCAAGCAAAGAAGTATCGGCCAAGAGGAAGAGGGACAAGGACGAAGTCGAGGACGTGGACAAGGACTCCGAGTAAGGTGGCAGTGTTGTTTCTCATGGTGGTTCTCATGAAGCGTCTACCGAAATAGTTGCAAAGTTTAATTTCAGGTGTGCTTAATTTAATTTGAGGGTTGTGTTGTGCTGAGCCCCCAACAAAACTATGTTATGTTTCTTCTTGTTACTTTAACTCTTCAATAAGTACATACTAGTATTTCTTACATTTCATCTTTTAGTTGGTATAGTACTACCACTCGTTTCCTCACATTATATACGTACAATATATATGGCCAACATCATATAGCCAGCAGTTTAGTTGTCAAAGAATTTCAGGGTGCTTAGTTTTTTCAAAGAATTCCAGGGTGCTTAGTTTTATTTGAGGGGTTGGTTGTGCTGGACACCATTATTGTGACTAGCCTTTTTAATAGTAATATATGCATAATTTGGCGACGAGCACTTTCTATAGGTACCACCTTTTTTTTATTTCAAGTTTTGCTCCATGGCGCAATTCATCGATGATACTGCTGTACAAAAGTTTACATTTTTAAAAGGCTAGAGGGCGGGGCAGTCTAGCTTGGTCGGTTTCACGAGAGGCGAGGGCCTTTGTGATTTTACAGCTCATTACTGCTGGAAGGAGGGGCCTTGTGATTTGACTGCTCATATAAATGTGCCGACGACCTGATCGAGGAGGAGAAAAGAACCGTGCGGTATACTCAAGTGTTCCACTGGAGTAGTACTGCGATGGAGGAGCACGAAACACGGCAGCCCAGTGCCATATGGCGATAAAAAAGATCTATTTTGCTAGTCATCTCATTGTTAGCATTGTTCTATTCATTCCCTCAAAAACAAAAACCATTGTTCTATTCATGCCTCGCAGAGAACGTGGCACATGCGGCGAAACACCCGAAGCAAAAGATGAAACACAACAGCAAAAGAAGAAGGAAGATTATCACCCCAAATGATCTAATTCGCTGCGGAGTCGTAACTGCTTCTTCATCGCCTCCAGGACCTCCATCTCCTTCCGCGTCTCCTCCGCCATCTTCTTCATTCTGTCCATGACGCGGGATTTCTCATCGCGAGCCTTCATCATCTGTTCCATGGCCGCATTATGTACCTTGAAAGTAGCCGGGTGCTTGATGCGGAGCTTCGCCAACTCCTCCTTCTATTCCATGATGAGGGCCTGCAGCATCTTCATTGAGGAACTACTATTCTCATGCAGCTTCTTCCAGCCGGCGTTCTTCTCCTTCAACAGGTCGATCTCGTGGCAGAGCTTCGCCTTATCCTCCTGAAGTCGCAGGATTTCGCCGGTCGCCTTCTTCTCCGAGGCAATGCTCTTCTTCAGCAGTATCACCAAGCCGGCAGTCAACTCCCCCTGCTGATTGAGCTCAGCGGGCATGTCGTCGTGGATCTCCTTCAGCAACTCCGTCAAGCCTTGTATGAACTCCTTCTGCTTATTGAGGTGCTTTATTGAGCTGATTGGGCATGCCATCAAGGGATAACGACTCCAGCTCCGCCGGCTCGGCATGTTCGCCTCTGCGGCTAGGGCGCTCCTGGGAGCCACCGCCTGCTCGTGAGAGATCTTTCGAGGTCTCTGCGTGGCGGCGAGCCCTCTTTATTTTCCGCAGCCTTGGTTGCCGCTCCCTTGTTACGAGTAGTTCTCGACCTAGAGCTCTGCTCACCGGCGATGAGTTCGACATCATCTACACCCGTTCTTCCGCGACGGTGAAAGGATGCCTTTCTCGCTTCAGACGCATGTTCCAAGACTCAGATGATGAGTGGGTCGCTAGGCTAGATGTTGAGTACACCACAGTCCCAGGACGAGAGAAGGTTCTAAAGGACGAAGAGAGGAAGAAGCCTGCCATGATCCAGGTTTGCGTGCATGACTTATGCTTGGTCTACCACATATGCCATGCCGATGTTGAATGCCTGGATTTTAAGGACTTCCTCAAGAGAAACCTAGTCAAATTCGTTACTGTAGACTTTGGTAACGACAAAGAAGTCCTGGTTCGGATAGGCCTCGTTGTAGGCAACACCTTCGACCTCCAGAAGAATCGGCTGGTGTCCTCTCATTAGCCTTCAATGCTGACCCTGGCAGGAGCCATGGTTCATCCTTCGTACGGTAAACTGGAGAAACCTCCATACACGTTTCATCGTTATGCATGGCAGCGGAATGTACTAGATATAGACCACATCCACTACGCTGCAATGGATGGCTACCTTTGTTTCAATATCTACAAGGGTTGGATGAAGAGCAAGAGCCAAGTGTGCGGTTCAAGCAAAGAAGTATCGGCCAAGAGGAAGAGGAAGAGGGACAAGGACGAAGTCGAGGATGTGGACGAGGACTCTGAGTAAGGTGGCTTAATTTAATTTGAGGGGTGTGTTGTGCTGAGCCCCCAGCAGAACTATGTTATGTTTCTTCTCGTTACTTTAACTCTTCAGTACATACATACTAGTATTTCTTACATTTCATCTTTTAGTTGGTATAGTACTACCACTCGTTTCTTCACATTATATACGTATAATATATATGGCCAACATCATATAGCCAGCAGTTTAGTTGTCAAAGAATTTCCGGGTGCTTAGTTTTGTCAAAGAATTCCAGGATGCTTAGTTTTATTTGAGGGGTGGGTTGTGCTGGACACCATTATTGTGACTAGCCTTTTTAATAGTATACTATATGCATAATTTGGCAACGAGCGCTCTCTATATGTACCACCTTTTTTCAATTTCAAGTTTTGCTCCATGGTGCAATCCTTCGGTACTACTGCTGTACAGAAGTATACATTTTTTAAAAGGCTAGAGGGAGGGGCAGTCCAGCTCGGTTGGTTTCACGAGAGGCGAGGGCCTTTGTGATTTGATGGCTCATTACTGCTATCAAATCGAATAGTACTGCGCCACCCGCTGCACGCCCGACGCCTCCATTAAACCCCTCCGTTAAACCCGCATGCAAACCGAGAATCCTACTCTGGCCACACGTCCGTTCATGAGCGGGCGGGAATTAAACGCAACACCGGCTGAGCTCGTCCTGTCCGCCCTCAGTTTAAACAAGGCTAGATGCCGGCCAAGCTCCTACCGTCCGCCCTCTATTTACACAAGGCCAGACAGACAACGGGCAAGAATCGCACCCCTCCGCCGCTCCCCCATCTCCTCCTTCACCATTTTCTCCACTCTTCCGATGGCTTCCGAGGAGCCATTCTCCGGCATATTACCCGGCTGGGTGGCCCGCCGAGCCCTCCGGATACGGGCAAGGCCGCTCGGTGCTTCACCAACCTCGCTTGGCCCGACGGAGCCAGTTGCCGCCCCAAGCAGGCGCGTGGTTCAGCAACTCGCCTCTCCAGTTCAGCTCAATGAGCACTGCCGAGTTGCTCCACGCTGGCATGGTGGCGAGCATGCCGGTACGGGCGCCGTCGCTGCCACGTCGTACCGCGCCACCAGTGTCTGCAGTGGCTGCGCTTGCCGTGTCTCTGGGCGTGCCTCCCGTGCCTGCGGCAGCGCCATGCAGGCAGAGACAGAAGCCGGGTGCATGGAGAGCGACGAGTTGGTGGCCAGCTTCTCCATGTCCGCCGCCATCATCGAGGAGAAGTAGAACACGAGAGGCCGCCGCCACTTGGGACCCATGAAGGCCACCGCCGAGGCGACGACCGCGGATTCAGGTGGTTTCTTTGTTGCTTCGTCTCTTCCGAGGACCTTCGTCAACCCCGCAAGTGTCTGACGGACATGAGGAAGACAAAGGGATCCGCGGACGGCCATTTAGAACTAAAATAAGTCTAGATACATCCATTTCTAGGACAAGTATTTCCGGACGGTGGGAGTATTAATTATACAAGAGAGCCGGATTGGCACCTCTTAGTTCATGTAAATTTAATGAAATATATCATGTTTATATGAAGATCCGACTTTTTATACGAAATCCTTCATGCTTATATGAAATCTGTTCGTGTTTGCATGAATTTCATCTGGTTGGTTAGAGTTGTAAATATGTATGCCGCTGGCGTTTGATGTCGTCCTCCGTGGAAGGAAGCGGGAGGAAATTTGCCGGCCACCGTTGGAGATGCTCTTTATGCTGGAAATAATAGAGTGACATTCAATCCATTTGAGTTAATTGCCTGTATGATTGTCCCTCTATAAAAAGTTAATTGCATGTACAGTGTACACATGACTTGCGGGGTGGCTACAGCTTCGTACAGAAGAAACAAGTCCATCCTTAATCTTGTATTCTAAGTACTCTGTGGCTTTCACTGTCAGTACACCGAAATAAGTATATATTTAATAAGTAGAGTAATATATAATATAAAAATCTAAAGTTAAAAGACAGAATTCAAACTCATGTCATCTCGTTGCGAGCATCTAGTGCTAACCAGCCCAGCACATTTTTGTTGTTGACCATCCTGGAGATATATCTCCATGTCTACTCTTATATATACTCCATTCATTCCTAAATATTTGTCTTTTTCAGATTTCAAATGGACTACCACATACGAATGTGTATGTAGACATATTTTGGAGTGTAGATTCACTCATTTTGCTCCGTATGTCTTTTCAGGAAGGGGTCAGATTTGTCCTTGATTTATTTATGTGGTATCTAGATGGCACTGCACCGCCAAGAAAAGAGGGTAACATCAAAATTATGGACTACTTTTTTGAGTATGTTGGTAAGGTCCGGTCATAGTCACTTGTTGAAATCTCTAAAAAGACAAATACTCCCTCTGTCCGGAAATACTTGTCATCAAAATGGATAAAAGGAAATGTATCTAGACGTATTTTACTTTTAGATACACCTCTTTTTATCCATTTTGATGACAAGTATTTTCGGACGCAGGGAGTAGAAAACAGAGTTGGTGATGATGGTGTGCGTGACATCCTACAATATAGGCCGTCGAATTTATATCTAACAGATAGGAAAGAAATTATGGCGATTTTGAAAAAATATACCCACATGTCTCTCCAAGTTCGCAAATAAGGCCTTCCTCGTTCAGCCTTTTCTCTCACAAGATAAACTACTCACAAAAATGCATCTTGATGTTCCGTGCAACGCACGGGCAGCTAGCTAATTTCTTTTAAAATAGTTGCTGCGATAATTGTGTTGAAGTGATATATTTTATGTCTGCCCGAATTATTTCAGATTCACTAGTAGTAACAAAGAAAAGGTTGCCTTGTTAATTAACAGAAAATAGGGTGAAAACTATCACATGAGGCCGGTAAAAACAAGGCACACTGGGTTTAGCGTCATCGTCACTACAGCTGTGCGCGCACGAGAAGTATACATATCTAGGGGGCTACCGAGCGAGGCACCGAGACACAATTTTTGAGAGAGAAACCAATTGATAGATTACGATCAGATCGAGTAATCACCCTTCTGCTGTCATTGTT
>NC_041393.1:86216618-86255036 GCF_002162155.2 Triticum dicoccoides | reverse complement strand
AGGCACAGACGCACAACTAGCGAGTGTGTGTGTGTGTGTGTATTTAAAAGAGGAGTAGATAGATTATTATCAAGATCGATGTGCCACCCTACTCCTTCGTTGCCGGGTAGTGTGTGTGTGTGTGTATGTGTATGTTTGAGAGATAAGCTAGTCGATAGATTAGTATCAAGATGGAGGTGTCACCGTACTCCTTGGTGTTGGGAAGTGTGGGTGTGTGTGGGGGGGGGGGGCAGTGACACTCACATATCTCTACTCTTATAAAAAACAGAGTTGGTGATGATGGTGTTCCAGCCATCCTGCAATATAGGCCATCTGATTTATATCCGACGGATAGGAAGGAAACTATGGCAATTTTGCAAAAAGATACCCACACCCCTCTCCGCATTTGGAAATAAGGCATTTCGTCGTTCATCCTTTTGTCCCACAAGATAAACTTCTCATACAAATGCATCTTGATGTTCCGTGCAACGCATGGGCATCTTTCTAGTAGGGAGAAGGAGTTTGTGTGACACTTATCTAGCTATATTAAGGGATAGGTAGATAGCATATGTGTGAGAGACATTATTATACTTTGAGAAATTATTGGTTGTGGGTGGGCGGAATTAAAGGGGTGGGCGTGTTCGACATAGAGAGCGTGTGTGTTTCTGTGTGAGAGACTTGTAGGACGGGGTAGAAAGACGAATTTAACCCTGACAGAGCGAGAGAAATACACGAAGTGCGCGTGCGTGATTCCGATGCCCACATGGAAATGAGATATGTATGCGTCTGAGAGAGATTGCACAATTCATTCACGTATCACTATCTAGCAATCGTGGACGTGCATCGCTTGAACATAAGTCAATATCTACTTCGTATCGTGGCCAAAGGTACAATATCGATTCAACGCTATAAAGATTGGACACTCACATATCAAAAAAAAATCTATTTAAATAAACCTTTTCAGTTGTGCATGCCAAAGTTACAGTTATGTTTCTTCAAACAACCAATATAGCTATCATGTACATGCACCATTGTTACTCTTGCATTCAAATTCATTAGTCTTGGATGATTTAAGTTTCTATTTTGAAGTAATTTATGTAATATTCATATATGAATTCAATGGGTATGCAATTTATGAAATGGATGCTAGGTAACACTTTTAAGTAGCTGACAACAATATCCATTTCTTTTTGTGCGCCTCTACACTAACAAGTCAATGCACTATGTTTGAAGTAAATAACAAATGGCACTAAATTATCTATTTACACGAGAAATACATACGCTGAGCGTTTGATCCCTTTTTTGTGAAAGCGCCACTACACCCCTACGATTGGTCACGCCCGTGTGAACGTCCAAGTTATCGGCGCATCATCCCGAGTTATTGTCTTTTTTCTGGTGTGGACTTCACACCAGTTATTAACTGCTGACGCGTGCCCCGTGTACACAGTCTAGCATGACCTTCCCGCTAGCACGATCCAAAATTAGTTGAAACCAGTTACGAACGATCCCGCGGGCGGCAAAATCTCCCGCCTCCTTCTAAAATTTCCTCCACCTTAGTCTTTAGCATGCGAAATCCCCCTTTTGTCCTTGGTGCACGGAGACCAATAGTTACAATACCGCCCTCATCTACATGATAGGTCGGGGCTGCTTTGGTAACTTCCGGTTCCCCCCACTACACGGCACCCCCATTTCCTCTCCCCCTCCCGCAAAAACGACTAACTCCACAGCACCAAAGCATCTTACATCATGCCGTCCGTACTTCATCGCTCTTTCTCCCCTTCCCTCTCGAAACCCTAGACTGCTCATCCACCGGTGTACCATAGCCCATTCACTGCCAGCGGCGTCCACCTCGCCGGATCTAGTTCTGCGGCCGCATCTACCCCTCCCACCTCTAGAAACAAGTAGACTACTCATCCAGCACTGTACCATAGCCCATTCGGTGCCGGTCTTTTTCCACGGCGCCGGATCTGCTTCGCTGGTACTCTCGTCAACCGTCGCGCATCTGCAAGGGCTCATTCGTACTCCCCACCGGAGACGCTTCGTCCACACCCCCCGGAGCCGCCCCACCGACGCCCCTGTCGACGGCCTCTGATCCTCTTCGCCGACACCTTCCTCGAACCTACCGGAGCCGCTTCGCCGACACCTTCCTCAACCCTACCAGAGCCGCTTCACCGACACCATCGTCAACCCTACGGGAGTAGCTTCGCCTATACCATTCTCAACCCTACATGGGCCGCTTTGCAACCTCACAAGTCCATGGCCTCAGATCCGCTTCCTCGCACCCTCATCCAACCTACCGGAGCAGCTTCTGACGCCACGTCCACGGGCGCAGATTCGCATTGTTGACACCACCCTTAAACCAACCACCGGACCAGCTTCTGACGCCCCATCCACGGCCGCAAATCCGTGTCATCGACACAATCCTTAACCCAAACAGCGGAGCAGCTTCTGACGCTCTCGGCGTTCTGGGAACGGGGGTAGATAGACTTGCCTGCCTGCTGTCTGTGGCGTGGCTCAAGGAGTGGCCCAGTACGGCCCATCTTCTTCAACACAAGCTCAAGACCCTCGCGAGGGGCCAAGCCTCGCGGGGCGAACGACAGGAAGCTTCCTCAGGTGCAGCCTCATCAGGCTGGCTCGCGAGGAGGCGGAGAGTTCAAGACGGGGTACCACACAAGGTGCCCATGACGCAAGTCGTGACGACCGAAGCCAGGCAGGCGCCAAGCGGGTGCCGGCCTGCGCAGAGTCCTTGTTTCCTCTTTGGTGCAAAGGGGGAAGCACAGGCAATGGTATCAAGCAAAGGCAACCATTTCTGTCCAACAAGACCAAGACCAGCAGAACGACAGGATGGAGGTCATCGTGGAGCCCAGGAAGGCGTCATCGTCAGAGTCTTTGGCAGGCGAGGACCAACTTTAGTCAGGATAAGTGTACTAGATGTTCCCCTTCAAAATGGCCAATTGTTGGCGCCCTTCCCGCTCAATATTTGGGAAGAGGACCAGGGCCTCGCTCTATAAATAGGCCTAGCCACCATAGTATAGAGGGATCTGATCCTGATATGAAGGTCGACAAATCGAACCTTAGCCAGAACCACCAACACAAGAACTCCTCCCCTCGCGAGGCAGTTCATCCTTTGTATTGTTCATCATCAGCCCCTAAGGCAATCCACCACACCACAAACTAGAGTAGGGTATTACACCACAATAGTGGCCCGAACTAGTATAAACCTTGCGTACCTTGTGTTGTTCTTCGTGTAGTCTAGATCCTTTGCAAGGCGACGAGACGTGAGTTGGTAGGGGGAGTGATCTCCGCGCGCACCCCAGAGTTTGAACCTTAAGGGTCTATCGGAACCCGGAATCCAACATTTGGCGCGCCAGGTAGGGGTGCACCAGAACTTTCCCTTCCATCGACCCACTCTCTATCAGCGCCGCGCTTCGCCCTCATGACGGGCAACACGCCGCCCGCTCCGGCTGCCAATGCCAACACTAGGGCCAGGGGGCTCCGAGCCTTGGCCAACGCCTTGTGGCAGGTGCAGTGGCTGCACAAATTCAAGCCAGAGATGCCACCGCGCTACAACGGCATGGCGGATCCGCTGGCTTTCTTGCTGGCGTACGAGGAGGCCGTCCTCAAGGTCGGGCGCGACGACATGGTCATGGCTAACAGGTTTCCAATGGCACTCACTGGCGTTCTGCGCATGTGGCTGCTCCACCTGCCAACGGCTTCTGTGACATCCTGGGAGGAGCTGTGCGGCCTCTTCCTTGCCCATTATGCTGCACCGGCGCCCCCGGTCGTCGCAGCTCTCCTGGGTGGCTCGCAGGCGCCACCCTCAGGCCGCCATACCAAGCCATTCGTCCGCCAGATCGGCGTCGCCTTCGCGCGGCATGGGGCTCCACTGGGTTGGGCGGCGCCCAAGGCCGATCTGACCTTCAACTCGGATGATCACCCCTCCAACTCAGCCTACTCGGGCGCGCTCCCAATGCTGCGCACCCCCACCATCTGCCAGGTGGCCGTCACCAGGACCCTCATTGATGGTGGTGAGGGCCTCAGCGTGCTCTCGGTGGAAGCCTTCAGCCTCCTCCACGTGCCGCCAGAGTGGCTTCAGCCCAGCAGGCCCTTCTTGGGTGTCGGAGGCGGTTCCACCGGCTCCCTGGGAGAGATCCACCTCCCAGTGACCTTCGGCACCCACGACAACTTCCGCACGGAGCAGATCGACTTCGACATCGCCCCCATCGGCCTCCCGTACAATGCCATCCTCGTCTACCCGGCCCTGGCCCGGTTCATGGCCGCAACTCACCCAGCGTACAACCTCATGAAGAAGCCCGGGAGCAACGGCGTCCTTACCGTGTCCGGAGACACCGGGGATGCATTGTAAGCAATCAAGCTTGCCTTCAAGACCGCGGCAGTGGCGTAGCCCGCCAGCTCAGTCGCCCCCGAGCCCAAGAGGTCTAGGCCGACCAAGAAGAACCAGCTATTCAACCAAGACAAGGTGGAGACCAAGCAGGTACTGGTCGACGAGGACGAGCCCACTGGTGCCACCTTCACGATAGGCACCAACCTCGAGCCTGAGCAGGAGAAGGACCTAGTCAGTTTCCTACGCGCGAACATGAAGGTGTTTGCATGGGAGCCTAATCAGCTGGCGGGAGTCTCGAGGGATGTAATTGAGCATCATCTCAACGCGTGCCCCAAGGTGCGCCCTGTGAAGCAGAAGGCAAGGCGGCTGTCCACTGAAAAGCAGGCCTTCATCGTCCAAGAGACTCGCAAGTTAGAAGCAGCAGTGGTCATTCGCGAGGTTCGCTACCCTGATTGGCTGGCCAACCCTGTCGTCGTGCCAAAGAAGGGAGGAAAGGAACGCATGTGTGTCGACTTCACCAACCTCAACAAAGCCTACCCGCAGGATCCATTCCCGCTCCCTCGCATCGACCACATCGTTGACTCCACCGCCGAGTGTGACCTACTGTGCTTCCTGGATGCCTTCTCGGGCTATCATCAGACCAAAATGGCGGTGGAGGACGTGGAGAAAACGGCCTTCCTGACCCCGTGTGGGGTATACTGCTACACCTGCATGCCATTTGGGTTGCGCAATGCAGACGCGGCCTTCCAGTGGTTGATGCACATCGCTCTGGGGCGACAACTCAGGAGGAACGCTGAAGCTTACATTGATGACATTGTGGTGAAGTCTCGGGAGGCGAAGACCCTGATACAGGACCTGGAAGAAACCTTCACGAGCCTCAGCGAAGTGGACCTGCAGCTCAACCCGGAGAAGTGTGTGTTTGGAGTCCCCACGGGCAAGCTCCTAGGCTTCCTCGTATCTCACAGGGGCATTGAGGCTAACCCAGAGAAGGTCAAGGCAGTCGAGGACATGAGCTTGCCAAAGACCCTCAGGGAAATGCAGAAGCTCACCGGGTGTGTAACCGTTTAGGACGTTTCATCACCAAGCTAGGAGAGCGGGTGCTGCCTTTCTTCAAGCTGATGAAGAAGAAAGGCCACATCGAATGGACTGAAGAGGCCGACAAAGCGTTCCAGGACCTCAAGAGGTACCTTACCAGCCCCCCGGTGATGGTGGCCCCTCGCCCTCGAGAGCCCCTGGTGCTCTACCTTGCAGCCACCCCTTACTCCGCCAGCGTAGCCCTGGTGGCAGTCAGAAAGGAGCATCAGGCCTCGGCCGCCGTCGCACTCCCGGCCGAGGCAGAACAGGGCCAGGAAAGCCTCGCAGAGGCCATGACACCAGCAGAGAAGGATAAGCCCCGCCAAGGGAGCGCACCTAGAGCAGAGGAGGCCCCTTCAGGCGAGGAAGGACTGAGGGCCACGCCGCCTCAGGAGGCGCCCCGGCCGCCAGAAGACGCGGGCCGCGCCAGCACCCTCAATCTCGTCGAGCACCCGGTGTACTTCGTCAGTACGGTGCTCCGGGACGCAAGGGCGCGGTACCCAATGCCTCAAAAGCTCCTCCTCGCATTGTTGGTAGCCTCACGCAAGCTGCAACACTACTTTCAAGGCCATCCCATCAAGGTCGTCTCAGCCTACCCCCTGGAGAGGGTACTCAGGAGCCCCAATTCAGCAGGAAGGGTCTCCGAATGGAACATGGAACTGCAAGCATTCTAGTTAGAATTCAGCACTACCAGGGTCAATAAGGGGGCTGTGCACGCTGATTTTGTGGCGGAATGGATAGAGGCGCTAGGGCTCAAAATGGGCGAGGACCGGTCGCTCTTCTCGGGAAGTGAAGCGCCGGACGGTTGGGTAATGTACTTTGACGTAGCGTTCGTGCGGCAGGGCGCGGGGGCTGGCGCAGTGCTCATATCCCCCACTCAAGACAAGCTTTACTACGCCGTGCAGCTCTGCTTCTAGCATGGGGAGAAGATTTCCAACAACATAGAGGAGTACGAGGGCCTGATAGCGGGCTTGAGGGCAGCAATCACCTTGGGAGTAAAAGGAATCACCGTCAAGGGCGACTCGCAACTCCTCGTCAACATCTCCAACAAGGTGTACGAGTCGAAGGATGAGCACATGGAAGCGTACCTCGTGGAGGTCCGCAAGATTGAGAAACAGTTTTGGGGGTTGGAGTTGTAGCATGTGCCTCGCGGTACCAATCAAGAGGCTGACAACATCGCCAAGAGGGCATCCAGGAGGCTGCCTCAGGAGCCTGGCGTCTTCGAGGAGCAACTCTTCAAACCCTCGGCGACACCGTCGTTATCAAGCACAGCGCAACCTAGGGAGGAACTCCCTCAGCCACCTGCCTCGGGAGCCCCGGCCTGCGGCCCGGCCTAAGGGGCACACCTTCTCCTGGTGTTGGAGCCTCAGGAAGGATGCTGGATGGCAGAATTCAAGGACTACTTGGCGCAAGTGACTCTGCCGGAGAAGGAGGAGGACGCGGAGCGCATGGCAAGGTAGGCCACGACCTACAGCATCAAGGATGGGGAGCTCTACCGGAGGCGACCGAATGACGTGTCCCTACGTTGCATTCCCAGAGAGCAAGGGAAGGAGCTACTGGCAGACATACACGATGGACACTATGGGCACCACTCATCCTCGCGAACCATCGTTGGCAAGGCATTCCGCAGCGGATTCTACTGGCCAACAGCGCTCAACGATGCCGTTGAGCTGGTGAAGGCTTGTGAGACGTGCCAGTTCCACGCCAAGCAGATCCAACAGCCGGCGGGGGGACTGCAGACCATACCCCTCTCATGGTCGTTCTCAGTTTGGGGGACTGGACATTCTGGGCCTGTTCCCTCGGGCGCCAGGGGGCTACCGCTACCTCTACTTCGCTGTGGACAAGTTCACCAAGTGGGCTGAGGTGGAAGCTGTCCGCACCATACCCACAGGCTCAGCAGTCAAGTTCATCAAGGGCCTCGTGAGCCGATTTGGGGTGCCTAACCGCATTATTACCGACAACGGTTCGCAGTTCACCAGTAATCTCTTCAAAATGTACTGTGCTAACCTTGGAACGCAGATATGCTACGCCTCGATGGCACACCCCCGGAGCAACGGCCAGGCCGAACGAGCCAACGCGGAGGTCCTGAGGGGCCTCAAAACCAGGACCTTTAAGAAGAAGCTGGAGGCCTGCGGCAGGGGCTGGTATGACAAGCTCCAATCCGTGTTGTGGTCTATCCGCATGACCGCGACCAAGCCAACTGGCGAGACCCCGTTCTTTCTGGTCTATGGAGCTGAGGTCGTTCTCCCTCACGAGGTCAGGCGTCACTCCACACGGGTCCTGGCGTTCGACGAGGCGCAGCAGGATGCCATGCGGGGGATGGATCTCGTGTTGGGGGAGGAGCACCGTCGAGAGGCCGCACTAAGAGCAGCAAGGTACCAACATGCGCTGTGGCGATACCACTGCTGCAACATCCGCCCCAGGACTCTTGAGGTAGGGGACCTCGTGCTCAGACGGGTTCTCTCGAGGGAAGGGTTGCATAAGCTCTCTCCTATGTGGGAGGGCCCATTCAAGGTTGTTCATGTTTCCAGGCCTGGCTCCCCGCGCTTGGAGACCGAGGAGGGGGTGCCCGTCCAGAATGCGTGGAACATTCAACATCTCCGAAGATTTTACCCCTGAGCAAGGCCCAGTGCCTGTGAAGAAGGCGAATGCATGTGAAGTTGCTGCATTTTGGGAAAGGCCCGGTGCCTGTGAAGAAGGCGAATGCCTGTGAAGTTGCTACATTTTGGAAAAAGGCCCGGTGCCTGTGAAGAAGGTGAATGCCTGTGAAGTTGTTGCATTTTGGAAAAGGCCCGGTGCCTGTGAAGAAGGCGAATGCCCGTGAAGTTGCTGCATTTTGGGAAAGGCCCGGTGCCTGTGAAGAAGGCGAATGCCTGTGAATTTGCTGCATTTTGGAAAAGGCCCGGTGCCTGTGAAGAAGGAAAATGCCTGTGAAGCTGTCGCATTTTGGAAAAGGCCCGGTGCCTGTGAAGAAGGCAAATGCGTGTGAAGCTCGCCGCCCGTGACACTCCCACATAATGATGAGTGCGGCTGTACACGCCCCGGAGTCTCCGGAGTGCCACCCTCGGGCCTCGGGGGCTCCCGCCCACGCCCAGTGGCAGCACTTAGCTCCGCGATGGTGAGAAGACGTCGAAGACTAGATTAGGTGCCGGACGTAGCCTTTTCATTTGCTTTCTGCAGGTGGCTTGTTTGTTCCTATTTGATGTTTTATTGAAGCTGTTACCGTCTCTAGCTCGTGACCCTTTGTCCTTTTCACTTGTTTGCTTTGTTTTCTCTCGCACAAGTCTTGCGAGGGAGGAACACGGGCACCCTCGCGAGTGTTTTCTGCCCCGGTGGTTTGAAAATTCCCTATCTGAATCAGCTGTGGGAGCACCACTCCCAGTCCGTGCCCCACGGGCATCATGACGCGATCACATGACCTGGGTTGGTCGTCCCCGCTACCAAGGCTGGAAACTATCCCTACTGACTAACCCTTGCAGGACATAAGACGCACGGTGAGGCCCTGGCCTCAGGAGGAGAAAACCACGACGAGCTTGCCCAAGCTAAGTAATTTCCGCACATAAGCACGCGGAACAAAAACATAGCGCAGGAATAGCGCAGTAACAACAACAGTTCAACACGCCCCCGCGGGGCCCCAGACTACCTTCCTTTTGCGCAGGGAAGGAAGAAAAGCAAAATGGGCACGACTGGCCCAGCACCGGCTCACGGCGAAGGCTCGTACTGCCTCTGGGGCTCACCTGGATTCCATCTCCCGCTTCACCGGGTCGCGGTGGCGGACCGACCCACTGCCTTCTCCTAGGCGGGCGCGACTACGCGGGGGCTGGTCGCGACCACCGCAGGAGGAGTTGCCGTCTGAAGGAGAGTCACCAAAGCTTGGTGGGCCTCGGGCACCGCTGCCCACGCGCCTGCCACCACCTTCATCCTAATCAGCGCCGGGGCTGGGCGCACGGCCGCGGTCATCGTCTTCGGGGCAGCACCCAGCGCGTCGGCCATCTTCCCCGAACACCCTCACGTAGAGGGTGGCATCACCGTCTAACTTGAAGTGCAGGGTGCACCGTCGGCTCAGGCCACGCGCAGAGCCAGGGCCACATCCCCGGTGGTGGAGACCACCAGCGTGGCCCAGGAGGCCTTGCGGCAGCAACCATCCTCTTGAAGCCAAAGGCCGCCCGGAGCACTAGCCGGGAGTTCACCTACGAAGAAGCGGGGGAGCTGGAGCGAGGTGCTGGTCTTGTCCGCTGACCACACGACAAACTCCGGCAGCACCTCCGCCGAGCGGGAACGCGGCAAAGGGGGTCGCGCAGCTGCGGCGTACCTCCCATCAGCAGCCGGGTGCCCACAGCCGCGCAGAGGACTACCTCCACGACCGCGGGAAGCCGTCGCGGAGGCCGTAGGATGCTTGCGGGGCGGCCCTGGCCATGCTTGGTCGGGCGAGAGCCGGGCCCTTCCTGATGAGCTTTTCCCTTCTCCACGGCCAAGATCCTCTTCGGCGGGGCAATGGGGATGGCGAGTGGCCGGGAAGAAGAAGTAGAGTAGCAGGAAGGGATGGACTGGAAGGGCTCGCGCCGTTTAGTACATATAGCTGGAGGAGGCCAACCGTCGGCCTCCACGATCACAGGTAATCATGACCCGTTTTGCATGCAGGCACTTGTCAAGTCGTGCAGTTGCCGAGGCATCATGGGGAAGAAGGGACGCCCACGTCCAATCAACCGCCACGGGGTGCCCAAGGCCACAGGCTATTGGGGCCCGCGGTGCTTCGCACTTGCCCCTTCGCTTCTTTGCTAAGCCAAGTCCAGGCGCGCCTTGAGCCCGGGGGCTACTGTCGGCGTTCTGGGAACGGGGGTACCCAGACTTGCTTGCCTGCGGCCTGCGGCGTGGCTCAAGGAGTGGCCCAGTATGGCCCATCTTCGTCAACACAAGCTGAAGACCCTCGCGAGGGGCCAAGCCTCGCGGGACGGACGACAGGAAGCTTCCTCAGGTGCAGCCTCGTCAAGCTGGCTTGCGAGGAGGCGGAGAGTTCAAGGCGGGGTACCTCACGAGGTGCCCATGACGCAAGCCGTGATGACCGAAGCCAGGCGGGCGCCAGGTAGGCGCCGGCCTGTGCAGAGTCCTTGTTTCCTCTTTGGTGCAAAGGGGGCAAGCCCAGGCAAGGGTATGAAGCAAAGGCAACCATTTCGGTGCAACAAGACCAAGACCAGCAGAACGGCAGGATGGAGGTCATCGTGGAGCCCAGGAAGACGTCAACGTCAGAGTCTTTGGCAGGGGAGGACCAACTTTAGTCAAGATAAGTGTACTAGATGTTCCCCTTCAAAATGGCCAATTGTTGGCGCCCTTCCCACTCAATATTTGGGAAGAGGACCAGGGCATCGCTCTATAAATAGGGCTAGCCACAATAATATAGAGGGATCTGATCCTGATCTGAAGGTCGACCAATCGAACCTTAGCCAGAACCACCAGCACAAGAACTCCTCCCCTCACGAGGCAGTTCTTCCTTTGTATTGTTCATCATCAGCCCCTGAGGCAATCCACCACACCACAAACTAGAGTAGGGTATTACACCACAATGGTGGCCCGAACTAGTATAGACCTTGCGTCCCTTGTGTTGTTCTTCGTGTAGTCTAGATCCTTTGCGAGGCGAAGAGACGTGAGTTGGTAGGGGGAGTGATCTCCACGCGCACCCCAGAGTTCGAACCTTAAGGGTCTGCCAGAACCCGGAATCTGACAGACGCCCCATCCACAGCCGCAGATCCGCGTCGTCGACACCATCCTTAACCCAACCACCGGAGCAACTTCACCTACGCCCTCGTCCATGGCCACAGATCCGCTTCGCCCACACCATAGTCCACCCTACCGGAGCCGCTCCACAAACACCCTACTCGACGGTTCTAGATCTCCTTACCGGACCCCGACAGCCAGCGCAGCGTCATCACCCTTGAAGTTTCTAACCTGATTCCCACCGTCTGGAGAGATGCCAAGCACCCGCCACGGCCTAGGTACTTGTCACCTTTAAACCCGTCCAGCATCACCTGCCTGATGTACTTCAAATATACTAACCGGTTGTTGTTACCTATTATGCAACTGGCAAAAACTACAAGGAAGATGTTTCTTCTGGATCTAACAGCTTGGCCAACCAAGATCCTTTACTGAGGCATTGCTATGATCTTGTAAGCGCGTATCTCTCTCTTGTATTGTTCTGTGCCTGCCAGCGTGGTTTGCTAGGATTTTCCACCAGTAATCCCTTTGTGCAGACAATGATTTCTACTACTGGCTGCTAAATTAGATATGTAGATGTCATACATGATACTACCTCGTACCTCCGTTCCTAAATATAAGTCTTTCTAGATATTCCACTATCGGCTACATATGGAGCAAAATGAGTGAACTACACTCGAAATGCATCTATATACATCTGTATGTGGTCCATACTGGAATCCCTACAAAGACATATATTTAGGAACAGGGGCAGTACATTACACAAAATCATAGGTGGCATGTAGGAATTCCCGTGCACTACATTAGCCTCCCTTAGAGTGCCTGCAAGTCTAGCATACAGAGTCATGGCCAGTTTATGGTACGCACACAATCGTTAGTTGGTGGTTTAAATATGCGCAAGGGATATGCAATGTAGTATCATGTAGAGATGTCTGAAATTAGCCGTGTCAACTTGCAGATAGGGTTACACAATGAAAAAGTACAACATGTATGTGGCAATTTCATGGAACATCGCAAAAAAAGGAGAGGCAGCGATTAGCCTATAAAGTGTGCTATGGTACGTCACTCCTCCATTGCAGTTATTTGTATGCCAGTTCTATTAGCCAAGTTTCTTAGGGACAGTTATTACGAGTTATCCTAAGAAAATAAGAACCTGTGAATATAAGCTCCATGTAATAAGCCAACCAGTTCTTTTCATTGCATTTTCAGCTTATCTTTGGTATGATCAGTGGAAAGTCTAGATTGCATTATATTTTTTTCATTTTGCTGCCCATATGGAAATTAATTTGACTTGCAAACATCACAAATTGAACCCAGTGTAGTAATTAATATGATGGGAAAACAGACCAACACTATTTGCTCAAAATGCAAATACAAAGATACCATCTACTTGGCACAATCTACTTTGGTCAATGTTTTCCATAGATATCCCATTGCCCAATTTAACCGAAGTATGCATGACCCACATTTAAATGAAGAACAATTATTTATTGAAATTCGATGGTCCAAGTGGCTGGTTATTATCATATAGCAGCACCACCTGAAAGCATCATATAGCAGCAACAGCAGCTCATAGCAACTCATGATATAGCAGCAGCAGTCTGCAATTCATCATATACCAGCAGCAGCTCATAGCAATTCATCATATAACAGCAGCAGGAGCAGCTCATAGCAATTCATCATATAGCAGCAGTAGGAGCAGCTCATAGCAATTCATCATATAGCAGCAGCAGGAGCAACTTATAGCAACTCATCATATAGTAGCAGCAGCAGCTCATAGCAATTCATCATATAGCAAGAGCAGCAGCTCATAGCAACTCATCATACAGCAGCAGTAGCTCATAGCAATTCATCATATAGCAGCAGCAGGAGCAGCTCATAGCAATGCATCATATAGCAGCAGCAGAAGCAGCTCATAGCAATTCATCGTATAGTGGATCAGAATGAAAATTTGGCAAAAAATCAGAGGAGATCCTCACCTTGTTGGATGAGCTCATCCTTCAACAACACCTCAAGGCCATGGCCTGGGAGGAGGGGAGGGGGAATAAGGTGCCTTCTGCTGCATTGTGGCATCAGCCGTAGTTGTGTAGCGCCCGCCGGAGTAGTGCGTTGGACGAACCACAGTGGAGCAGCTGCTGGAGACCATGAGAATGAGGGGTGGCGCCAGAGGGAGGAGCAGCCATGGAGATTTTCCCCTACCCGCCGGCCATGTTGCCTAGCTGGACATAGCATCGTCGAGGACCAGGCCAGATGGGACCAGTGGCGACGACTCGCTGGAGGAACCCTAGTGCTGCAGGCAGGGGATCGAGGTAGAGGGAAAGGGGAGAGGAGATGCAAGCGAGCAGGCAATGATTGCTTGTGTGCTTGTTTTTACTTTAGGTCAGGTGTGACATGGGCATCAGCAGTTGCATTTTGAGTGTAATATAGGTAGACAACAGAGTCATTTCACTATTCCCCTTCCCTTCAATTTTTAGTGAGGTTCTACCCGAAACACCCCCCTCCAAAGATAAATTAGTTAAGCCCAAGGCCATAACTCAAAAATGACTTCTTTACATCTTTTATGACTTATTTTGACAATATGCCCTGAAAAGGCGGAATCGAACTGGCCCTTAACCTGCAATTCAATTGTGCGTGTAATGATGAATCACTCCTGCCTGCTATCTGTACATTTAGGCATCATCATACATGGCATAACCTAATACATGTGCATTCCATTGTAGAATCTGGAATATGCAATGTTTATGTTAGTTCATATGTTGCACATGATGTTTAAATTCCCCTTAAATCTGGCCAGTCAAGTGATGGTCTTTAAGCCTCCTTCTTTGCTTCTTTTCTTGATATGTAAGATTTTCTCACACATCTGTTCAATTGCTTGTTTGCATCAGCTAGCCATACTAGGACTGTTTGCTTTGATTACTTGTTGTTCTTGACCTAACACTCTAACAGAGCTTGTCAATGATTTAAACACCAAGGCCTGCTGTAGTGGGGCCTTGTCTAACTCATAGGTGACATAAAGGGTTGGTTGTACACTATAGTAGGCTCTCCAAGAGTACCTGGAGATCCAGTTCGAAGGTATGCCTAGTTTTTATGTAGTGCAGACATAGTAAATGCTCATTTCATTGTGTGCAAGTGCAAGAGATGTAGCATGTTTCATTATGTGGTGTTGTTTTGTTATAATCTCATCCTTTTGTGTTCATAGACTGGAAAGTATGCATATTTATCTTCCAAGGAGACTAGTAACTAGTTTGTGTCACCTTGTAGAGGGTGTGCAATGAAGATAAGATTGAGGATTTCCAAGTACAAGATGTTAGGAAGGAGCCTTGCAAGAGAAGTAGGAGCTGTGCTGAGCCTCTTCAACCTGCTAAGGTAAGTTACTTTATGCAACTCAACAGTTCAATTCCTTGTTTGTTTCAGGCATAGTTAATTTGCTCTTTTCAATTGCTTTATTTGTCCTCAGTTAATGAGATGCCCAAATAATCATGCCTAATGTTCGGTACTTGTATAACTATTAGTTCACATAATTAAAGGCCTTACCATTTAATTACTCTGCCAAAGTGTGCCTGAAGCTTTGAAGTCTATTAACCAACTATTATTGCATGAGGCTCACAATCTAGTTTATACTACGCTCATGATTGCATAGTTTTGCCTGCTGTAGTATGTTTGTATGAAACCCTCTGCTGTTCATTATGCTCCCTAAGACTTTAATTGAGATACAGAATGGCCAACTGCTTGCTTATACGCAATGTGCTGTCTAAATTTGTAACTTGTCTGTGTTTTCGATTGGGCCCCAACATCATGCTCCTCTAGTGAACTAAGAGGGATTTCTGTATGCAGGCTGCACAGACTATCTTTCTTATAATTTTTGAAGTATCACCTGCTTATGCTTCATGACGTGTAACATTATTGTAAGTCCTGTTTTGCCATGTAGTACAAAATAGTGTCTTGCTCGCTTCACTGTTGTAACTATATTTTTGCCCTAGTCATGTGTACTTACAGAAACATTTCAGGATGAAGTGACATCAACACAAAGATCTACGAGCAGTGCGGCATGACCGTTACCGAATGATTATGGATTGGAATTGGAATGTGCTGATGTTCTCGAGCATCAACTAGAGGTGGCAAGACAACATGTACATGATTGTCAACATTTAATCAACAAGTTGAGACTGGACATGCATGTATTAGATGCAGGAGTCAAAAAAATGAAACAAGACACTGAGGTAACCATGAAGGAATTGGATATTTTGCAGACTAAAATTTGTGCTACCTGAATCCGGCCAATCGATTATGGTTCAAATGGATTTAAGTTGATGCGCGTCCAAGATGTATGAGCTGTATTTGCCCAGTGTATGTAATTTTCTGTTTGTGTATGCTTTATTAACACCTGTGCCGAACCATAATGCCCAGTGGGTATAATTGGCAGTAATTTCTTTATTGTATAGTGTAGGATTATTCTACCTTTCTATGCCTTGATCTCTTTGTTGTATAGTGTATGCTTTTTAGGTGATAGAATTGAGTAGGATAATTCTTTGAATATGCTATATCATTCAAACGGGGGCCAACTCGCCCGACCATGGCCCTTCACGGGCCGTATGATCCATGGGTCATATACGGGACGTCGGATCCATGGGCCTTCAATGGGCCGTCGGACCCATGGGTCTTCAATGGGTTGTCGGGTCCATGGGCCTTCAATGGACCGTCGGGTCCATGGGCCTTCAATAGGCCGTCGGGTCCATGGGCCTTCTACGTCTCGTAGGATCATGGGCCTTCTACGTCTCGTTGGATCCATGGGCCTTGTAAGGGCCGACTCATTTATGGGTATTGTACGGGCCTTTAATGGACCATACACGGGCCTTTAATGGAAATCGTACGTTTTATGGGCTGACCATAGCGGGCCGTTAATAGGCCGTATTTGGTGATGCTATGAAAATGGCCCAACAGATTAACGGTCCACAAACGGGCCGACTGTAACTACGGGCTGAATTTGGCCCACAAGCAGAAAATGACAATAATGGGTCGTAAGTAACTGAATGCTGCAAATGAGCCCAAGAATAAATGGGCCCTCAGAAGGCCGAAAGATAACTTGGGCTGGAAATGACCCAATGAAATAACGGGCCGTTAATGGGTCTAAAGTGATACACTGTTCATTACGGGCCAGTTTCACCACAGGCCGTTTATGGGTGTAAAGTGTTACACTGTTCATTACGAGCCAGTTTCAACACGGGCCGTTAATGGGCCAATAGTTACAAAGGGCCTCATATGGGCGGAAAGACGTCATGGGCCATACATGGGCCAGAAGTGAAAACGGGCTGGAATCATATTTGATGGCCCAGATGACGCTACTGGGCCTAATTCGGATAGGGCGTAACGGGCCTTGGGTTAGCGGGCTATAAATGGGCTATACGCGAACATGCCATTAACGGGCTTTCCATGGGCCGGCCCGCCACCTTTTGACCAAGTCAAACGGGCCGGCCTTTTCACAGGAATGGGCCACTGTTGGGATGTGCCACGTGTCCACGTATCATAGGCGCCTTCCCTCTAATGAGTGGATGACATCTATCCCAACGATGAGCCGACACGTGTTTCCTCCAGCCAATGATGATTTTACACGTGGAAAATCCCCATTGGTCGGGCTGTTAACAGATTATCGGATCCAAAACCCAACCCGATAGCTTAAAGGTGTTCCGTTACGGTGGATGCCACGTGTCGGTCACCCATGACGAAAGCACTTCTGTGACGCGCGATTTATCGTCATGGAAGTGGACACTTCCGTGATGATAATTTTGGTAATGTCATGGAACACTTCTACGATAGCATAGGTATGACTATCTTGATTCTGTCATAAATTTGTCATGGATGTACATGCATGACAAAAAACGTGACCTACTGTGACAAACACATATCATCACGGAAGTGTATTTTTTTGTAGTGCATGTGCGTTGCAAAGAATCATAATTAGAATAATACTTATTCACAAACTTGATACAAAACACTCTAATTTTGATATACATATATCACTAGAGATATATTATGTTTCCATTAGAATATATTCCTTGGACTGTTTTGGTGAGGCCAGGGAGGGATGTGATTGGTTCTAAGATACTAATTATGGGTTTTCTGCAAATTGGTAGACAAGTGGGATGTTGGTGAGAAAAGGCAACAACTTACCTCATAGTCGTTAGATGTAGATCTAATGGTCTGAAACGACGGATGGCAGACACACCATCATCGTCAACTTAGTCTTATGTAGGAGTACCAGCAAGATCCGTGGATTGCACGGAACATCAAGACGCATTTTGTTATAAAACACTTGTTGTGATTGACCCATGCGGGAGTAATCCCATGTGCAAAAACTAATGATATCTCGAGAAATAGGATATAAGGTGAAGAGGAGTGGGGCGTGGTGGTGACTGGTGGTCGGACTGAACGGAGGCATGGGGATTGACGATGCCGGCAGCGACCACCAGGCTAGTTTTTTCCAAAGGCTTCCTTTCTTAATTGCTCAACAATAAGATTGTTGGAGATAAGGATGAATGAGGGAAGGCCTTGTCTGCAAATGTGGAGAGGGGTGCGGGTATCTTTCAGTTTAATTTCCATCCGTCAAATATAGATCGGACGGTCTATATTGCAAGATGGCACGCGTACCATCATCACCAACTCGGTTTCTTTATAAGAGAAGAAATATAAGTATGGAGATACAAACGTATTATCGGTACTTGTTTCCGTAAACTAGCATCTACATAGTAAGTATGGAGTCACGACATATATATATGTCCACAAGGAGACAAAGTGTGCTTGTTTGTAGTGGGGGTGGTGTGCGAGGTCAGTGTGCGAGAACCAAATAACTAGGGAGATAGACGTTTGGGGGTGACGTTTTGTGTGTATGGGAAAGATACACTCTACATAGTGCATGTTCTTGTGAAAGAGAGATGTCAGGAGACCTAGAGAGTGGGGGAAGAGATGTGTGCATGTCCGAGAGAGAAAGTGATAGAGACCTATATTGGGGTCCGGACTTTAGAAGAGAGAGGGGTGTTAATGTGCTCGTGTGTTGGTGTTTGGGGGAGAGAACAAATTCTCTGTGTGTGTGTGGGGGCGGGACGACGGGGGGGATTGGCTTCAGATAAAGAGTGAGGTGTTTATATTTGAGGGACTTTAGCATAATTGAGATATACATGGTCAATAATGTGTGCACTCATGGTTGATCAATTTGTTTCATAGTTTGGACTATGAGATAACGATACTTTTGAACATGCGCGATATACCTTGATGTACAAAAACTAAAAACCTAAGATTGGAATTTTGGAATTCGACTCCATCATTAGCTTCTGTAATTCATTTAAATGGAGGTACAGTTTTTAAGCCGGGATTTCATGATTTCAAATTCATATATCAAACCTAGAGATATACACATACATGCATGTTCAAACTTTATAATCATCCACTTTATTCATACACATACACATTTTTGCTTTTGTCATCATATTTAGGATGAACACATTTGGAATCATTTGAATTGGACCGTATGATGGTATTTGCTTGTAGTATCTCAATGATCCATATTTGAATTGAATGGACAATCTAAGTTTCGAGTTGGAGACATTGATTTGCAAAACTTGCACTTTTTTGCGTGCAAAACAAACAAATTCTCGGCCATGATATCATAGTCGGCCGTACAAGAGCAAAATATAATTTCAGGCACCAAAAGCTTTCAAACTTCCCGCTCACATCGAAATATCTCGCACCCGAAAGTTTAGCTCTGCGATATTCCTGTTTTACTCCTGCCACATGAACGGAAAAGGGATGCTTTGGTAACTCCATTGTTTTCCCCTCTTTGCCCCCAACATTCTTCCCCAGAGCCCCTCCCCTTCCCCTCCCTGACCCCCCAACCACGGCAAGCCGCCGAATCTTGTCCTCCGCCGTAGCGGTGGATCTCACACCCCGCCGGATCTACCTTCCGCACCTTGGAACCCCCAACTGCTAACTCACCAGTTCACCGGAGCCGCTTCAGCGACTGTCTTGTCCACCGCTCCAGATATACTTGACCGCCATCATGATCCACCGCACCGGATTTGCTTAACCGGCGCCCTCATCCACCACAGTGCAGGCCCTTCAATGACTCCCTCGTCCGCCCCATCACTATCCCTTCATACAAGCCCTCGTCCGCCTCACCAAAAGCACTATACAACGCACCCGCCGAATCCTTTGTCCACTTCACCGGACCCGCTCCACGGACGCCATATTCAACTCCACTGGCCCTGCTTTACCGACGCTGCAGCCTCATCAGGTTTTTTTTGATTTGTACTCCTTCGGTTTTTCTCTTTATCATGCAACTATTCACTTACCACAGATGAGCTTTCTTGTATGTTGACAGGCACCGCAACCGTAGCACCGGAGCCGCTTCAGCGATGGCGACAGCCGGACCAAACTCAACCGCAACACGAGAACCATTGACAATCCTTAGCTAATGTAACCATTCATACAGATCAGATAATTTGGAGCGAACAATTGATAAGGAAGCTATCATGCATACTACTGTCACATAATGAACCAGGTATCTATGCAAGTACAGTGATACAAGACAACATGTACTAACAAGAGCAAAGCAGCGGGCAGCATATTTGTGATATCCTGTCGTTCTTTTCAAACCGGAATTCTTCTTCGAGCAGATTTCCTGCAAAAAAGATCCGTAAGGCACATGCGGAGAAGTAGAAGTTCAAATTGTCATGTGATTTCATAGACAATACCTCATCCTGGGAACGAGACCAGTGCATAACAAGGTTTTACCATTCAATGTCTTCTAAATTTAGCATAGGATACTTCACCGGAAATTCGTTTATAGACTTGCTATCAAAGTGTGATTTCCTCACGTAATACCGATACTGCTGCAATGCTTCCTTGAAAAGCACAAGCAAGCTTTGCTCGTCATGACTATCCAGATTGACCCTCACCTACTTACAACAATGTAATGTAAATCAGTGATGTGTTCAATCAGCAGAAAACAGGAAAATAATAACCATGAATAATAGCACTTACACGTAAGTTGGACAGGAAGATGTGAAAATTGTGTTTGTCTTCACTATAATCTTCCCATGATGGGAATATATGCACGTAGTACCTAACAACATTGAAATCATTGTCTTTTAAACTAGTAATAACTGGAATGGGGTTCCAATCTATAGGAATTGACTGTCTTTGCAGTTGGGATAGGTCTTCGGCCGGTGGACTTGCTATACTTTTTGCTGGAGTGGGATTTTTCTGTGGTACGGCTAGTGCTATGGCAACTGAAATCGGTATACCTTTTGCTGGAGTGCAGGTCCTCTGTGGTGCGGCTAGTGGTGTGGCTAGTGAAGTATGGGTACAGTTTGCTGGAGTCGGTTCTACGTTTTGTGTCACTGGTAAGACAACCAATATAAGTGGGGTGTTGTCTGATTTCTCCGGCACCACCACATTTTTCAAGGACTTTGCTGGTGCTCCTTCAGGTTCGGCAATGACCCTCTTCCTTTTTGATGTCTGATGCACAAGGACAACATTTGAGTGAAAAAACATGGTGATGATAGATGGAATATGTATTGATAATGGATGGGCAGGGCATCTCGAGATATATGATGAGTAAACTAAGAAGATAGCGATGCAACAAACTACAAGAAATGCAAGACAACATATGCAAGATATGCGCAATCAATAAAACCTTGCCAAATTAGAATAGGTACCTTGATGGGTGAACAAGCACTAGTAGAAAAAGGGTCAAATGTGAAGCACAATAGTGCCGGTTTGAATTTCAGCCGGCACTAATGTGTACATTAGTGCCGGTTCGTGGCGGCGATCAATAGCACCGGTTCGTGGCGAACCTTTAGTACCGGTTCATGCCATGAACCGGTACTAAAGAGACTGTGTCAGCCTGCGGTTAGGCTATGGCCCCACCATCACAATTTAGTGCCAGTTCGTACCACGAACCGGTACTAATGAGGTTATGGCAAGCTGTTTTTCGTCCCACATCGCTCCCCTAACAAGCCTTTTACCACCTTAAATATGTTATTTCTCAAACTATCACAAGCACTTGGTCTTCATTAAACTCTGTGTGTAGAATTTGTGGCCGCAATATGAGTCTTCATTGGTTTATAAATCGTTGATGACTCATATTGACAATTCAGATTGTACACACAAAGATCATTGATGATCAAAGTATTTTTGATGTTATAAGATCATATTGACAATTTAGACTATAAAGAAATGTCAGATCATGATCTAAATGCTCTTATATTTTTTGCGTTCAGTATGCACCAACTGCTAGGCGGGAGGAGCTGTTTAGTACCGGTTCGTGGCGAACCTTTAGCACCGGTTCGTGCCACGAACTGGTACTAATGAGGTTGTGTCAGGTAAGGCTAGCTGGGGCCGCACGAGCACCTTTAGTACCGGTTCATGGATGAACCAGTACTACAGTTTCTTAATAAGCTGTTTTTTAGTCCCACCTCGCGAAGAGAGAGGGATTAGGAGCGGTTTATAAGCCCTGAGTGCAGAGACGATAAAGAAGAGGCTCAATGCTCATGTTGCTTAGCTTCAAGCCTTCAGGAATATGGTAGACTGCACGGAGCTATGCGCAGTGCAGTTTACACTATTCCGAAAGGCTTGAAGCAAATTAATGAGCATTGCACCTCTTTTCTATTTTTAATAACTTATTACAACTCCGGACTTCTTCTGTTATGGCAAAAACTAATTGCACGTCGGCATTTTTTTAAAACTTTGGTTATAACTCCAAACTTTGACCATCAAGTTTTGCAGAAAAGAAAAAATAGCAGGAAAAAAACTATAGCTGAAAAGAAAAAAACTATATAAAATGACCGTGAAATTGAAAATCACTACAAAATGAACTCTGAAAATGTTGAATTTTGGCAAACTAGATGAAAAACTACTCAGAAATAAATAGAAGAAAATAAATATAACAGAAAAGAAAAAACTATACAAAAAACTACACAGAAATAAATAGAAGAAAATAAAGCAGAAAAGAAAAAAACTATAAAAAAATTGGGGCGCTGCCCTGTGGGCCTGCTAGGTCACGGGTGTGCAATTACAGGCCTTAAAGGCCCAGCAGACTCACAGGGCAGCGTGCAGAATTTAGGCCCACAAGCCTGCTATATAGAAGAGTTCAAAGAGGTAGCCGCGGCTGGGTTTATAAACCAGTGCGGCGGCCCTTCGCCCGGCGAGGTGGGACTAAACTTTGGGGTGGCAGCGCGAGGCCTTTAGTACCGGTTGGTGGCTCCAACTGGTACTACATATCACCCTTTAGTACCGGTTGGTGGCACCAACCGGTACTAAAGGCCTGCTCTTCCCGCCTCTTGGCCTGGCCAAAGTTGGCCTTTAGTACCGGTTGGTGCCACCAACCGGTACTAAAGGGTGATCCTATATATATAGCACTTACGAAAATTTCAGTTACATCTCCCCACTTTCGTCTCCAACCTCTCGACATCGCCGCACGCCGCTCGATCCCGTCGTCGCCGCCCGTCGCTCGTCGTCCGTCGTCGTCGTCGCTGTCCCCGCCGCCGCCCGTCGTCGTCGTCGTCTCGCGCCGCCGCCCCGAACGCCGCCGCCGTCCGTCGTCGTCGCCGCGGTCCGTACGTCGTCTCTCGCAGCCGCGCGCCGGCGCCCCCGCCCCGTACGCCGCCGCCCTCGGCCCGTACGCCGGCGCCCCCGCTCGTACGTACGGGGCGGCGGCGTACGGGGCGGCGTACACACACATACACAGATATACACACACTACACACACACACACACATTTTTTTACTTATTTTCTGTTTTCTGTTTTTTAGAAAATTTAATTAGATATTAATTAGCTAGGTATGTGAGATTTGAACTAGTTGAATAATTAATATAACTACTTTATTTTTAGTAAGAAAATTATTGAACTAGTTTATTTAGGTATATGAGATTTGAACTAGTTGAATAATTAATATAACTAGTTTATTTTTAGTAAGAAAATTGTCGTATCTGAGATTTGATTATCTAATTAAAATATTATAGTTAGATATATATTTGAACTAGTTTAGTTTTAGTAAATGCTTAGTTGAACTAGTTGAATTAATATATAGAACTAGTTTATTTTTAGTAAATGCTTAGTTGAACTAGTTGAAGTAATATATAGAACTAGTTTATTTTTAGTAAATGCTTAGTTGAACTAATAGAATTATTATAACTAGTTTATTTTTAGTAAATGCTTAGTTGAACTAACTGAATTAATATAACTAGTTTATTTTTAGTAAATGCTTAGTTGAATTAATAGAAGTAGTTGAATTAATTGAATTAGTAAGTGTTTAATGTTTCGCCTAATATGAACATAGGAAATGTCGTCTGACGACGGAAAGTTTTTTGGTATGTGTACATACTGTGAAGACGAGCGCGGTCAGTGAGACAGAAATTTCCTTGTTGATGGTAGGCGATTCAGCATCAAGCTGGATGAGACTTTCAAATTCGATACAGTAAGTCACAAGGACAAGTCTGTTTTCGTAATTAAGCATGACTTATATATGCTTCATTTGCCTGACTTATAATTTTTAATTTTCACTATTCTACTAGCGCATCCCATGCCATGCAAGAATTTTTGTCTTGGATAAGATAGGTTTCAAAGATATGAAAACTATGGAGGTAAAGAGAGCTTACCTGAAAACTGAGCATGATGGTTATACTTTCAACGTCAAAGTATACAATGCACACACGTACACCTATTTTGAATGCAAAACTTGGCAAGCACTATGCAAGGCTTATGCATTTGAGCTTGATATGGTTATCACCTTTGATATTCGTCCGGAAGATGATATTGAAGGTAATAGAGACATATGGGTTGATGTGCAGACGCCTCCAGTTCTACCATTATGTGAGTTCTTCTCAAATATATTTTTGTCATTGATATTGCTTATTTAAAAAATAACTGACAACTAATTTCTATTGACAGCTTATCTCCATTCAACCAAACATGTCCGGCGCTTGGTAGACAGGACCTTCTACTGTCCCGGAGCTGAACTAAACTGCGAGGAGATAAGTCATTATGTTTCATGGCTTGAGGATCTTCATAGTGTCAAGACAATTTTTTTTCCTGCACTTGGAAATGTTAGTACTCAAAACGTGCGACCAGTAGTGATGGTATTGAACTACGGTCACATCTATTTAGGAATGATGGTAAGATATTTACTATTTGTCCTTAGTGCATATTTTGCATACATATTTTTTTAAAACTTTCATTGCTGAGTATATTAATTAAGTACTATACGATGTTCTTCAACAGGGACTCCCGATGATAGTTGTGCCTCAGGGGATCGAGACTAAAGGCCAAGATATCCTGCATTGCACATGAATGCATTCATGATTTCTAGAAGCGATGAATGCTTAATAGTGAAAGATTGGAGGAAAATTGTTAATGATCGCAGAGAAGTACTAGGGGGCAGCAATGAGAAGCGCAGCCCACGATTAGGAGAGAGGTTCATCGGCATGCTCCAGTATGATCAATCGGGAGAGCTATACATGTTCTATGCTATTTTACCAGAGAGAGAGTAGCTAGCAGGAGTGATTTAGCTAGTTCTTCATGCTGCTCTTAATTAGTACTTGGCCTTTCATGTCCGTGTTCTTTGTTCTGAACTTAAGTGATTTGCTTTTGTGGTGTTATATATGAATGCTTATAATATCATGACAATCATGTTGAACTTGATGATTGGTTCTACTAGAAATTCTATTTATATATATATATATATATATATATATATATATATATATATGCATAACGTTTACAATGTGTAGTATCGTAAAATACCAGCAAACGAAAAAGAATTAAAATGGAAACACAAAATTAAATGAAAAAGAAACCATAAAACTAAAACCCCCCTAACCTTATAGTACCGGTTGGTGTTACCAACCGGTACTAAAGGGCTCCAGGCCCCCGGAGCTGGCTCGTGCCACGTGGTTTCCCTTTAGCACCGGTTCGTGCAGAACCGGTACTAAAGGGGGGGGGGCCTTTAGTGACCACACTTTAGTGCCGGTTATGGAACCGGCACTAAAGGGCCTTACGAACCGGTGCTATTGCCCAGTTCTGCACTAGTGAGGATAGTCCATCTGCCTTTGACTCCTCTAGGTTAGAATAGTCATTAGGATCATATTCTGAACAAGAATCAATAGGTGGGGAGCGCATGAGTTTCATTGCAGCCAGAATGCACTCAATGTCTTGGAGCCAATTTTGTAAGTCATTGCAGTGTTTAGCTTCAAGAGTGGACTACTACTAGTGCGACACAAACAGCTACATAGATCATAGTGTAGATATAACGGGAAAACCGTAAGCATCAGAGTAAAATCAGCAAGGTGGAACTTGTTGGAATATATGTGCTAGTATTGCCAGTACGGCTAGAAAGGCTTCGGATACCAGCTCTCTTCAAGTGAAGGTGCGGTACTGTGAATATCAGTGTAACTCTCAAAGGCGACACAACTCCCCGCATTTCCATGCTATTCTTATAGGATTCAAGTGGGCAGGCCACTCCAAATCCTATTCCTATGTTTACAAAATCCTACGAATCAAAGAGCCCAGAAGAGTTCAAAGTGTCCATCACAACTGACTGTATAGACCTCTACACTGCAAATGTCCCTGCTCATCTTCACTACAAGGAACATACTGTACTACTATCATACTCCCTCCATTCCAAAATATGAGTCTTTGTAGAGATTTCCACTATGGACCACATACAGATGTATCCAGATACATTTTAGAGTGTAGATTCACTCATTTTGCTCCATATATAGTCCATGGGGAATCTATACAAAGACTTGTATTTTGGAATAGAGAGAGTACTTATTAAAGAAGAACGGAAGAGGAACATGTTAAAAAAGAGCGAGCAGATATTGGATAATAAAATGTTCGTTGCGCAGTGCCAACACATGATGAACCACAGTGCATTAAGAATGCAGCTCCCTACTATCTCTCGACCATTTCAGGCAGTTGGATGAAGATCCCACGTCTCCTAACCCTTCTTCTTCCACGTCTCTGATTCTTCCCATACAGAACACCGTACGGGCCGCCGGCCGGACCACCGGCCCCCACCTTCTGTGTTTCTCTGCCACCCCCACCCTCACCCGTGTCAAGTTTTCTTCGTTCAGCGAGGCCCCACCACCACCCCCACAACCACCATTCCCACCCGAGCCCCTTCCTTCGCACCGGCGAACTCCGGCGAGCTTTGAAGAATCGACTGACCCAATTTTGAAATTTAGTCTACTGTGATTTAACTAGTGTGGAATATAAAAGGGGAAAACCATAAGCATTAGGAGTATAGTGTTGAGCGTGCCATGGCGGATCTGAAGGTGCAAACCGGACAAAGGCAACTTCGCAACCAATGTTTGATTTCAACTAGCAAGTAAGTGGTGGACAAGAAATCAGAGTAAAGCAGTGGCGATCTATTTCCTTACTGCGATAAATAAGTTGAGCAGATACGAAAGAGTGCCGCCTCTAGTGCGGCGCCGTGTATGCATCTGCTAAGAATTTGACGGTGCTGCAGTATCGATGGCTGTCGGCGGCGTGGAAGCATATCTAGGAGGGTAGACGGTGGCGGCGGGGCGCGGTGGACGAGACAGTCGTAGGTGCAGCACCGGCAAGGTGGACGACGGCGGGGATGAAGCGAGAGGACGGGATGCAAGGATCTCGGTCAGAAGCCGTGGATGGGAGAGGTCGATCTCTTGTAATGGACGGCGGCATCGGGGTATCAGCTCCGGCATGGGTGGAGGAGGACGGCGGTTGATGGGGGTGGCGGACGGAGGAGGCTAGGGCGGAGAGCGTGTTTTGGCGCCCACAGAGTACGAATGGGGAAATGGAGGTAGAGAGGAAGGGGGGAACCATGTCTTCAGGGCGCGCTTGTCTCAAAAGCGAGGAAATTTACAAACTTAGCCCCCATTTCAAATTTCCTACATCATAGCAATATTAGTCGGTTGGGGATAGGACGGTAATCTCGCATACACCGAATATTTGCCGATGAGAGTTTGTTTTTACCGTGCCAACTCAATTCGAATCCCGTTTGTATTCTATTTTTTTCGGGCGGGATCCATTTTCGATTGGAATAAAATTCTATATACAACACTTTTTATATATACTTTCAAAAGCACAACACCCTTTATATATAAATATGGTTTACAGATGAAATGATCTCAGATTCATAAGGTTGTATCCATCAATTTGGATTTTCAAATATTTGAAACCACTTTATGTTGAAATCCAATGTATGCATTCCTCTCTAACTGTCTCCAATTAATGTGTGTTTCATGCGGGATTTTTTTACTTCTCAAACATGTATAATGTGTTTCACACACGTAACATATAGCGTAATCATCTTTAGACATTAGTTGCATATAAACCATGCATTGTTTCTAATTAAAGAATCTATGGAGCACCAATATTGATAAACTATATAACATTACACGTGTCTCCAAATTCAAATGAATATGCATGTTTGATACACCAATTTGCGTTATGATATTATCGATGTCGTGATCTCCAGTTTAAATATTTGAATCCCCTTTAATCTAGATATTCGTCTCATATAGCTGTCACTCATGCTTATATAGGACTATCTCTCTAGACCTATACGCGTTCATCGTCTCTCATGTATCTCTCGTGCTACCTGTATGTCGACAATGATCTTTTATCTTCGTAACACACTGATGGTACTCTCTCCCTCGACCTTCATCACTCTGTCTCTCTCTAAGTATATCTCGCTCCATGCTATGTGTCTCTAACTATGATTCTCCGTGTGGAATCTCTTTCTCTCACACAAACACAAAACTTTGTCTCCCAGGGTCTCATTTCTCTCTACTATTCCCCTGTGTGGCACTCGCACACCCCTCATACAGAGATGTCTTTTGTTCCTTAGGTATGAGAACCTACGACTCTTCCTCTTGAATATCTCTTTTTCAGACACAAAAACAAACTCTATCTCCCAGGGTCTCATATTTCTCCCCTGTTCTCTTGTATGTCGCTCACACACACTTTACCTCCCTAGAGATATCTTGCGTTCGATCATATGTCTCTCTAGCTACCACTCTCGTTGTGAAATATCTTTCTCTCTCGCAGACACAAAACTCCGTCTCTCGGGATCTCATTTGTCTCTGATATTTGTTTGTATGTGACTCACATGCACTCTATCTCTCTCACACCCACACACATAACTCAGCCTTCTGATCCACTCGACTCCTATCTCTAATGCACACTAGCTAGCATCTTTATCTTTCTATTTATATGTTTCTCCATCAACCTTCTTTTTCTCCCTCACTCTTGCTTCCTATCACGCACACTACATATGTTTGTCTCTACATGTAGTCAAGTGACCTCTTTTTATCTTTCTCTCACACACACATAACTTCACCCTCTGAACCACCCGGCGGTCATCTCCAACAATCAAACTAGCGGATGACCCTCTAGCTAGCATCTCCATCTCTGTATCTATCTATAGTTTCTCCGTCAACATTCCTTTCTTGCACGCAGTCTTGCTTCCTATCACCCACACTATATATGTCTCTCCATACATATGCATTTATAGGTTGATCTCTTTTGCACAATCATTGTGCCTCACTCCCTCTGCTCGCCAAAGATGCATGCTCCATCCCACGCCACTATCTCTTAAAGACAAAAACACAAGCTCAATTATTGGGCCTTCTTCCCTGCATTCTCACATGCATGCATATTGTCATACCGATCTGTCTCTCCCATGTCGTGATCTTATGACTTATCTCGATCATGCGCGCGCACACACACATCCCACTTATACATGTATACCTCTCACACATGCACGTTCAAGGTCTCTATGTCTCCATAACTAGTTAATTACCCTCAACCCTAACGCCACATCGAATCGTTCTCTTCTTGTGTGCACATAACTTCCGCCTGGATGGGTAAAACACACACTCTTAACAGTCTCCTTCTAGCTACCCCCTCTCACTCTTCCCCTATATCCCCGAAACCAATAATACCATCCCTTCGTTTAATTCCCGCCTACATGCACCATCGATATATAGTATTCTTCCTCGGTGTCTCTCGAACAAACACGTTCTCTCGATGACGACTCCTCTCACACGCACACACCTTCTCTTCCCTCTGTACGAGCATTTTCTCTCTTGCACCCCATTGCTGGTGGCCTCTACACATCACCTCTCTATGATGAAGCCATGCACACTTAAATTATATCTGCCACCAAGGACCCCGCGAGATACACACATACACACACACACACACACCCACACACACAAACATGGACACACACACGCACGCATGCAGCTACCCACCCCCTCCCCCCCCACACAAACTAAGACTCCATCACGCACACGCACACAGAGACTCCATCTCTCTCTCTCTCTCTCTCTCTCACAGACACACACACACACAAACCGCCCACACACACCTACAAACACACACAAACACTAAGACTCCATCTCACACACACATGCTCTAGGCAGAGCATTTGTTCCTACCACCCTTCATCCAACCTTACCTGTATGATAAACAATCACCTTAATTTACTTGTATAACATGGACAAATTCCACTTTACTTTAGTAGTTAGCAAACTTATCATTTGTACCCTTATAAAAAACCGAGTTGGCGATGATGGTGTGCCTGCCATCTTGTAATATAGACTGTCTGATCTATATCTGACGGATAGAAAGCAAACTATGATAATTTTACAAAAGATACCCGCACCTCTCTCCACATCCTTATCTCCCACAACCTCATTGTTGAGAAATTAAAAAAGGAAGGGGTTGTTTGGTTCTAGGCCTAGGAGTGCCACACTTTGCCATACAATGTTGCCAAACTTGGCTAATGTTAGTTTTCAAAATGAGAGCCACAAGTTGGCAAGCCTAAGGGAATCTTGCCACGCTTTTTGTGTGTATGTGATGTGGGACCATAGTGTGGCTTGTCTAAGATGTGGCTTGAACCAAACACACACCTAAGTTGGTCAAACTTGCCTAACCTTAGATTTGGCAAGCTTTGGCAAACTTAGTCTCAAACCAAACAACCCCGAAGTCTATGGAACAATCTAGCATGGTGGTCGCTGCCGCCTGCCGGCGCCGTCCATCCCCATGCCTCCGCCCATTCCGACCACCAGTCACCACCACGCTCCACTCCTCCTCACCTTATCTCTCATCTTCCATTTTTTTGTTGACATTCTCGAGATACCAGTTTTCTGATAAAATTCTCGAGATATCATTAGTTTTTACACATGGGATTACACCTGCATGGGTCAATCACAACATGTGTTTTTTTTAAAATGCATATTGATGTTCCGTGCAATGCACGAGCATCTTGCTTGTTTATATAACGCAAATCACGAGTAGGAAGTGACATTTTTTTACACAACCGCGTTAACATGGCCACGTAAATCACTAGCTAAAATAAATACCACTATACTTATATCCTGATGCAAAAGGTTGAGTACATGTCCAAAGAGTAGAGTCGCACACATGCACTCTGTCTCTCAGAATCTCATACACACACACACACCAGTTACGTGACGCCCACTTAAGCAGACACGTATGTTACAATTTGTGCACCTGGGGGTAGACATGATGCTGCACATTTATTTAAGCTGGACGGCGAAACCAAACAGTAGCTGCATTCATTCCCCTCCTTGCGCCTCTTCTATGGTCGTCATCGCCCGGTAGCCATGGCCCGGCCGAAAGTAACTGGTAACAACATACGCCATACTCCCGCCGGAGCGGCGCTTTAATCTAGAAATTTTAGTGGTCATCCATGCATCTTTTTTGTGCTAGCACTCCTATATAAGGGTTGACCGGTCACTTCCCGCGGACGTGCGCAGGCGGCGGAAGAGGAAGGAGAAGGGAAGCGGGCTGTGGAGTAACTTTTTTACCACAATTTCTAAGGAAACTGAGTGCAATAATTGAGTAGTTTTGCAAACTACCAGTACTACAGCTGAAACGGTTCAAAACCTATACTACCTTGCCAGCGCCCGCTTCCCGCGTGAAACGGTCAGCGTCACCCTAGAGCATCAGTGCGCATTAATGCCCAACCAGAGCGGAGGCGACCTCTCACTGGCCCCGGCTTTGAAGCGGCGCGACGGCCGAGAGAGTGTTGCTTCCCGATGCACGCGACTGCTCCACGTTGAAGCTGGCCATAGGCCCTGTTTGGATCCATGGGATAGAGTTAGTTTGAGCTAGTTGGGGCTCAAATAGCCCTAAAGTATCCAAGCATGAGGATTTAAATTGGAGCAAGTTGCACCAAACCCACCAAAAAAACTATCCCACCCAAGAGGTGCTAACTGGAGATAGTTGGGCCACTGAAAAATCACTTTTCTCTCTCCATCAAGTGCATTTATTGTCAATTAACCCTGTCACCCGAACACCTCTTTGGCTACAGTTAGTTCAGGGTTAGTCATGAGTTAGTCTAACCTCTAGCTAAGTTAGAGTATCCAAACAGGAGCTGTATAGGACATGCAAGTTGCTCAAAGCATACAGTCAAATTTTTTCTTTTTGAAAATGGAACGTGAAAGGAATTTTTTTTAGAATGCTCTTGGCATGTCCCTAAAATGTGATGAGTTAACCGACCTCAATAGACGGCAAAAATGCCAGCCCGCTGCACTTTGAGAGAGACGAGGAGGGAGAAGTGATACGGGCTGCCGGATTACTAGAGATAGGTGTCACACAGAAGCCAAGAAATATGGTGATAGCGTGGGTTAGCCATGTTCTAGTATGATGTAACTACACTGGGTTGCCGTGTTTTGTACTCTTCTAGTCCACTGTGGAGATGATTGGTTGATTTTATATCGCTGAATAATATAAAATATTATGAGTGCAGACGCTCCACCACGAGGTTCCTTGCTCCTTCTCGGTCGTCGGGAATCTATGTTCTTCCACTCTATTTTTTTACGTGAGCTTTGTTCATCCTTTTGCCAGCACGCGAGACATCTAGCATCAAGGTGCATGTGTCATGCAAGGATCGTTCCATCTATATGAAGAACACGTGGGACTGGAACTACGAGACGGACATGTACCCAGGAGTGGACGTACGAACCTGAGTAATATAGTGCAGTAAGTGAAGTAGAAAGGCACAAATGGTATGAACATGCATAGCACATAGGGTGTGTTTGGTTGCATTCTCGTCTTAGCATAGTTGTTCCCTCTTCATTCATGCTCAACTCAACACCCATCTTCATGCATGCTCTCTTCATGCATGCTTCTAGTGTATTTGTGCTAAACTAGTGTGGACTCATGCACCCTCTATACACTCTACCAAACACCCAAAAGTGGGTCGAGAAGGGAACTCTTGGGCGGCATTTTTCTCTTACTACGTACTCCCTCCGTTCCAAATTACTCGTCGTGGTTTTAGTTCAAAACCACGACGAGTAATTTGGAATGGAGGGAGTACCACTAAATGTTGTACGGGCAATGCACGGTGATGTTATGGAGTACGTGGCTAAGTACACTACTACTACTATATTAGTTGGAGGCAGATATTGGCTTTTATATTTGTTTATGTGTACGCCCCGAGACCTTCCAACTAGACATGTCTTTCTCTCCAGGTCACACTTTGTATCGTTCATACCACTAGTACTACTATGTGTGGTCTCCGACCCAGAAGTGGAAGAAGTGGGGACGCTCTACCACGTTGTTTTTTTTGCGCTGGGCTCTACCACGCTGTTCATGTCCCACTCCTTTCGTTGACGTGTGGGACATCCAGCATGTGCCGTGTTTGGAACTCTTTGTAGCATTCATCAGAAATAAAAAATAAATATAAATCAGCAGTGATACTATTTTTTTGCAAACCAATCAGCAGTGATACAATAGCACGCGGTTTCATTTCTCCTCGATATTGGAAAGAATACTTCCGTTCACCAACATGTGGGACATCGACCATCCTGGTCCACTTGCCGTGCACGCAGCACTCCAAGGGAGAGTCACCCCGGTCATCGCGCCACAGTAATAATGACTAATGAGCCGTCAAATCATAGGCCCAACCTTTCCCACTTTGAAGTTGCTGAGACGAAGGAACCATCATGACTTCGTTGAACTCCGCTTCTTGAAGTAAACTACTATACGAGCAGTACTGCTAGCTACAGTAGTTACTCCAACAGAGGCCTCCTTTCGTTCATAGGATAGGAATTTTATAGGAACATGAAAATCATAGGAAGTGAGATGACATGCATCTCAATTCTTATAGAGAAAGAGATGCCATTTGATGCATAGGATAGGAATTTTTCCATTGAGTCTAGGCTAATGTACTGGTAGTTTGCTCTAAAACCTATAGTAGTAACTAGTAGTACTGGTACATGCTCGTACTCAGACACAGACATACACACTAACTACTAGTACTACTACTTCTCACATGCTGGCCAGACGCCGTCGTTCTCCTTCCCGGCTTTGTCGGCGACACCCCACCGTGCTTGGATCCCCGCTGAACTCTCCGCAGCAGCGGGTGCGTCCTCTTCTTTCTTGTGGTGGCGGGCCTCTCTTTTCTTGAGTGCTTTCTGACATCTCTGCTCCCTTTGTGCGGCTTTGGCCGCCTCTTGCTCTACCGCCCATTCGTCCATGGCAGCTTCAAATTCCTCCCACATAGGTGTGAGGTTGCGAGCGGCGATGAACTCGGCACGGCCGGATGACATCGCTTCCCTACTATTTTGTGTGCGGTCGTGGGCGGCGAGGAACTCGGCGCGGCAGGATGCCATCGCTTCCTTACCGGTTAGTATGTGGCGCGGTGGCATGAACGATGCTTCGAGACTCTAGGGTGGAGTGGTCGGACAACCATATAGTGCATTGGTTTGTCAAGAGCTCAAGGATAGAAGACAAAGGAAATTTGGATTCCCCTTCAATCCTGGTCATTTATTACCGAGTAAAATGCATTGGCGGTCATCGAACTTGTTGTGATAGCTCACTTTGATCATTGTATACGAGACATGGTGATTATACGGTCACTGGCTCAGTGTATAGCTCCGTATTTGTCTGGTTGACCAGTCAAATAGTCCGCATGCGCCTCATCAACTCGTGTTCCTTATCTATCAACAAGGCCTACTTATCAATGGAGAAAGAAATAAAAACCAAAATTATGTGTATGTGGGGAATCAAATCACGGACTCATCGCTGCAACACACACTCATCAGCCAAATGAAAATGAAATACTTTGCGTCAGACACTCACGCTCATACTGTCAAAGCATGCTAATGCATGCATGTCGCCCTCTCGATCAAAGTCCTGCTCATGGCGCAACACAAATGGCGAGCCCATCACCTGTGCGCCCCGGCGGTGCCTGTTACTGTTCAGACGTTTGATGGAGGCCTACGTGAATGCCGAGCATGTATTCACCTGGCTCAACACCAACGGTCATACTCGGAGTGCCTTGCTCATGTATATCGTCCAGCACAACGGCAATCTATAAAACATCCTAGCTAGAGAGGGTACTATGGTACCAAGTATGTACTATCGTGAGCGACCGATCTTAGTGCCACTGCACACGAGTGTGTGTCTGATCGATTCGTCCATTATTCGTAAGTTATGCATGGTTGTGTGGTGTCTAATGGTGATCGTTGAAGGCTAGCTGGTGACAAGAGCAGTTGCATGGGCACCTGGTTGTCAATACGTGCCGCATATGCTTCAAAGGCTCGTCAACCATGAGTTCACGCTTTACCACCACGCCAGCGTCTAACCGCCCTGGCCTACCGAAACCCCTTCCATCGCTAGCGCGTGCTTCCCGCCTAGAACGGTCACCTTCTCTCCAGAACGTCAATGCCACATTCACCGGACTTAACGCAGGTGCAGTTGGTGTGTCACTGACATGCGGGCCAGATGCCCGTTGGGCGCACATGTCAGTAACCCAACGCACCTGCAGTTAAGTCACTGAAGCAGCGTCCGCATTCACGCCTGATGAACCTAATCCAGCGCCAGTTGTCCATCCTTCTACCGTGGCTCATTGCCATTCGCCCGCTATATAAACTTGAGCCCCAGCTCCCAGTCATAGCCAAAGACCCACACTCATTCTCCTGCGGTCCCTTCCTTCTGTCGGCACCACTCCAATCATGGCCTCCGGGTGCTCCGAAGCTCTCTTGGACGTACTGTCGCAGGAGCGGACGAGGGACATCGGAGGCTCCGCTCTGGGCATGCTCCAAAGCTCTCTTCGATGTACTATCGTAGGAGCAGACGAAGGAGGTCGACTGCACCCCCCCGTCCGCCCTCTGTCGCCACGACCATGAAGCCAGCGCGCGTGCGCAGGTGCAGCCGGCAGCGAGGAAGAGTAGTACACGATAGGTCGTCACCACTCTGGTCCCAGGAAGGCCACCGCTACTCCACTCAGTCGACGCCAAGCTTGGTGGGGTAAACATGGGCAGCCGATTAGCCACTTGACAATGATGTGGATGCGGAAATCTTCAGAACCTTGTGCTCCGGAGGAGGAGGTTATCGAGGCGGATGAGGAGGAGGCAAAGGCAATGGCCGGCTTTCTCGGGTTCATGGCCGGACATGGTGGTTGGGCGCCGGTGATCGTTTAGATTAGGTTTACAGTAGGTTTTAGTACATTTTGTGCAAAATATGTAATGAATTTCATCCAGTTTGTAGGAAAAGTTTTCAAAATGTAATGAATCTCATCCGGTTAATTCGAAATTTGCTTTTTTTGCATGAATTTCATCCGGTTAGTTCATATATTTGTCGAAAGGTATGCGAGCAGCATCGGATGGCATCCATCAGTGTCCTCAGACAGATGCCGATGCAAATTTGTGGGCCAGCGCTGGAGATGCCCTAACTATCATGCTATAATCGCTAACAGTGCTCCATTATTTGGCAGGGAACGGTTATCCCTCGATCAAAATCAGATCCGCGGTGTTTCGCACTCCTCCCATGTAAGAGTGTAAACTCTTTCTTACATAAAAATGGGGCAAGTGGACGGGGCTGTAGCACGTCATATCACTCAAACTAGCCCGCCTAATGAGCGGGAAAGCACCGCCCTCGTCATTTTGTTCTGGATTTCTATTGATTGATCGCACGAAAATGTTACGCTCTGCAAGTTCTAAAGGAAAAGGCGGCACACTTACGACTAGTACGCGTCGCACCCACGACAGTTCGGCTCGCACGCCGCTCACCAGAGGGGACACACGTTGTCTTGCAATTTCACTGACATGTGGGCCTACAATTGAATAAACCGCCGATAGCCGAAATCTAATCGCTCGGCGGGCGTCGGCTGAGAAGAGAGAGCCGGGGGAGGGAGAAGAGATCACCCACCCGCCGCGCACGGACTCCAAGAAATATATGGTGATAATGTGAGGTGGGCCATGCGGGAGTCCGGACCGCTTCTGACCGCCCTGGCCCACCAGAACCCCCCACCTCCCCGCGCATGCTCCCCCCTCAGACGCCAGCTGCCCGCCGCATGCATGCATAGAAAGTAGTACCCGCTTATGTGGAGGAGACAGAGGCATTGCCAAAGTCAAGGAGTAAGAGTGGAGACAATAGCTTTCATCAATAATAAACAATGAGTACTGGTTTCTCGTCCTCTATATTAGAAAGAATACTTTCATTCGCCGACATGTGGGATGTCGACCATCCTGGTCCACCTGCCATGCACAAAATTATCCTGGTCTACCCTGGTCGTATCACAGGCCCAACCTTTCCCACTGTAAGTTGGTCGGATGTAGGAACCATCATGACTTTGTTGAATTCTGCTTTTTCAAGAAAACCTACTGTACCCGCAATATTGCTACCACACGCGAAGACTGGACGACACTGTACCACGTCATATCACTAAAACCCACTAGGACATCCTAAAAAAACACTAGGCCAAACTAGCCCGCCTATATGTCATCTATTTTGGAACGGAGGGAGCACGTCTCTGTACTGCTATGATTTTGTGTTATACGTCTCTGTACTTTTGCTACAATTTTCCTACCCTATGAACCACTAGTAAGGTACACGTGCATTGCACGCATGAGATTCTGGTGGTTTGTGCATTATGCTTCTACATGTGGAGTCTTCTAGATTCTACATGTGGCAAAATCTGGTGGAATGTAGATCATATCCAACGGCCAGTAGTGCTCGGATTTGCCATCTTTGTACTGTCGGATTGGCTTCATCCAACAACCTTTCAAAGTTATTCACACACTACATAGGGGTATAGAAATGAGGCCTGAATGTATCCATGTCGACTAAGCCTACAAGTATAAGCGTACCATGAGCTCATCAGCCGTAACATTTCTCTTCGGTGAGTGTTTTGCAAGAATTATAGATCGCACAGTAGCTAGCCTACTAACACCAAGAATCATCAAACAAGCGCAGCTGATATGATAAACAATTCAAACTTACATCTAAGCATGCCATATATTACATCAAAAGCTGGTGAGGATACATCTGTTTCCATAACTCGGAGAGGGTTCACATGATTCACTATCAAACAAAAGTAGCAAGTACCACCCACATAAGACAGTGCACTAGCCCTAAGATGGTTTGATAACACGCATAGTTCTGGTAATTAAACACATGGAAATGCAAACTACCCTGAAGGATTAGCGCGACCAACTATTTCTTGCCATCGATCTCTCGGGCAATGACCACAGCACGGATAGCGGCATGGGAATTGATCTCTGGGGAGATGTCCACAGGACTGACCGCGACATCGGAATCGATCTCTGGGGCGATGTCCATAGTATGGACGACGGCATCGGCATCGATCCTCGGGGTGATGCCAATAGGACGGAGCGCGACATCAAAAACGATCTGTGGGGCGTTTTCCACAGGACGGGCCACGACATCGAAATCATCAAGGACGTCCACCGGCACCCAGTACAAAAAAAAGACACATCCGTGACATTTTGGGTTGAACGGATTTTTTTCCTGTCATACATATGACACTTCTATGACGATAATTGTGACAAAACCCGGTATCATCATAGATGTGGTGGGCTCCTAGTTCTATGACAAAAAATCATGACAGAAAATAGGCTTTTTGTCCTGGGCGGGCCGGAGACGCAGCTGCATGACATTCTTTGGGCCATCCATAATGGAAAAAAACGTGGTAGAAGCGAGGGCGAGGAAAATTTTGGGGAGTTCCTGGTTACGGTGGGTGGTCGGGGGCCGAGCGATGCACGTTTCTCTCGTACACGTACGCGCGTGTGTGAGAGGCATTGGCTCTAACTGGACCCGAGCGAGGCACTGGGCTCTAACTGAACCCTAGCGATCGCACTGCAGGCTACGCATTACTGCACCCGAGCGATCGATCGGCGGCTGCTAACTGAACCTGATCGAGCGATTCATTCGGTACTGCTGCTAACTGAAGCCGGTCGATGCTGCCTCTGTGGATGAACAGTGAGCGTTGCAG
>NC_041393.1:86193578-86215917 GCF_002162155.2 Triticum dicoccoides | reverse complement strand
ACCATAGTGCTCTAGCAGAAGTTTGTTTCTTCCATTTTGCGGTACGCCACACACCTCCCGGTCAACAAGACCCCTGTTTCGACCATAGGAGGTCCGTTTCCTCCATTTTGCGATACGCCAGACCTCTCCCGATGAACAGGATCCCGTTTCAAACATGGCCGGTCGAACACAAGGCCGTTTCCTCCGTTCTGCGGTACACTAGGCCTTGTTTCCATCGCCTGTTCCGTCCAAGCCCTCCCGATGAACACGACAATACATTCCGTTCCGACCCAGCCGCTTGGCTCCCCATGAACACGATGACGACGCTGTTTCTCCGTTCCGACCCAGCCATGTACACGAGCCCTGGCCGTACGTATGCACGAGTAGGCGTTCGAGACCCCGCCTGTATGTATGTATGTGGCCGTATTTTCTTTCTTGCACCCTGGCTGATGTACGTACATTTACATGCTACGTGCGCGGCTCTACTACGACACGTGCGCCCCTCTACTACGACACGTGCGTGCCTGTACATCCACCAGTATGTACGTACACGTTCGCGACCAGAATGACAACGCTACGTACGCTTCGACCAGGTGGGTCCTGACTGTTAGGCACTTCCTTGCGTGCGAAGATGTAGCTGGTGGGTCCTAGCAGTCAGGGGGGCGAATCATTTTTTTTTGGACGCACTTCCTTGCGTGCGAAGATGTAGCTGTTGGGTCCCAGCGGTCAGGGGGGCGAATCATTTTTTTTGCCCAGACGCACTTCCTTGCATGCGAAGATGTAGCTAGTGGGTTCCAACAGTCAGGGGGGAAACATTTTTTTCGCGAAATACGGTGGCCCGTCCGGTGGGTCCCTGCTGTCAGGTGGAGGAATAATTATTTTGCACGTAATAAGGAGGCACTTCCTTGCTTCGGACGTGGACCCAGCTGTCAGCATCTCCACGTACAGTCTACTTCAGATGCATGTCGGTCGTTGACCACGTTGACCAGGCTGCGCAGAGCGCACCAGGGCCGTGGATGATGGCGAGGACTAGGAAGGAAACGAGACGGAGGCAGGGAAGACTCGGCAGTTGTTTCCCACGCGGAGGGGAGTACGACTGTACGAGGGTTTACTGGTACGTCTGCCGTCGCTGGAGAATAACAGTAGGTGTGGGTGAGTAGAGGGATGGCTAGGCCAGCGATGGGAGTACGATGGGGTGGTGAGGCCTATGCGGCAGCACAGCCGGCCGCGAGGAGGAGGGAGCAGGCAGTCCCGCCGGCGCTTGTTTGAGCGGCTGGAGCAGGAAGAGCAGAGATTGAAGAAGCACGACGTCTGTTGGATGGAAATCCAACAGTCACTGCTTGTGCGTCAACCTTTTTTTAGGAAAGCCTCAAATCTGTGGAAAACAACATACATCCCATCTGCCATTATTTCAAATAATTTACAGCCCATTTGGTAATTCTTAAGGTTTTTTTGGAGCCCATATTCTTTTTGTTAGCATTACAGCCCATATCGTGGCCACGATTAAAAAATTATACGAAATTTTGCATATTTCGGTGCGGTCCGAACTGTTTTTAATCCCAAAGTTTCGACTCACATTCAAACTGATTTTAAAATAAATGTATATCAATATAAAATCCAACAAATTCTCCATGCATAAAAGTTAATGTAATTTAAAATCTCGAAATGAAAAAAAAAGATATTTGAAACTAATTGCTAGTTTGATGTGTTCTAAAAATGTACAACCCATTTCTCATTACGAATGAAAGCTCTCCTCGTCTTGAAAGATTTGCAGCCCAATAGGCCTGACAAAGCGACTTACTTGGCAAATCACAAAAAAGCTAGACTGTGGCCATGGACCCAGCTGTCAGCCTCTCCACGTACAGTACTCTTTTGATGGAATGTCGTTGACCACATTGACCACGCAGCGCAGAGAGCACCAAGGAGGTGGACGACGGCGAGGCCTAGGAAGGCAACGACGCGGAGCCGGGGAAGACGCGGCAGTGGATGCCCACACGGAGAGGAGTATGAGGGTTCACTGGTTCGGCTTGGGTGTGAGGCTGTCGTCACCGCAGGGCCTGGCTAGCGGTGGGAGTAGTAGGGGTGATGAGGCCTCAACGGCAGCACAACCGGCCACTGGAGGCAGGAGCAGGCGGTCTCCCCGGTGCTGGTTTGGGCGGCTGGTGCAAGAAGAGCAGCGATTGAAGAAGCAGCAGGACCGTTTGATTCAAATCCAACGGTTACTGCTGTTAGAATTGTTTGTTGACTAAGTTGACAAGCCCCGCGTACGCGTCGACTTAGTAGGCCCACAGGTCAGCCTCCCGACCGGTGCACCCTAGATGTCAGTGGGAGGAATCATTTTTTTCGCGTAATAAGGAGGCAGTTGATTGCGTGCGGCCAGGCCATCGGAGGGAGTAGGGTGGGCCGAGGAATCCTGCACGGCATCACAGTGGGCCACAAGAGGAGGGAGTAGGCAGTCCCGCCGGCGCTAGTTTAGGTGGCTGGAGTAGGAAGATCAGAGATTGAATGTCAGGACCCCGACTCAATGCCACATCGATCTAGCATGTAACACCTCATATCACTTTGCGGCCTCACGCACGGTATTCCCACAGGTGTCGCCTTACCTTTACCCGGGACCGTTTGCGCCTTTTGGCACACGTATATGACAGTGTCGCTAGCATCTATATGATAAGGAGCCCGGGCTGACATGGCTAGTCGTAAACCCAAAGTGGCACAAACTTACAGGGACAGGCATCCATGACCCAGCATCGAACGTGTCGGTCATCAGCGAGTGAATCCAGGCTGTAGCACTGGGCTAGCAGGACTCCGGTGAACCGGGCTGTAGCGGGCTAACAGGACTCCGGTAGTCATCGCGTGACATTTCCCCGAAGGGACAGACACAGGAACGAAGAAGGACACATGCCGGCCAGCCTAAGTGTTCCGGAGCAGTAGCAAGCTACCATGGCTCGGTGGAAACACTAGGAGACATTTCCCGGTAAGAGAGGTTACTAAGGATAAACAACTAGATAGTCAGATCCCACACATACCAAGCATTTCAAACATACACACAATATGCTCGATATGTGCCATACAACATGGCATCACAAGATGACTCTACGACTCAAGCAGTTTATGCCATAGGCTCCGAGGAGCGAGATATTACAAACATGAGTCTCATGACCCAACAATCAGAGCATACAAGTCAAAACACATGCGGAAGCTTAACATGTCTGAGTACAGACTACTATAAATGAAAAAGGCTGAGAAGCCTGACTATCTACCAGATCCTGCCGAGGGCACAAGATCGTAGCTGAGGTAACAAGCTAAACGTCGAAGTCCACGCGGAACTACTAGTGAGACCGAAGTCTCTCTGCAAAAACATAAAATAGGCAAACGTGAGTACAAATGTACCTAGCAAGACTTACATCAAAACTAACTACATATGCATCATTATCAACAAAGGGGATGGTGGGGTTTAACTGCAGCAAGCCAGCTTTGACTCGGTGGCTATCCTAAACTACGACTGCAATGTAACTCTTTTGAGGTGGCGCACACGAGTCCACATATTCACCATATCAATACACCACTATGGAACCGCTCCCGTCTCCCTACGAGAACGCCATCCATAGCACTCACGCTCATCTTGCGTATTTTAGAGTATCCACTTTCACTTGTCTATGAACTATGCAAGGGGTCCAAGCTTCCATATCCGAGGAATCCGGCTATTCGAATAGATGATGTTAACCCTGCAGGGGTGTACTTCTTCACACACGCTCCCGCCACTTACCGCCCTGTACACGTCATGTACCTCGGCAACCTTCAAGCAGAAGCCGGGCGAGGGAGTCGGCCACGACCTGACTAACCGAACAAGTCTCTAGTCCAGGTTTATCGCCTATTCGGGTTCCATCCGCAAGGAGATCCGGCCGGGGTGTCGCTTACGGCCCCAAACGATGTGTGCAGGGTTCCCAAGCCCACCAACCGGGTGCCACTTGGTACACCGGGCCACTGTGCCTAGTCTGTCCCAAGCCCACCTGTACCGGGTGCCACTTGGTAGACTACTAACACTACCTACAAACACCAGAAACTAGTTGCAACTCCTGGACAGAGATCATGTTGATTAATAAGTCGAGAGAGTCAATTAAGGATCCCAATGTGTGGTAGTAGCTGTTCATCGATCACAAACACAGAACTCAGTTCCTGAGGACGGCTGCAATGAGACAACCCACCATGTACTCCTACATGGCCTCTCACCGCTACCTTTACCAAATCGTGTTCACACACTTAGCTCACACACAGTAGGACATGTTCACACACCTCTGATTCATCCCCGATGAATCAGACCTGACTCAACTCTACGCAATAGCAGGCATGACAAACAAACATGAATGAGTAGGCACAACAGGGCTCAAACAACTCCTACTCATGCTAGTGGGTTTCATCTATTTACTGTGGCAATGACAGGTCATGCAAAGGATAAAGGGTTCAGCTACCGCAGCAAGTATCAAATATGTCGTTGTTGTCCTAATGCAGTAAAAGAGAGCAGGAGCGAGAGAGTGGGATTTTATCGGAATGAACAAGGGGGTTTTGCTTGCCTGGCACTTCTGAAGATAACATTGAGTCTTCATCAGTGTCAACGATCACATCGTCGGTATCACGTCTATCGAGAGGGAACAGATACCGGCAACAAAAAAGAAATACAATCAATGCAATGCACAATATGATGCATGCTCATGACATGGCAATATGATTGTGTTTTGAGCTAATGCAACTAGCAACAGATTAAATGAAGTTGGTTTGAATACAAGATTCAAATTCAAACCCCATATGTGATTATTTAAATGTCATTCACTTCATTTGCCCTAAACAGTAGTGATAAGTTGTTCTAACATGCATGAAAATGGTACAGATGGATTCCTTGAATTTTTCTAATAATTTTTCATATATAAATTATTTAATTTGGAGTTACGGTTGAATTTCTATGATTTATTGAAGTTTTAGCTATTTCTGGAATTTCCTGATTATTATAAAATAAATTAAATTCCAGAAAAGGAATATGGCGTCAGCATGACCTCACCCTGACGTCATCAGGTCAACAGGGCGGTCCAGGTCAAACCTGACGTGTGGGGTCCACACGTCAGTGACACGGGTTAAACAGGGGGGGTTTAGTTTAGTTTAATTAAAGATTAGGGCACTAGGGCCCACATGTCAGTGTCAGCAGGGGGTAATTAGTTTAACTAATCCGATTAGTACTAATCCTAATTTAGTTAGTGGCCAGAGGCCCACACGTCAGTGACCCAGGGTCAAACTGGGCCCAGCAAGTCAACTGTCAACGGGGTCAACCCCACCGGCGACTTGACGCCGGCGAGGCCAACCGCGGCGGCGAGCCTCGGGTTTGCATCTCCGGCGACCAAACGGCCGGCGGAGGGCATCTACGTGACGCTGGTGGACTCGCGCGTCGAGTGGTGCAGGCGTTGGGTGCGGGGGTGGCCGGAGTTGTCGCCGGCGTCGACCTTGGCGGTCGCCGGAGCTCGGAGAGGTCGGGGTTGGCGCTAGGGGGCACGGCAGGTCGCACGGGTGGGCGCGCTCGGCTCCTGGAAGGGTGCTGAGCACGTTGCCGTGTTCAGGAGTTAGCTACGGTGGCTCTAGCACCGTCTGCATCATCGCCGGCGGCGAGGAACGGTCGGCTCCGACAGCCAGGGTGGTTAGAGGGCGCGGACGGGCACGGAGAGAGAGGGGAAACGGACAGGGGCTCACGGTGAGTTCAAAGAGAAGGTCGGCGTGCTCGGGGAGGCGGTGGAGACGGCGAATCAACGGCGGCGGTGGTCGGAGCCCGAGGTGGAGGACGACGGCGATGGCGATGTTCCGGGCCCTCCCGGCTTGCGTGGCTCATCGAAGATGAAGAAGACAACGTGGCGGAGCTTCTGGGCGCGTCGGGTTTGCGTGGGGTGGCCGGTGTCCGCGAGGGAGCTCGTCGGTGGCGGCGGCTCCGTTCGGTCGCGGGAGGGAGAGAGAGCAGAGGGGGAATAGGGACGGAGGGAGAGCGAGAGGGGTTCCAGGGAGAGTGAGAGAGAGGCCAGGGGTGTCGTGGCGTCTCCAGGCGCATCGAGGAGGGAGGCAACCAGGCAGGAGGTGGCCAAGCGCGACGGCGGTGCTCACCACCGAGCTGCTTCGTGCGCTGGCACGGGAAGAAGACAGGAGAAGGGGGGCCAGGTGGGCTGGGCCGCGCAGGTGGGCTGCACAGTGTTGGGCTGTGGGTGGCTGCCAGGTAAGCTGAGGTAAGTGGCCCATGTAGGTTTTCTGTTCTGTTTTATTTTTTTCTTCTGTTTTGTTTTATTTAATATCTTTTGCCATTGTTTTTTTTAATTAAACAAATTCAAACAATGCCAAAAACTCCTCTGAATAATTTTATTTTGCTAGATGGACTTTTCCAAAAGCTTATAAAATATTTCAGGGGTATTTGAAATTATATTCTAATTATATGAATATAATTCAAATTCAAATAGCTAATGATTTAAATTCAAAGTCCCAAAAATAAATTCTTAAAAATGTTCAATATTTTGGTTGGGACCAGAACCCTTGCCAAAAATTATCAAACATTTAAGAAGAGCATTTTGGAACAATGAATGAGATTTTTAGGGTTTTTGCCCTTCTTTTATTTAGGGTTTTGAGGCTTCCAATTTCCCTCAGTTCAAGTTTCAAAAATTTAAATATGATGCGATGGAAGCAAGCATAGGTCAGGACAGAACTAGGGATGTGACAACTCACCCCCACTAAACAAGAATCTCGTCTCGAGATTCAAGCGTAGGGTAGGATGAAGGGTAACGCGGACTAGTATAATCTTCACGATCCAGGGTGCACTTCAGTTGAACGTTGATTCATTCACCATTATTGTCTTGAAGTCTTGCTCTGAGAAATCCTGTCAACATGACATGGAGGGAAGAAGGAGACTCTAGAAGGGTCGATCTCCTCGAAGATCGAACAACTCAGGATTAACTCACGGAATGAGACATAGAACCATCTCTCGGGCTGAGAGACGAAGCATAGATCTGAAGAAATGGAGTGAGATAGATGACGAGGTTTACCAGGTAGACTACAACTCCACACTTAACAGAGTAGTAAACGGTTGTCAGCGCAGCGAGGAGTTGAGTTGCCATGATACCACGACGAAACATCCTGGAGGAGGGTGATTCGTAGATTATTATCTTAAGTGGCAAAAAGAATTACCTTTGATATAGAGATCATTGAGACTCTCTATATCAGCCTAAGGCAAATCACAGCAATCGATTGGCGGGGGTCGGTAGAATGGCATACTCGGACATGGATGATGTGGATTACCTTGTTGAAGACAACGTAATGGATGAATTTCCTTATCACCGGAAATGGAAGAGACCCATGGTAGAATGACACATTGGCGGTGCAAGCTGGGAACAAAATGCAAATGCTGGGAATGATTCTGGTAACTGGGGAGAGGCTCATCAATAGAGAGTGAATTCACTGTTTGAAAAGGTCATAGCATTGCCGAGGAAACTGAGAGCAAACCCAGTTAGTGCGGAAGATAACACCTAGCGCTTGTGCGTGCTCTCAAGAACTTGAGCATTTCCACAATCATCAAGGTTTTACCAACATCCGTGTCAAGAATCCTGGCAACACAACATACCACCATGATGAACAACGATGGACGATGCAGATGCATAGGAAGATAACATCAACTCAGATTTCACCCTAGCGAGGCCAAGGAAACAAATCTGGATGATCGACCGAGAGACATTTAGCACTCCGCTTCTAATGTTCTCCTTGACGTGCTAGTGTAACCCATTCTTAGATATGGTTTGCTAACTAGAACATCAAGTAAAGGTCGGACTTCGGGAGCAACAGAATCCATAAGGAACAGTTACGGAGGTAAATCCTACGAAATCCTTATGGGGAGGTGGCCAACTTCCTCAAACAAGATACTACAATAATAGGTCTTCCGGCTGGGTGTGTTGGCCACGACATCCACTTTACCGGTTATCGAGGGACCAATATTATAGTTCTTGGGAAATATTCCAACCATCATGTCTGCCTGAGGCTCAGATCTGGTTGGTGTCAGGATATTCCAGACTCATCGAGTCTAGGAAGAAAAACGAAAGTTTGCAACACAAATCGACGAGATGACGTTGCGAGATTCTCAGGAAATGAACTACGATAGCAAGCTCCAAAACATGAGCTGGTTCTGCTACAAACATGTGAACACGTTGTTCCAGACAAGCATGCCCACATGGTAGTCTTACAATAAAACACTACCGAGTTCTGGTTGGGAGCCATCATCGAGGATATCGAAGTCTTTACGCAAGTCCATGGATTAGATCCCAAGCATAGACTTCTTTTCCTTGAACAAGTCAATCAGTGGCTTGGTGTGCTAGGATATACATATGGAATGAAGATGATCAGTCTAACAGACCACAGAATTCTTCGCACGTGCATGATCGACTTGGGATGATTCCAAAGGAGCAAAAACAAACTTTCTCGAATTCACGACGGCAACTTACATCAAAATGCACGTGAATCCAAGGAAGTCACTCCTTTCATCAAACAAGTACTTCATGAGCTAGCATGAAGAAAATGCTTTCAAAAGTTTCCAACACTAGCTTAATGTTCAACAACATCATGGAGGAGATAAGGATGTTGTCAATGGGCTCAACAACAACTTATCGGAATTTCCATATCACTGGACTTCCACCATCATGTGAACACGGTGATAGCATTGATCAGACCCAAAAGATATAATGGTGTATGCTCGAGGGATCAACCACGAGGAAGACAACATTACGAACATCGTTGGTTCTGACTTGATTTGACGATAGCCCAGACTCAAATCAAAGGATTGATAAGACGATAGGTCCAGCAACTGATCACAGGGGCCAATCGATGAAGATATCATCTTTCTTCAACACACACCACACAAGAATATCCCTTCGGAACGAACTAAGTCAGGCAAGCTTTTATCTTCCAACCCTCCAAGTTGTTGCTTAGCTTAACCAACTAGCTCAGGGATATCTAACACCGATTCTTGGAGAGAAGGTGGTTCACAAGAAACCAACTTGATCACGAGCTCAACATAGCGGTCAGGTGACAACCTGGTAATACTTCCAAGAAGATATACGGAAAATCACGAACCACCGATATGTTACTAAGCTCGAGAACAATCTTGCTTCTCAGGGCAAGATGATATGATCAAATGAGCGAGGACTTGACAAAATCCTAACTCATTAATCAAAGAGTGCATCAGGAAATAAGGACTAGGTAGCACGATCAGTCTTAGAAGGATGATTCAAAAACCAACATACTAGGAATGAAATTATTGTCCTTTAACTACCCAGCAACGAGGTTGCTAGGCGTATTGATTTCACACATCACAATTCATTTGTCGGTATTCCGGTTGCATCAACACGAAGACCGAGGAATGACTAATGATGGCAAGAAGTATCACTGTACCAAGAGTTCATAGGATGGTGTGCAATTCCTATAACAATCCCGATATAAAGATGGTAATACTCCAAGGTAGAACAGAACAAAAGCTGGATTAGCAATTTGATCTGCGGAGCACAACTTCTTTGACCCAATCCGGGATATGGAAGAGGTACTGGAGTTTGTTTCTCCTAGTCATTCTGCGATAGAATGGCTTGACGGAGCACAAGAGTAATAGGCATCGATAAACGAACGCACGCATACTCTTGACTATCAATTGATAGACGAGGGTCAGAATGCAACTAAAGAGAACAACTCAAAGGAACATATAATTTTCTGAGTTGTGGATGCATAGATTAGTATGTCGAACCAAGTTCAACATATTTCTTCCGGATAACCCATGCAGAAAGGTAGAACTGGCAGAGTCACGATTTATGAATGGAGAACTCCTCAAGAATAATCCTGTTGTGATATTTCAGTTCAACGAGGAACTTCTGCCATAAGTAGTTCATGGTATCTGGAAGAAGAAGATACCACAGACTTCAAGGACTATCGCAAAGGTTACTAATATCCTAAAGGCGCTAGCAATTACTATCAACATGAAGTAAGTAGAGTGAATCTCGGGTTCAAGAACCCAGGAATAGAATACCTACTACTAAGTAGCATCACGGGATGCTTTCGGGAATGATGGCCAGAATCATCACGCTGGGAACACAAATCATGGCTAAATTACTAGATGATCCCCTAAGACACCTAGGGTCATAATACTAGCTCCAACATATATGTCAAGGCAATAAAGTACCTCAACTCACTGATTTGTGTGATTAATCTGACCAAAGGCACATCGGAAACAGGAGGAAGGGATTTGCAAATGCATCCGACTATTTAGAAACCTGGGATGACTCGGACAGCATAACGGCTGTAAATGCTCAGAAAAGATTTGAGACATTCACAAAAATGGTGGCATAACCACTCAGAAACACAATATCAAGGTTTCGAGATCAACAATCAACATACGGAAGTGATAGGAACTGAAACGAGGCTTGAGTCCAACAGTCTTATAAGTCTACTGATTAGTAACACGTGATCCTGATAGAAAGAAGAGATAGCCTAGTTCTTAATCCCCGTAGGAAAATAAGATGACTCAGATCAGAAGGCATAAGGTATAAGGAGTAAAAAGAGCCTTACGTTCCATCCCACAATCAATTCCCTTATATAACTAAAGAATTTCTAGACTCAACTTCGACCAGTTTGGCTTGGTAATCCTACAGGCAGTCAAGCTCTGATACCAACGCTGTCAGGACCCCGACTCAATGCCACATCGATCTAGCATGTAACACCTCATATCACTTTGCGGCCTCACGCACGGTATTCCCATGGGTGTCGCCTTACCTTTACGCGGGACCGTTTGCGCCTTTTGGCACACGTATATGACAGTGTCGCTAGCATCTATATGATAAGGAGCCCGGGCTGACATGGCTAGTCGTAAACCCAAAGTGGCACAAACTTACAGGGACAGGCATCCATGACCCAGCATCGAACGTGTCGGTCATCAGCGAGTGAATCCAGGCTGTAGCACTGGGCTAGCAGGACTCCGGTGAACCGGGCTGTAGCGGGCTAACAGGACTCCGGTAGTCATCGCGTGACATTTCCCCGAAGGGACAGACACAGGAACGAAGAAGGACACATGCCGGCCAGCCTAAGTGTTCCGGAGCAGTAGCAAGCTACCATGGCTCGGTGGAAACACTAGGAGACATTTCCCGGTAAGAGAGGTTACTAAGGATAAACAACTAGATAGTCAGATCCCACACATACCAAGCATTTCAAACATACACACAATATGCTCGATATGTGCCATACAACATGGCATCACAAGATGACTCTACGACTCAAGCAGTTTATGCCATAGGCTCCGAGGAGCGAGATATTACAAACATGAGTCTCATGACCCAACAATCAGAGCATACAAGTCAAAACACATGCGGAAGCTTAACATGTCTGAGTACAGACTACTATAAATGAAAAAGGCTGAGAAGCCTGACTATCTACCAGATCCTGCCGAGGGCACAAGATCGTAGCTGAGGTAACAAGCTAAACGTCGAAGTCCACGCGGAACTACTAGTGAGACCGAAGTCTCTCTGCAAAAACATAAAATAGGCAAACGTGAGTACAAATGTACCCAACAAGACTTACATCAGAACTAACTACATATGCATCATTATCAACAAAGGGGATGGTGGGGTTTAACTGCAGCAAGCCAGCTTTGACTCGGTGGCTATCCTAAACTACGACTCCAATGTAACTCTTTTGAGGTGGCGCACACGAGTCCACATATTCACCATATCAATACACCACTATGGAACCGCTCCCGTCTCCCTACGAGAACGCCATCCATAGCACTCACGCTCATCTTGCGTATTTTAGAGTATCCACTTTCACTTGTCTATGAACTATGCAAGGGGTCCAAGCTTCCATATCCGAGGAATCCGGCTATTCGAATAGATGATGTTAACCCTGCAGGGGTGTACTTCTTCACACACGCTCCCGCCACTTACCGCCCTGTACACGTCATGTACCTCGGCAACCTTCAAGCGGAAGCCGGGCGAGGGAGTCGGCCACGACCTGACTAACCGAACAAGTCTCTAGTCCAGGTTTATCGCCTATTCGGGTTCCATCCGCAAGGAGATCCGGCCGGGGTGTCGCTTACGGCCCCAAACGATGTGTGCAGGGTTCCCAAGCCCACCAACCGGGTGCCACTTGGTACACCGGGCCACTGTGCCTAGTCTGTCCCAAGCCCACCTGTACCGGGTGCCACTTGGTAGACTACTAACACTACCTACAAACACCAGAAACTAGTTGCAACTCCTGGACAGAGATCATGTTGATTAATAAGTCGAGAGAGTCAATTAAGGATCCCAATGTGTGGTAGTAGCTGTTCATGGATCACAAACATAGAACTCAGTTCCTGAGGACGGCTGCAATGAGACAACCCACCATGTACTCCTACATGGCCTCTCACCGCTACCTTTACCAAATCGTGTTCACACACTTAGCTCACACACAGTAGGACATGTTCACACACCTCTGATTCATCCCCGATGAATCAGACCTGACTCAACTCTACGCAATAGTAGGCATGACAAACAAACATGAATGAGTAGGCACAACAGGGCTCAAACAACTCCTACTCATGCTAGTGGGTTTCATCTATTTACTGTGGAAATGACAGGTCATGCAAAGGATAAAGGGTTCAGCTACCGCAGCAAGTATCAAATATGTCGTTGTTGTCCTAATGCAGTAAAAGAGAGCAGGAGCGAGAGAGTGGGATTTTATCGGAATGAACAAGGGGGTTTTGCTTGCCTGGCACTTCTGAAGATAACATTGAGTCTTCATCAGTGTCAACGATCACATCATCGGTATCACGTCTATCGAGAGGGAACAGATACCGGCAACAAAAAATAAATACAATCAATGCAATGCACAATATGATGCATGCTCATGACATGGCAATATGATTGTGTTTTGAGCTAATGCAACTAGCAACAGATTAAATGAAGTTGGTTTGAATACAAGATTCAAATTCAAACCCCATATGTGATTATTTAAATGTCATTCACTTCATTTGCCCTAAACAGTAGTGATAAGTTGTTCTAACATGCATGAAAATGGTACAGATGGATTCCTTGAATTTTTCTGATAATTTTTCATATATAAATTATTTAATTTGGAGTTACGGTTGAATTTCTATGATTTATTGAAGTTTTAGCTATTTCTGGAATTTCCTGATTATTATAAAATAAATTAAATTCCAGAAAAGGAATATGGCGTCAGCATGACCTCACCCTGACGTCATCAGGTCAACAGGGCGGTCCAGGTCAAACCTGACGTGTGGGGTCCACACGTCAGTGACACGGGTTAAACAGGGGGGTTTAGTTTAGTTTAATTAAAGATTAGGGCACTAGGGCCCACATGTCAGTGTCAGCAGGGGGTAATTAGTTTAACTAATCCGATTAGTGCTAATCCTAATTTAGTTAGTGGCCAGAGGCCCACACGTCAGGGACCCAGGGTCAAACTGGGCCCAGCAAGTCAACTGTCAACGGGGTCAACCCCACCGGCGACTTGACGCCGGCGAGGCCAACCGCGGCGGCGAGCCTCGGGTTTGCATCTTCGGCGACCAAACGGCCGGCGGAGGGCATCTACGTGACGCTGGTGGACTCGCGCGTCGAGTGGTGCAGGCGTTGGGTGCGGGGGTGGCCGGAGTTGTCGCCGGCGTCGACCTTGGCGGTCGCCGGAGCTCGGGGAGGTCGGGGTTGGCGCTAGGGGGCACGGCAGGTCGCACGGGTGGGCGCGCTCGGCTCCTGGAAGTGTGCTGAGCACGTTGCCGTGTTCAGGAGTTAGCTACGGTGGCTCTAGCACCGTCTGCATCATCGCCGGCAGCGAGGAACGGTCGGCTCCGACAGCCAGGGTGGTTAGAGGGCGCAGACGGGCACGGAGAGAGAGGGGAAACGGACAGGGGCTCACGGTGAGTTCGAAGAGAAGGTCAGCGTGCTCGGGGAGGCGGTGGAGACGGCGAATCAACGGCGGCGGTGGTCGGAGCCCGAGGTGGAGGACGACGGCGATGGCGATGTTCCGGGCCCTCCCGGCTTGCGTGGCTCATCGAAGATGAAGAAGACAACGTGGCGGAGCTTCTGGGCGCGTCGGGTTTGCGTGGGGTGGCCGGTGTCCGCGAGGGAGCTCGTCGGTGGCGGCGGCTCCGTTCGGTCGCGGGAGGGAGAGAGAGCAGAGGGGGAATAGGGACGGAGGGAGAGCGAGAGGGGTTCCAGGGAGAGTGAGAGAGAGGCCAGGGGTGTCGTGGCGTCTCCAGGTGCATCGAGGAGGGAGGCAACCAGGCAGGAGGTGGCCAAGCGCGACGGCGGTGCTCGCCACCGAGCTGCTTCATGCGCTGGCACGGGAAGAAGACAGGAGAAGGGGGGCCAGGTGGGCTGGGCCGCGCAGGTGGGCTGCACAGTGTTGGGCTGTGGGTGGCTGCCAGGTAAGCTGAGGTAAGTGGCCCAGGTAGGTTTTCTGCTCTGTTTTATTTTTTTCTTCTGTTTTGTTTTATTTAATATCTTTTGCCATTGTTTTTTAATTAAACAAATTCAAACAATGCCAAAAACTCCTCTGAATAATTTTATTTTGCAAAAGCTTATAAAATATTTCAGGGGTATTTGAAATTATATTCTAATTATATGAATATAATTCAAATTCAAATAGCTAATGATTTAAATTCAAAGTCCCAAAAATAAATTCTTAAAAATGTTCAATATTTTGGTTGGGACCAGAACCCTTGCCAAAAATTATCAAACATTTAAGAAGAGCATTTTGGAACAATGAATGAGATTTTTAGGGTTTTTGCCCTTCTTTTATTTAGGGTTTTGAGGCTTCCAATTTCCCTCAGTTCAAGTTTCAAAAATTTAAATATGATGCACAGATGGAAGCAAGCATAGGTCAGGACAGAACTAGGGATGTGACATTGAAGAAGCACGTCGGCCGTTGGATGGACACCCAACAGTCACTACTGCTAGAATCGTGTGTTCACAGACAAAGCCTTGCGTAAACAAGTCAGCCTCAAAATTTGTGGCGTGCACAGCCCATTTGCTATTATTTTTATAATTTTTACTCATTTTCTAATTCATATGGAATTTATTGCATTCCGTTTTCCATTTTTAGAATTGCTGGCCATTTTCTAGTCAGTACCAGTGTCAAAAAATTAACTAAATATGTGGGAAATTTTGAAAATGCGCAAATTTTTGCTGGGGAATGAAATATTCTTAATCCAAAAATTAATAGCCATACTAAAACAAATTTAAAAATAAATTACTACTATGTCATGTTAAATCCAATGAAATATGTATAAGATATCAGTGAAGAACAAAAACAAAAAAGTAACTAATATCCCATTTGCTATAATTTTTTTGGAATTTTCAACCTCTTTTGATATTACTTTTAACAGACATTGACCATATTCTTTGGCCAAGGTGGAATGCATCCCTCCTCGTCTTGAAAGATTTGCAGCCCAGTAATTCGGAGAAAACAAATAGGCCTAGCTTGGGTATTCTTCAAAAAGAAATAATGGGCTACCTATTTTCCCAAAGAATTGGTGCATGAGCATTTAGCTTTATTTATTTATTTACTTATTTATGTTTAGGGGACCATGAGCATGTACCTGGGCCGGATTCATGTGAGAGCCTCCCTTCCAGTTAATTATGGGCTTCTCTATTGGGCCTTCATCAGTGGGGTGCATGTTATCAACAAGTGGAAAATGTGTTCCGTAGAAAAATAGTATGAGCTACGTACGGTACGGGGCACTAAAGGATCGAACTGGTGCAACGACTTCCAAAACATTGTGTTTGTCGTTCTAACAACACATTTATTCAACCGACAGAAGAAATATACTACTGATCGTACATTGAAAACAGTAGCAGTAGCAACCAGGGCTGGGGTGCAACAGAAGCAGTAAGAAGGCCAGAAGAGTGAAGACACAGCTCTCTCTTCCAAACCAAACATCAACCATCATTACAAAAGGGCTACCAAAAAAGAACAAGTGTCTGCATCAAACTAAATAAACATCCTACTACACCAAGTGTACGCATCTAACTAGTTGGCTCAATTAGACGTTACGACTTATTAAGCTGTGGAGATTGGCTGACGGCTTGAACCAGATGGGTGCCTGACGGGGGAAACTCCAGCCAGCAGGTCGAAGTATGATACTTGCGTCCCTCTCTCCTACTTTGGGCTGTAGAGCGTGGCGGCACATATCAGGGTATGGTGCATGCAGAGACGCATGGTACACTGTGTACACACAGTTTTGCCTGATGAACAAAACCGTACTGCCATCATGATCCTTGTCGTCGGTTATCTCCTGGTTAATCGGATAATTCAGCCTGACAAATAGAGAGCATGTACCAAGGCTACTTACCAGCCTCCAGTCAAAAATTCCTGAAGGCCCAGAGAAGCTGGGATCCTGCTCAAAGACCTTGCAGTGACTGTGATTGTATTCCGTGAAACAACACGTCCGGTTCGTGCGAACGATCATCAATCTTTCGCCGTCGTTTGATCGAGCCAGGAACCACCTGCAACTGCCATGCCGGTTTTCTTTGAAAGGGTCTGGGATTAGGAAGGTTGGGGACACCAGGCAGCCTACAACATCATATCAAGTTGGAGTCAAATAAAAAAGGGCTCTTGATTTAGTCAATCTTAAGAATAGCATGTTATGAGCATGAATATGTTTTCAGTAAATGTTGATAGTAATATAAGCAAGCCATCATGATATCATAGGAAAGTAACATACTGCTGTAACAACCGTTTGTAGCGATGACTGGAGTAGGCCAGCAATACGTCCAGCCATAGAAGGAGTCAACAACGTAAATGAAGCCCTTGTGTTCAATGGCATCAGAGAACCATGGAGGATGTATGATCCTGCGATGGACGTGCAGATTTATCCACTTACCGCAATGACCTGTCAGATAGGCGAGACCGCAGTTGAAGAATGCAATTAGCCTGAAGTCTTTACAATTCGCAGATCTTGTGGGCACTTGGCAGATTACAACCTTGAGCAAATCAAACTTGGTATCATGTTGGCTACTGTAAGATTCCGAGTATTGTGGGCCGCGGTGCCAAAGCAGTGCAGTGTTAATCGAAGGAAGGGGGATCAATTGCCGGGTGTAGACCTCCACGAGCATCCAGCTACCGCGACAGTCCACGAGCACCATCCAAGACATGTTCATGCCGACCCAGTACATATCGTTAATGTAGTTGAGGCTGACGGGGATCGGATCACAGTCAAGGGGGTTGATGCTCGCCACCCTATGATTGTTATGCTACGGGAATGGCCGTTTCTGAAGACCAGGCGGCATCAGCAAGCAAGGAGCTGGCTTAAAAAGCTCCGGCCTGAGGGCTTTGAGTAAACAGTACAGCCCCGACGAGCACACAGCGAGCATCATGGTACTGAGATTGTCCACACGCGAAACAATGAGCTTGATTACCTCTGTGGGGAGCAAATTCCAGCCACTCTTTCGGCGGACGCTGCTCGGTTCTGCCATTGTTAGTGCTTGGGTTTTGGACGAGGGGGGAGGCGCCTTAGCGGGGATGGAAGATTGGACGAGATTATGTGCGGACAAAGATGGAGAAGCGAATATGTGCTGCGGGAAGTGGACAGGTGATGATGACTACAGCATGCCGCTTGACTTATGAGACACATACCAGCAGCGTAGGGTCATATCGATGCCAGACAACTTGCTTGAGTGATCACAGTACTGGTACTCCCTACAGTACTATGCCCTAACTTGCTTGAGTAGAGTAGTAGAGTAGGACTATGCTCTCCTACTAGCACCGTAGGATTAGTATATTCTAATCTAAAATAGTTGCAAACTTCAATGCCCGAGCGTGGAACGACTATGAACCATGCTCAAAGACTATGTGTACGTGGTGTTTGGACTTATATGCAAAAAAATAGCCAGATGCCCGTGCATTGCACGACACACCATCATCACCAACTCGGTTTTTTCTCTACTCCTACTCCTATAAAAGACTCAGTTGGTGATGATGGAGGCAACGAGGCGTGTTCAGTCGGGTGTGCAGCGGACGGCGCAACACTATTCGATTTGTTATAAAAAACAAAGAAGAGTAGTACAGATAGAGACTTAAGGGAGGAGCACGAGGTTGTGGGAGATAAGGATGAACGAGGCAAGGCCTTATCTGTAAATGTGGACAGAGGTGTTGTTGATATTTGGGGAGCGCACTCTCGCGACTGCTGGGAGCCACGACTTCACCGACGACGACTTCTTCCCCAACCTCGGCAACCTCTTACTCAATGAAATGGGTGAAAACCTCAACGCCAACGGTGCTGCTCCCATTGCACCATATGAGTTTCTATCCTTCCTGTTCAAAATCGTGGTAGAATTCATGTTTCTACTCTGTATCCTACTACTATGCTAGTCCACATGATTAGTTTCATCTCTGTTATAGCCGTTATGATTTATTTTGTGCTTATTCGGATTAAATCTCGTAGTAACTAGCTCATATATTCAATTGGCGCAACGTCCCCTACAGCCACTCCCATTTCATGGACGCCTGGTCGATGCCTCCAAGGAGCCCTTCGTCCACTGCTATAAGTGCCTGATGCCGTTTTAGGGCACGCCAACGGACATGGTGCATCACCTCACAGATGCGTGCAGCGGTCACTGCTGGCCCTTGGCGGAGAACATCAAGTACGACAAGTGCTACCCGTTCACCATGCCAGAGTCGCTGGAGGATCACCGCCTCCTGCTAGTCTCGGAGGAGGACAGCAGCGTCTTCCTCTTGATCGTCGGCACCGGCGAGGCCCGTGCAGGCCGCCACCCCGTCTCTGTAGTGTGCGTCAGGGGCGACGCTGCTGACGCTGACACTGACACGAGGTCGATGTACGGGTGTGTGGTCAGTGTTACTACCCCTCCGGGTCACGTGGGCGGCGACACCGGCCTCATCGAACGGACTTGTACACTGGGGAGCTGGGACTATCCCGCCAATGTGGACTTGGAAAACCAATGGCATCCTTTACCCGCCGACGCGGTGCACGGGGACTCCAAGGTGGTTCACCTGGACATACACATTATCAAGTTAAATGTTGATCATTAGTCTTCGCTCAATGTAATCCACTGTCTAAGCATGTGGAGAATTCCATGCAAGATCTTGCTCTATTGGAGTATCGCGCATGAATAAAAGTGTATCCGTTTATGGTTTAGTCTAGAATCTTCCATGTATGAATTTTTACGACAGTACTGGTGAAAGACTTACGATGAACCACTTCTTACATCTCCTCTGCCCCCTTGCAAGTCATCCTCATTTAATCCCTCCGTCTAGGTGTATAACGGCATGGTTAATATTACTTAATAGTATAGCCAACTGTTGACTATAAGAAAGTGCCATGTCATCTGTAGCCAACATGTATAACAATCGATACTCAAAAGCTAATTCTTAAAGATCATTTCTTGCAAAGCACAATAAGTGTTATTTCTTTAGAAGTTTTGCATGCAGGTTGAACAGTTGAACGCTTTTGTTTGCAAAAGATACCTTTTTATCTATTTCACCTGGATGTTTGTGAGCTCTAGAGATGAAATAATATCCGAAGAAACCTATCGATACCCGTTACACATGAGATGACCCCTAAATCCTTTGTCAAAATAAATAACTCCCCGATCAATGCATTTCACTCTTCGGTGCAACGCATGGGCACCTTACTACTATAGATTAGTACGACCAAAAATTGAACTAACATTATATATAGTACAATAAATGCTGATGCATGTCACCTAAAATTATATCATTCAAAACTAAGTTCAAATACGATTCCAACGATATAGTTTTTGTTGACATGCACTAACATTTTGTCAGTTAAATCTTCAGTCAATTTTAATGGGGGACTAATAAACCACGACCGATGTAGTACAAGTGTAGAGGGCGGTGCTGCACGGGAGTCTCACCTCTCACCCAGCTCATGGCGCGGCAATAAAGTCGCCATATCACAAAACCCAACCACTCCCAGTAATAAGTGGCCTGGTAAAATAAACGGACAAGCAACCATCACATCCCTCCATCTTTTGCATTTCATCTCTCTGCATTTACTTTCTCCGGTTCATCTCGCACACTCGATCCCTAGCTACTACTCCTAGGGCCAGTTCTTTTGGCGGCTTCCCCAGCTTTTCCTATAAGACTACTCACAGTGGAGAGTAACAATAAGGCGCCTCACTCATTTATTTGGGCTTCTAAACTACTACTCTGTCCTGGTTTATTCCTCACCATTGTAATTTGTGCTAAATTTTGACCACAGATTTAACTGATAAAATGTTACTCCCTCCGTCTAGTTGTGTAGGTCATCTTACGAAAACCAAATAATCCCAAAACACTTAGGCGCGGTGCATTAACTTCTACCTCGTTTCTTGTTTCTTGACATATTAACCAATAAGAGATAAAGAGTGTGCATGCTTTTAATGACTTGAGATATCAAACACGACATGCAGTGGTTAGTTCATTGCATGCAATACTATTAATTAGCAAATAAACATTAACGTTTCTCGATTTCTCCTCCTCCTTGGTCACGGTGAACAGCCTAAGATGACTTACTCACCTAGACGGATGGAGTAGTGCATGTGACGTGCACTAACATTTCATTAGTTAAATTTATGATCAAAATTTTGACATAGATTACAATGCGGGCCAATAATCCAGGACGGAGGTAGTAGTTATGGGATTACTAATCTAGAAGCCTAAAAGAACTGGCCCCTGGTACTCCTAGTAGTAGTAGTACTCAAGTTGGAATTCCAATTGCACGACACAACTTGTTAGTCAAAAAATTCGATACAGGGTATTGGAAGCGATTTGGGAATTTGCATGCCTTTCCAACCAGTGAGATACTCCGTACAAAGTACGACAGAGAAATAACCATAGAGAAGGAAGCTAAAAGTAAACAATCAAACGAGCATTTTTGCATTTGTTTTGCATTGAATCGTTTCACAAGCTTGACTAGTGCTGTTTTTCTACCTTTACAAAAAAAAACGCATCGTAATGTTAAAACATGCATTTGCACATACATAAGTAATAGTAGTACTCCATCCGTCTAGGTGTATAAGTCTTCCCTCCTTCTTGGTCACTGTGCACAACCAAAGATGACTTATTGACCTGGACGGAGGGAGTACCATAGTCTGCAAGCATATATCGAGAGAGACGTGTAGTGCGATAGTATATAGTAAAGTTTGTGCTATATGCACGTACTTGCAAAATGCGTACGAATACACAAGGTTCCCAAACTTTCCCTTTTACATACTTAATTAAGGACGCTAAAAATTCTTGAACGTTCGGGATTTATCATTTGCGTCCCAAAACTAATGAGATCGCCTTATGAAACAAAAATTATACTCCTCCTAAAAGCCACGGCGCTCGCAGGAGCGCTTGCGGCGCACCACGAGTGCCCTGGTGCGCGGCCGTTTCCCAGCGCGCCAACACAACGCCTCTTCCTCAGCCTCGCAACTCGCGAGGTGTTGATTGGCAGCTAGCCGGCGGGCAACCGCGATCTCACTTGTGTGGTGATCCGGTGCCAACAGGTACTCCTCCTCACTAGAAGCGTGCACCCGGTACATGTACCGCCAAGCGTAGATGAGGCGCTTGGGCCTGACTGCATTAAGGGCGTCGGCACGGGCATCCTCCGCCACCCTCACGGCCCTCGCACGAGCCTTCTGCCAAAGAGCCAATTGCCTGACTCCCTCGGACGCGACATAGACCTGCCAGGCAGCTTGCCCCGCGGCGTGCTTCTCTTCCTTGGCCTTCTTCTCTGCCTCTATTTTGGCGTGCTCTGCCGGTGGCAAAGCCTCCCACATGGAGACATCCATTTGTTTCCAAAGCTCCTCAAGGCTGGGGGGGGGCTTGGCGGGCGGCGCGGTGTTCTCCTCATAGCGGGGAGCCGACGCGTCCAACTCGACTAGTAGCAGCAAGGAACGGAACGGGGACGCCTGACTGTCCGGGCGATGCAGCGAGGGGCACTTATGGCTTGGGAGGGGCGATGCCCTGGGCGGGACGGAGACGCAGCTGCATGACATTCTTTGGGCCATCCATGACGGAAAAAAATGTGGTAGAAGCGAGGGCGAGGAAAATTTCGGGGAGTTCCTGGTTACGGTGGGTGGTCGGGGGCCGAGCGATGCACGTTTCTCTCATACACGTACGCGCGTGTGTGAGAGGCGTTGGCTCTAACTGAACCCGAGCGAGGCATTGGGCTCTAACTGAACCCTAGCGATCGCACTGCAGGCTACGCATTACTGCACCCGAGCGATTGGTCGGTGGCTGCTAACTGAACCCGATCGAGCGATTCATTCGGTACTACTGCTAACTGAAGCCAGTCGATGCTGCCTCTGTGGATGAACAGTGA
>NC_041393.1:86169902-86193187 GCF_002162155.2 Triticum dicoccoides | reverse complement strand
ACAGGACCCGTGGCGTTGCCTCTGGATGAACAGCACCCCATCGATCGAGCCGGTTGGGGCTGGATGACCAGGACCCCGTGGAGGGCTGGATGAATAGGACGACCCTGTGGAGGGCTGGATGAACAGTAGACGGTGGAGGGGTGGATGAACAGTAGCTCGTGGAGGGGTGGTTGAACAGTAGCCGATGGTGTACGCCAGACCTCTCCCGATGAACAGGATCCCATTTCGAACATGGCCGGTCGAACACAAGGCCGTTTCCTCCGTTCCGCGGTACACTAGGCCTTGTTTCCATCGCCTGTTCCGTCCAAGCCCTCCCGATGAACACGACAATACATTCCGTTCCGACCCAGCCGCTTGTCTCCCCATGAACACGATGACGACGCTGTTTCTCCGTTCCGACCCAGCCATGTACACGAGCCCTGGCTGTACGTATGCACGAGTAGGCGTTCGAGACCCCGCCTGTATGTATGTATGTGGCCGTATTTTCTTTCTTGCACCCTGGCTGATGTACATACATTTACATGCTACGTGTGCGGCTCTACTACGACACGTGCGCCCCTCTACTACAACACGTGCGCGCCTGTACATCCACCAGTATGTACATACACGTTCGCGACCAGAATGACAACGCTACGTACGCTTCGACCAGGTGGGTCCTGACTGTTAGGCACTTCCTTGCGTGCGAAGATGTAGCTGGTGGGTCCTAGCAGTCAGGGGGGCGAATCATTTTTTTTGGACGCACTTCCTTGCGTGCGAAGATGTAGCTGGTGGGTCCCAGGGGTCAGGAGCGAATCATTTTTTTTGCCCGGACGCACTTCCTTGCTTGCGAAGATGTAGCTAGTGGGTCCCAACAGTCAGGGGGGAAACATTTTTTTCGCGAAATACGATGGCCCGTTCGGTGGGTCCCTGCTGTCAGGTGGAGGAATAATTATTTTGCACGTAATAAGGAGGCACTTCCTTGCTTCGGACGTGGACCCAGCTGTCAGCTTCTCCACGTACAGTCCACTTCAGATGCATGTCGGTCGTTGACCACGTTGACCAGGCCGCGCATGACGGCGAGGCCTAGGAAGGGAACGAGGCGGAGGCAGGGAAGACTCGGCAGTTGTTTCCCACACGGAGGGGAGTACGACTGTACAAGGGTTTACTGGTTTGTCTGCCGTCGCTTGAGAATAATAGTAGGTGTGGGTGAGTAGAAGGATGGCTAGGCCAGCAATGGGAGTACGGTGCGGCGGTGAGGCCTATGCGGCAACACAGCCGACCGCGAGGAGGAGGGAGCAGGCAGACCCGCCGGCGCTTGTTTGAGCGGCTGGAGCAGGAAGAGCAGAGATTGAAGAAGCACGACGTCTGTTGGATGGAAATCCAACAGTCACTGTTTGTGCGTCAACCTTTTTTTAGGAAAACCTCAAATCTGTGGAAAACAACATACATCCCATCTGCCATTATTTCAAATAATTTACAGCCCATTTGCTAATTCTTAAGGTTTTTTTGGAGCCCATATTCTTTTTGTTACCATTACAGCCCATATTGTGGCCACGGTTAAAAAATTATACGAAATTTTGCATATTTCGGTGCGGTCCGAACTGTTTTTAATCCCAAAGTTTCGACTCACATTCAAACTGATTTTAAAATAAATGTATATCAATATAAAATCCAACAAATTCTCCATGCATAAAAGTTAATGTAATTTAAAATCTCAAAATGAAAAAAAAGATATTTGAAACTAATTGCTAGTTTGATGTTTAAAAATGTACGACCCATTTCTCATTACTGATGGGCCATTTTTTCGGCCAGCCGAATGAAAGCTCTCCTCGTCTTGAAAGATTTTCAGCCCAACAGGCCTGACAAAGCGACTTACTTGGAAAATCACAAAAAAACTGGACTGTAGCCATGGACCCAGCTGTCAGCCTCTCCACGTACAGTACTCTTCTGATGGAATGTCGTTGACCACATTGACCACGCCGCGCCGAGAGCACCAAGGCGGTGGACGATGGCGAGGCCTAGGAAAGGGACGACATGGAGCCGAGGAAGACGCGGCAGTGGATGCCCACGCGGAGAGGAGTATGAGGGTTCACTGGTTCGGCTGCAGTGTGAGGCTGCCGTCACCGCAGGGCCTGGCTAGCGGTGGGAGTAGTAGGGGTGATGAGGCCTCAACGGCAGCACAACTGACCACTAGAGGCAGGAGCAGGCGGTCTCCCCGGTGCTGGTTTGGGCGGCTGGTGCAAGAAGAGCAGCGATTGAAGAAGCAGCAGGACCGTTCGATTCAAATCCTACGGTTACTGTTGTTAGAATTGTTTGTTGACTAAGTTGACAAGCCCCGCATACGCGTCAACTTAATAGGCCCACAGGTCAGCCTCCCGACCGGTGCACCCCAGATGTCAGTGGGAGGAATCATTTTTTTCGCGTAATATGGAGGCAGTTGATTGCATGCGGCCAGGCCATCAGAGGGCGTAGGGTGGGCCGGGGAAGCCTGCGCGGCATCACAGCGGGCCACAAGAGGAGGGAGCAGGCAGTCCCGCCGGCGCTAGTTTAGGCGGCTGGAGCAGGAAGATCAGAGATTGAAGAAGCACATCGGCCGTTGGATGGACACCCAACAGTCACTGCTGCTAGAATCGTGTGTTCACACACAAAGCCTTGCGTAAACAAGTCAGCCTCGAAATTTGTGGCGTGTACAGCCCATTTGCTATTATTTTTATAATTTTTACTCATTTTCTAATTCATATGGAATTTATTGCAGCCCGTTTTCCATTTTTAGAATTGCTGGCCATTTTCTAGTCTGTACCAGGGTCAAAAAATTAACTAAATATGTGGGAAATTTTGAAAATGCACAAATTTTTGCTGGGGAACGAAATATTCTTAATCCAAAAATTAATAGCCATACTAAAACAAATTTAAAAATAAATTACTACTATGTCATGTTAGATCCAATGAAATACGTATAAGATATCAGTGAAGAACAAAAACAAAAAAGTAACTAATATCCCATTTGCTATATTTTTTTTGGAATTTTCAACCCCTTTTGATATTACTTTTAACAGACATTGACCATACTCTTTGGCCAGGTGGAATGCATCCCTCCTCGTCTTGAAAGATTTGCAGCCCAGTAATTCGAAGAAAACAAATAGGCCTAGCTTGGGTATTCTTCAAAAAGAAATAATGGGCTACCTATTTTGTCAAAGAACTGGTGCATGAACATTTAGCTTTATTTATTTATTTACTTATTTATGTTTAGGGGACCATGAGCATGTACCTGGGCCGGATTCATGTGAGAGCCTCCCTTCCAGTTAATTATGGGCTTCTCTACTGGGCCTTCATCAGTGGAGTGCATGTTATCAACAAGTGGAAAATGTGTTCCGTAGAAAAATAGTATGAGCTATGTACGGTACGGGGCACTAAAGGATTGAACCGTGCAACGACTTCCAAAACATTGTGTTTGTCATTCTAACAACACATTTTTTCAACCGACAGAAGAAATATACTACTGATCGTACATTGAAAACAGCAGCAGCAGCAACCAGGGCTGGGGTGCAATAGAAGCAGTAAGCAGGCCAGAAGAGTGAAGACACAGCTCTCTCTTCCAAACCAAACATCAACCATCATTACAAAAGGGCTACCAAAAAAGAACAAGTGTATGCATCAAACTAAATAAAGATCCTACTACACCAAGTGTACGCATCTAACTAGCTGGCTCAATTAGACATTACTATTTATTAAGCTGTGGAGATTGGCTGACGGCTTGAACCAGATGGGTGCCTGACGGGGGAAACTCCAGCCAGCAGTTCGAAGTCTGATACTTGCGTCCCTCTCTCCTACTTTGGGTTGTAGAGCGTGGCGGCACATATGAGGGTATGGTGCATGCAGAGACGCATGGTATGCTATGTACACACATTTTTGCCTGATGAACAAAACCGTGCTGCCATCATGATCCTTGCCGTCGGTTATCTCCTGGTTAACTGGATAATTCAGTCCGACAAACAGAGAGCATGTACCAAGGCTACTTACCAGCCTCCAGTCAAAAATTCCTGAAGGCCCAGAGAAGCTGGGATCCTGCTCAAAGACCTTGCGGTGACTGTGATTGTATTCCGCGAAACAACACGTCCGGTTCGTGCGAACGATCATAAATCTTTCGTAGTCGTCTGATCGAGCCAGGAACCACCTGCAACTGCCATGCCGCTTTTCTTTGAAAGGTTCTGGGATTAGGAAGGTTGGGGACACCAGGCGGCCTACAACATCATATCAAGTTGGAGTCAAATAAAAAAGGGCTCTTGATTTAGTCAATCTTTAGAATAGCATGTTATGAGCATGAATATTTTTCAGTAAATGTTGATAGTAATATAAGCAAGCCATCATGATATCATAGGAAAGTAACATACTACTGTAACAGCCGTTTGTAGCGATGACTGGAGTAGGCCAGCAATACGTCCAGCCATAGAAGGAGTCGACAACGTAAATGAAGCCCTTGTGTTCAATGGCATCAGAGAACCATGGAGGATGTATGATCCTAAGATGGACGTGCAGATTTATCAACTTACAGCAGTGACCTGTCAGATAGGCGAGACCGCGGTTGAAGAACGCAATTAGCCTGAAGTCTTTATAATTCGCAGATCTTGTGGGCACTTGGCAGATTACAACCTTGAGCAAATCAAACTTGGTATCATGTTGGCTACTGTAAGATTCCGAGTATTGTGGGCCGCGGAGCCAAAGTAGTGCAGTGTTAATCGAAGGAAGGGGGATCAATCACCGGGTGTAGACCTCCACGAGCATCCAGCTGCCGCGATAGTCGACGAGCACCATCCAAGACATGTTCATGCCGACCCAGTACATATTGTTAATGTAGTTGAGGCTGACGGGGATCGGATCACAGTCAAGGGGGTTGATGCTCGCCACCCTACGATTGTTATGCTGCATGACAGGCTGTTTCTGAAGATCAGGCAGCATCAGCAAGCAAGGAGCTGGCTTAAAAAGCTCCGGCCTGAGGGCTTTGAGTAAACTGTACAGGCCCGACGAGCACACGGCGAGCATCATGGTACTGAGATTGTCCACACGCGAAACAATGAGCTTGATTACCTCTGTGGGGAGCGAATTCCAGCCACTCTTTCGGCGGACGCTGCTCGGTTCTGCCATTGTTAGTGCTTGGGTTTCGGACGAGGGGGGAGGCGCCTTAGCGGGGATGGAATATTGGACGAGATTATGTGCGGACAAAGATGGAGAAGCGACTATGTGTTGCGGGAAGTGGACAGGTGATGATGACTACAGCATGCCGCTTGACTTATGAGACACATACCAGCAGCGTAGGGTCATATCGATGCCAGACAACTTGCTTGAGTGATCACAGTACTGGTACTCCCTACAGTACTATGCCCTAACTTGCTTGAGTAGAGTAGTAGAGTAGGACTCTGCTCTCCTACTAGCACCGTAGGATTAGGATATTTAATCTAAAATAATTGCAAACTTTAATGCCTGAGCGTGGAACGACTACGAACCGTGCTCAAAGACTATGTCTACGTGGTGTTTGGACTTATATGCAAAAAAATAGCAAGATGCCCGTGCATTGCACGACACACCATCATCACCAACTCGGTTTTTTCTCTACTCCTACTCCTATAAAAGACTCAGTTGGTGATGATGGAGGCGACGAGGCGTGTTCAGCCAGGCGTGCAGCGGACGGCACAACACTATTCGATTTGTTATAAAAAACAAAGAAGAGTAGTAGAGATAGAGACTTAAGGGAGGAGCACGAGGTTGTGGGAGATAAGGATGAACGAGGCAAGGCCTTATCTGTAAATGTGGACAGAGGTGTTGTTGATATTTGGGGCACGCACTCTCGCGACTGCTGGGAGCCAGGACTTCACCGACGACGACTTCTTCCCCGACCTCGGCAACCTCTTACTCAATGAAATGGGCGAAAACCTCAACGCCAACGGTGCTGCTCGCATTGCACTGTATGTGTTTCTGTCCTTCCTGTTCAAAATCGTGGTAGAATTCATGTTTCTACTCTGTATCCTACTACTATGCTAGTCCACATGATTAGTTTCATCTCTGTTATAGCCGTCATGATTTATTTTGTGCTTATTCGGATTAAATCTTGTAGTAACTAGCTCATATATTCAACTGGCGCAACGTCCCCTACAGCCACTCCCATTTCATGGACGCCTGGTCGATGCCTCTAAGGAGCCCTTCGTCCACTGCTATGAGTGCCTGATGCCGTTTTAGGGCACGCCAGCGGACATGGTGCATCACCTCACAGATGCGTGCAGCGGTCACTACTGGCCCTTGGCGGAGAACATCAAGTACGACAAGTGCTACCCGTTCACCATGCCGGAGTCGCTGGAGGATCACCGCCTCCTGCTAGTCTCGGAGGAGGACAGCAGCGTCTTCCTCTTGATCGTGGGCACCGGCGAGGTCCGTGCAGGCCGCCACCCCGTCTCTGTAGTGTGCGTCAGGGGTGACGCTGCTGACACTGACACGGACATGAGGTCGATGTACGGGTGTGTGGTCAGTGTTACTACCCCTCCGGGTCACCGGGGCGGCGACACAGGCCTCATCGAATGGACTTGGACTCTGGGCAGCTGGGACTATCCCACCAATGTGGACATGGAAAACCAATGGCATCCTTTACCCGCCGACTCGGTGCACGGGGACTCCAAGGAGCTTCACCTGGACATACACATTATCAAGTTAAATGTTGATCATTAGTCTTCGCTCAATGTAATCCACTGTCTAAGTATGTGGAGAATTCCATGCATGATATTGCTCTATTGGAGTATCGCGCAAGAATAAAAGTGTATCCGTTAATGGTTTAGTCTAGAATCTTCCATGTATGAATTTTTACTACAGTACTGGTGAAAGACTTACGATGAACCATTTCTTACATCTCCTCTGCCCCCTTGCAAGTCATCTGATTTAATCCCTCCGTCTAGGTGTATAAGGGCATGGTTAATATTACTTAATAGTATAGCCAACTGTTGACTATAAGAAAGTGCCTTGTCATCTGTAGCCAACATGTATAACAATCGATACTCAAAAACTAATTCTTAAAGATCATTTCTTGCAAAGCACAATAAGTGTTATTTCTTTAGAATTTTTGGATGCAGGTTGAATAGTTGAATGCTTTTGTTTGCAAAAGATACCTTTTTATCTATTTCACCTGGATGTTTCGGAGCTCTAGAGATAAATAATATCCGAAGAAACCTATCGATACCCGTTACACATGAGATGACCCCTACATCCTTTGTCAAAAAAAATAACTCCCCGATCAATGCATTTCACTCTTCGGTGCAACGCACGAGCACCTTACTACTATAGATTAGTATGACCAAAAATTGAACTAACATTATATATAGTACGATAAATGTTGATGCATGTCACCTAAAATTATATCATTCAAAACTAAGTTCAAATACGAATCCAACGATATAGTTTTTGTTGACATGCACTAACATTTTGTTAGTTAAATCTTCAGGCAATTTCAATGGGGGACTAATAAACCACGACCGATGTAGTACAAGTGTAGAGGGCGGTGCTGCACAGGAGTCTCACCTCTCACCCAGCTCATGGCGCGGCAGTAAAGCCGCCATATCACAAAACCCAACCACTCCCAGCAATAAGTGGCCTGGTAAAATAAACGGACAAGCAACCATCACATCCCTCCATCTTTTTTGCATTTCATCTCTCTGCATTTACTTTCTCCGGTTCATCTCGCACACTCGATCCCTAGCTACTACTCCTAGGGCCAGTTCTTTTGGCGGCTTCCCCAGCTTTTCCTATAATACTACTCACAGTGGAGAGTAACAATAAGGTGCCTCACTCATTTATTTGGGCTTCTAAACTACTACTCTGTCCTGGTTTATTCCTCACCATTGTAATTTGTGCTAAATTTTGACCAAAGATACTGACAAAATGTTACTCCCTCCGTCTAGGTGTGTAAGTCATCTTACGAAAACCAAATAATCCCAAAACACTTAGGCGCGGTGCATTAACTTCTACCTCGTTTCTTGTTTCTTGACATTCAACCAATAAGAGATAAAGAGTGTGCATGCTTTTAATGACTTGAGATATCAAACACGACATGCAATGGTTAGTTCATTGCATGCAATACTATTAATTAGGAAATAAACATTAAGGTTTCTCGATTTCTCCTCCTCCTTGGTCACGGTGCACAGCCTAAGATGACTTACTCACCTAGACGGATGGAGTAGTGCATGTGACACGCACTAACATTTCATTAGTTAAATTTGTGATCAAAATTTGACATAGATTACAATGCGGGCCAATAATCCAGGACGGAGGTAGTAGTTATGGGATTACTAATCTAGAATCCTAAAAGAACTGGCCCCTGGTACTCCTACTAGTAGTAGTACTCAAGTTCGAATTCCAATTGCACGACACAACTTGTTAGGCAAAAAATTCGATACAGGGTATTGGAAGCGGTTTGGGAATTTGCATGCCTTTCCAACCAGTGAGATACTCCGTACAAAGTACGACAGAGAAATAACCACAGAGAAGGAAGCTAAAAGTAAACAATCAAATGAGCATTTTTGCATTTGTTTTGCATTGAATCGTTTCACAAGCTTGACTAGTGCTGTTTTTCTACTTTTACAGAAAAACGCATCGTAATGTTAAAACGTGCATTTGCACGTACATAAGTAATAGTAGTACTCCATCCGTCTAGGTGTATAAGTCTTCCCTCCTTCTTGGTCACGGTGCACAACCAAAGATGACTTATTGACCTGGACGGAGGGAGTACCATAGTCTGCAAGCATATATCGAGAGAGACGTGTAGTGCGATAGTATATAGTAAAGTTTGTGCTATGTGCACGTACTTGCAAAATGCGTACGAATACACAAGGTTCCCAAACTTTCCCTTTTACATACTTAATTAAGGACGCTAAAAATTCTTGAACGTTCGAGATTTATCATTTGCGTCACAAAACTAATGAGATCGCCTTATGAAACAAAAATTATACTCCTCCTAAAAGCCACGGCGCTCGCAGGAGCGCTTGCGGCGCGCCACGAGTACCCTGGTGCACGGTCGTTTCCCAGCGCGCCAACACAACGCCTCTTCCTCAGCCTCGCAACTCGCGAGGTGCTGATTGGCAGCTAGCCGGCGGGCGACCGCGATCTCACCTGTGTGGTGATCCGGTGCCAACAGGTACTCCTCCTCGCTGGAAGCGTGCACCCGTTCCATGTATCGCCAAGCGTAGATGAGGCGCTTGGGCCTGACTGCATTAAGGGCGTCGGCACGGGCGTCCTCCGCCACCCTCATGGCCCTCGCACGAGCCTTCTGCCAAAGAGCCAATTGCCTGACTCCCTCGGACGCGACATAGACCTGCGAGGCAGCTTGCCGCGCGGCGTGCTTCTCTTCCTCGGCCTTCTTCTCCACCTCTATTTTGGCGTGCTCTGCCGGCAGCAAAGCCTCCCACATGGAGACATCCATTTGTTTCCAAAGCTCCTCAAGGCTGGGGGGCTCGGCGGGCGGCGCGGTGTTCTCCTCATAGCGGGGAGCCGACGCGTCCTCTGACGCGCATGCTCGCGAGATTGGGAACGCTGACGCGTCCACCTCGATGCGTCGCGGCGAGGAGTGGGACGCCGACACGTCCAACTCGACTATTAGCGGCGAGGAACGGAACGGCGACGCGTGACCGTCCGGGCGATGCAGCGAGGGGCACTTACGGCTTGGGAGGGGCGATGCCATGGTGGTCGACGTGAGAGGGAGGGGGAGGAGATAGCAATGAACATGAGCATTCTTCCGAGTGTTGTGGGAGGCACAGTATTTATAGCGAGCATTGGCACACCTATGTAAGATATGGACTGAGTTGCACTGACTTAACTGCAGGTCCAGTTGCGTGACTGACATGTGGGCCAGACCCTTGTTGGGCCCATATGTCTGTGACCCATTGCAGCTGCAGTTAAGTAACTGAAGCAACATCCCGAAAGATACGTTGTGTGATTAACATAACATCTATGTAGGCATATTTGTTGGAGTAAATTATGGGGGGAGGGAAGAGGTGGAAATATTGCTAGTCACAACGAATTGGACGAGCGTGGGGGGAGGAGAGTCATGCATGCAAATTTTTTCCACACGGGGTGGAGTGGTGGGACCGTCGGAGGGAGAAGGAGAGTCTGGCAGGCATATTATTTCCACACATGGAGAGGAAAAGATTTGGAGATGAAGGGGCTTCCTGCAGGTATGGGGAACGGTGCATAATAAGTCATCTTGCATGCCGGGCTAGGTATAGTCTCAAGTCAGTAAAAACATACACGCCCCACACATGTTCATATTTCAAAGTGCACTAAATTATTGCATGCAATGATTAAGGCTGGCCATAATGGTGGTATCTTAGCTGGGAGTATCATATACTAATATCATGCATATGATACTACCTCCCTAATGCATAGTATCATATACTAGTATCATGTAGTACTTTATTTATTACCACGCATGACACATAGTAGTATAGCATTTATTATGATACCGTATCATGATATTATACTCAACCCTCTTTTTCTTCATTTAATTTTATGACACCTCATCAAAATTGCCTAGTTGACATGCATGATACTAGCTATGATACTACCATTACAACTAGCCTCATGCACACGGGAATAGCAAACATGCTGATGTGGCAAAGAATTAAAGAAGAGAGGGGGGTTAGAATAACTAGTGTTAATGCATGCATTGGTAAACACATTTTTTTGTGAAGAATGACAACATTAGTTGAGTACTTTTGCAGACTTCAAAAACTATTCCACCGTCTCTGCTATCTTGCTAAGAGTAGGTGAAAATTTTGAATCGAGCCCTTTAAACTAGAAGGGAGGTAGTAGTACTCTAATAGCTAACATTGTTGTGACGACAAGATAGAACATGGCACGCACCTGGAAGGAGGAACTAGTCTGCATTGTGCATTTAAGTTTTGTCTGAAGTCAATGTACCTCTACTTTGACCAAACTTATAGAAAAATGTATCAACATTCACAATGTCCAATCAATATTTTTACACTCATTATAAAACGTAGTTCTTATACTCATTATAATCAGTATTGTAGATATTGATATTTTTAGTATAAATTTGGTCAAACACTTTGCAAACCGTTGACCAGAGTAAAAAGGACAGGGAGTATCATGCATGCGGAGTAGGCAAAAAAAATTGTCATCTATAGCCGGTCAAAGTCTCAAAGGGCGCGACCGCGCGAGGGAGGCGAAGGTCGTGGGAGGCACGATGGTTGACGGAATTAAGTGAAGTTACATCCATGCGCCGGCATGGCGTCCGAACAGGCAGAAGCTATACCGTCAGGCCTACGATATGGGTCTAGTAGACATGACATCTAGTGGGTGCCGCATAGTTCTCGAGAACTCTTTGGGGCCTTGCAGTCATTTATCCACCGGGCAAGCCAGCAACCCCATGCCATTCGCACGCCCTACTCGTCCCCGTCTTCTACCTTACAACAGTTCGCTCCCAGTCGTCCCGTCCTTTCACATTAGTTCGCTCCCAGTTTTTTTGCGGGGTACAATAGTTCAACTTCTCCTAACGCTCCTCCAAAATCCATGGCCTCGCAAATCTCCATGGTCGCCGCTGAGTACCAGGTTAGAGCCATCACCGGCGATGAGTTCATCGTCATCTACACACGTGGATCTGTGACAGTGAAAGCATGCCTTGCTCGTTTCCTACGCATGTTCAAACGTTCAACGGATGAGTGGGTCCTTGGGCTAGATGTTGAGTACACCACAGTCCTGGAAAGAGAGAAGATTCTAAAGGAGGCAGAGAGGAAGAAGCCCGCCGTGATCCAGGTTTGCGTACATAACGTTTGCTTGGTCTACCACATATGCCATGCCGACGTTGAGTGCCAGGATTTTAAGAACTTCCTCAAGGACAAAAGAGTGAAATTCGTTACTGTAGGCTTTAGGAACGACAGTGATGTCCTGCATCGGATAAGTCTCGTTGTAGGCCAGCCCTTCGATCTCTAGAAGGCAAGGCTGGTGTCCTCCTATCAACCTTCAATGCTGACCCTGGCAGCAGCCATGATCGATCCTTCGTACACTAAACTGTAGAAACCCCATCACGAGTTTCATAATGCATGGGAGTCGAAGACATTAGATGAAGATCACATCCTATACGTAGAAATGGATGCCTACCTTTGTTTAAATATCTACAAGGGTTGGATGAAGAAGCAGAGCCCAGTGTCTGGTTCAATTAAAGAAGCGTCGGCGAAGAGGAAGAGGAAGAGGGACGAGGACGAAGTCGAGGACGTGACTCGGACTCCAAAGGTGGCAGTGCCGTCGCTCATGCTGGTTCTACTACAGTGTCAAGCGGACTAGTTGCTTAGTTTACTTTCATGGGCATGTTGTGTTGAGGCCCCAGCAGAACTATGTTTATGTTCTTTCTCGTTATTTGAACTCTTTAGTATGTACAGTAGTACTAGTACTATGTCTTACTACTGTTCTTCTTGCAGTTGGTACTACTGTTCGTATCTTCGTGTTCCTACTATACTTAATACGTTCGTACTAGTGGTATCATTTGGGTCAGTTGATTTGTGAAAGAAGTTCGATGGAGCGAAGGAGGAAGACAACAGAAGAGGTGGACGAAGCCCTTCTAGCCATCCATATTGCATCAAACGGCTCACAAGAGTCGACTGACCCAAATTGCTCCTTCAGATTTCAGGATCCACGTGGCATTCAAGGTATCGAAGGTAGATTCCGCGTACGCAGCCAGTTTGCAGGATCGACGCGCGCGCGACCGGCTTCCGCCACGACAGCCACCATGCGCGCCTCCTCCATGCGGGCGGAGATGACAATGACACGCTAGTTCCTCCACGCCGTCGTGCTGGAGCACGCGCTCGTCCTCCTCTTCATATGTTGCCTGCATAGACGCGGCTCCGCCAGCTGCTCGTGTGCTTGGTAGCGCGGCGGCATCGCGAGGAGGGACTGCAGACGACGTGAGCGGGAGAGCCTTCGGCTTCATGGCATAGGGATGGCGGCGACACGGCAGTGATGTGCGAGAAATTGTTGGCCGAAGCAGGCGGGCGCCGGCATGCACAACGGCGGCGGCGACATATTGATGAGTGCGCGTATGGGAGCTTACTTTAGTTTTATATAAGGTTGGTCAGACTTAAGAGAAAACCGTACTAGTACACGTAAACATTAGACTTAGGCAGCGCTTTTGTTAGTTAGTACCACAGCCACGATACGGAATCCTGTGCAAGTGCATGAACCGCGGCCGCGCGGTCGATCGAATGGTGCGTCACCGTGTCGCTCTGAAAGGACATCCACCGAAGCTTTTTGTGTGTGTGAAAAGAATACCCAAATATTACTCAACTTTTTTCCTGGAAAAGTTCTTGACGCTGCAATATTTCCATATATTTGAATTTAGCTCCAGTTCATCTTTATTTGGATTTGGATGTTTTAGGTGCACCCTGGATTTTTTAATACTTATTTTGTGTGTCTGACTGAGAGAGAACATGTGTATGTGTCCATATGTGTGTTGTAGCGGAAGGGCAATGTGGAGACGGTGTGCGTGTGATACAAACATAGAGAGGTGTTAATGTGCAAATGATCATGCATGAGTGAGACATAGACAGATGCCGATACATATTGTATACATGAGAGAACGGTCTTCTAGTTTACTTGTGTGTGTGTGAGAGAGAGAGAGATAGAGAGAGGAGAGAGGAGCATCCGTAACACAACAACCATCTCTCTCGATTCGTCCGTCTGTCGCACGATCACATGTAACACATGCATCAACGCACACATTTTGACACCCTCACCCGGCCCCTGCCCACCTCAAGGCCCGCACAATCTCTTCATGAATACCCATTTCTCTCCTTAGGTTTGTTTTCTCTCAATATCTGACACACACACACACACCCTCCCCCGAGCACACAATTCATCACCATCCAAGGTTATACGGCGACCACTCTCGCTTGTGGTTGTTTGCACCCCAACATGCACAACACCTCAATCTTCAAAGAGGGCATTGAGGAGATCGAAGACGGCGACCACACCGCGCTAGAGAATGCGGGGCCATTTGGAAGCAGGATGATGTGACGACGGCTGACTGACTCCTCCCCCACCCTCTCTCTCTCTCTCTCACACAGAAAATTACCAATCCCTCTCTCCCCCGCACAAAATTATCAATCCCTCAACCCGCGAGATCCTTCCCCTCTCGTCCATGTTTTTCCAGCTCTCTCATCAAACATGTTGTCTCTTCTCCTTCCACGTATATAGAATCCGGATGCACATGCATCTCACGTATACTACATGTCTCCATCTTTCTCACAGACCTAACTTCTTCCTCTCTCTTTCTCTCTCTATCTCTCTCCCCCTGTCTCGTTAGGTTTGTCTCCTACTCTCTCGTCCACATACATACAGTCTTTCCCGCCCTATCTGCTCCATCTTCGCAAGATCTCTCTGCACGTTTCATACACACATTGGGATATGTTCAAAATGTTATTCCTATAATGGCTGATGTAGATTATGGTTGGTTTTGTTGCATCCTACAAAGTAATAACTATGAAATGCATTTAGATTCTCATTTGACTGGTATTATGTGAGTTTGAGCATGTTGTGAAGTACTCTAGACCTTGTATACATCTTGGGATTCGACAATGATTGTAACTATTGAATTGTATATCCTAATATATTTATTTCACAATTTCAGAAAATGATTAGTTCACTACAAACTAAGAAAACAATTTTGTACTCCCTCCGTTTTTATTTAAGTCCGTGTATTAGCATTGGTCAAAGTCAAGTTTTGTAAACTGTCAGAAAGCTTATAACAAAAAATATTAACATATACAATAACAAATAAATACCATTAGATTCATTATTGAATATACTTTCACATCATACATATTTGTTATGGTAAATTTTTATATTTTTCTATAAACTTGGTCAGACTTTAGGGAGTTTGACTTCGGTCAAACCTAATATGCAGAGTTTACTAGTACTACTCGCTAGTTGCTTAAGTGGTGTTTGGTTCTCTAGTCCTAGGACTTTTTCTAGTCCCTGTGACTTTTTGGAAAACACTCTCAAGGAGGTGCTTGTAAGGACTTTTAGCAAAAAGTCCCAAAAAAGTCCCCCCCTGTTTGGTTTTCTAGGGAATTTTTTTAGTCCCAACACAAAAAAGTCACTGGAACCAAACACACCCTTAGACGAATCACTCAACATGCCACACGGGGAGTTCAGTGTCACAAAATTTTGAGGTCGGCGGGAAAATCTCCCGCGACCCTGATTCGAGCAGTGGGAAGTTACCATCATAGCCATCAGAACAGGCCTACGGATGACGCTTGGTAGGGGGCTATTTTTGTAAATTCAGATTCACCCTACCCAGCCAACCCCACCCCAGCACCCAGAGTAGTACACGAGATTACTCCCCATTTTCTATCCCCACCGCAAAATAGACTTCTCCACGACACTGCAGCCTTCGTGCTCATCCCCTTTACATCAGCGCACTCGTCCACCATAGCGCATCTGCCTCATCGACGACCTCGTACGCCGCACTGGAGCCGGTCCACCGTCATCGTCGTACACGGAGCCTCTTCCCCGGCATCGTCTTCCATGGTCTCGGATCTGCTTCTCGGAAGTTGACGCCAAGCGCAGAAGCACCACCGTCATGGACAATGAACTGACTCCCGTTGCCGACCATGACTCACAGAGGCCGCCACGACCATCATTCTCCTCCTCGATTGGTAATGTGTGTATTGAATCACTTAGCAGTACGTGTGCAGTTCCAATTTTGTTCATACCTACCCTTCAAATTTCCTGGGTGCTATTGTTCCTGTAAAAGTATTTTGTTATAGCCTCCATTGTCCAACAGAATATCAGCTTGTAATTGTGCGTCGCTCCTATATCGCGCTGTGCTAGTTTTGGCATGCGGCGTCCGACGCGCCCTCCCACCGCTCTGTGCCTTGCCACCGCTCTCTCCCCGCTCTGTGCCTCGTCACCGCTCTCTCCTCACTCTTTCTCGCCTCGACGCCGCCGCGCCACCATACCGTCGCATCACCGGGAAACTAGAGGATACCGCGGCGTCCGCACGCGCCCCTCCGGCGACTTCTCCGTCGAGATCTGGTTCCGCCGGATGCGCCTCGGCCTCGGCAATTTCAACACAACCAACGAGGCTTCCCACGCGTACAACGCGGCGGTGTGGCACCTCTGGAGGCCTCATAGAACATTGAACTTCCCCAACGTGCCGACACGGGAGCGGGCGTAGGAGCTCGCACCTCTGCCGTGGCTTAGCACCCACGAGGATCGTCGCGACAACTGGGCGGGAGCACCATCTCGGCATCGCCGAGATGGACGAGGAAGCCATGGCACTGTGGCGCCACCACTTCCCGCAGGACTTCATCAACTAGCATGAGTTCTACACGCATAGGAGGGCGGAGAGGGATAAGAGGAGGGCGGAGCGAGCCGCCTATCGCGAGGACAAGTGTAGGCGAAAAGCGGACGCTCAATTCAACATGAGGCTAGGAGTAGCGTTGCCCTGGGAATCCGACGATGATTGGTATCTTCACTCCTACAGCCAGACGTCGGAGGAGGATATCACCGAGGAGGAGTCGGACGACGAGGAGTAGTTGAATTATCTATTTTTTTATTTATCAATGCTGAGAACTATCCTCTACTCTCAAGTCTATCTACTTCTCGATCTCAGCACTATAAATGATTTTTTAAAGCGCCGTGCATTGCGATTCTGTTGGAGATGCTCGAAGATGGCAGACGAGTGCTTTAATGTTGCCCACAAGATGCACGAGTATTAGTAGTAATATATTTTTCTTATCATGTTGAGATTTTAAAACCATGAGTACGAACATGCAGAGTAGCAATGAAGACCAAACACGGGATATTGGGGACATCTTCAATGAGCGTGGCAAGTTAAAGAGGAGCTACACCGAACCTGTAAAACAAGCTTTGGTAAATAACACCCTTTTAATTACTTTCGTTTAGCCTCGTGTTCTTCGATGTGTATATGTTGTAGTTTCTGTTTCTCTTAAGCCTGGTGTTCTTCGATGTGTAATAAGAAGAGTCTTAATCGTCCTAATGCTTTCTTTTTTAGCTTGATGTAGGAAGCGGGTGTTCTCACCTTGTAGTCTGTTTTTATATTTTTTTTCCTTTCGAATTCACTTCTCCGAGTTCTGTTTATCTGGCTTCTACTAAATGGATCTGGGTTGCTCTGAGTATTGATCTGAAAAAGAAGTAACTTCATGTCAGGATGCAGTTCCTGCGAGGAGGGAAGTATGGTCAACCTCGAGATCATGTTTCCAAAATGAAGCTGGATTACACACAAGGTGCCAGTTCCCTAATGATGCTGGATTAGACACGAGGTGCAAATTCCCAGATGATGCTGGATTACACACAAGCCAGGTGGAGTCGTCAGCTGTTCGTGTCCTCGTGGCTCTAGTAAAGGCTGAAAGAAAGCGTGCAGCAGCCCTTGAGAATGTAGCTGAGTTCCTGAACAAGAGAAAAGAGCAATCAGATGCTCTCTTCACCCAAGCCAAAGAAGAGATGGAAGAAGCCAGAAATAAGCTAGCAGAGGCAGAGCAGGTTAGGCGTCTCCTGCTATCTAAAACTGTTGTCAATACGAAATTTCCTTCATAATAGCTAGGTTCAAATGTGTATCCAGTCAGCATGCCTGTTGTGATGTCCGTGCATCTACTGATGTGGCACAAAATATATTTTTTCGGGTCATGTAATAACGAAAATTACTTTCCAAACAATAATAGACGAAGCAGTCTTAAGCTGGTTGCACGCGGCGAGGAGGCGTGCTCAGCCGGGCGTGCAGCGAGTGGGGCCCTCTTGGCCGGAGCCCTGGTTCAGTGCCTGCGCTATGAGAGGTCGCGTCCGTGTCAGAACAATCACCCCCTCCAGTCCGTTTCTGTTTGGGTATAACAAAATCTCGTTTTCCATTCACATTTTACAAGTAAAATTCGTGGACATACTTTGACCCAAAATACGATGGGGACTAGTAACCAGAATGGAGGTAGTAGTTTTTTTTAAATCAAAGAAGGGTTTCCCCTTACGATTTTCATTACTAGAAACTAGCATCTAAATCTAAACCATAGTATTTGCCCTAGAACTACCAGGTTCAACATCTCGCAACATAAACCCATACAACCATATGCCAAGAGGTACGTAGTACTATGAATTCCATTTTTGCTCCATACCGATCGTTCTAAAAACTACTTCGTACTTATAACGTGCCATTGAAAATCGGAACTCTTAACTCCGCTAAAAATGATATTTTAAACGTGGCTACTCGATCTGTGGCAATTGGCGAGCCACCGCCTCCAAGTCGTTCATCTGTGGTCCCGACCATCTACTCCTACGGATCAAATTATCACACGAGCTGACTATTCCACTACTAGGAAAAGGCATGCTAGTGGCGCACCGAATTTGCCTTCTAATGGTGCACTACTGGTGCGCCACTGGCATCACGCCATTAGAATTAAATTCTAATGGCGCACTACTGGTGCGCCATCAGTATCTGGTGTTCTAATGGCGCACCGCGTAGTGCGCCATTAGTATAGCCTGCAGTGCGCCATTAGAATGCCTCCCAGGGGCCATATGTACAAATGTGCTTTGGCATTCTAATGGCGCACCAGCAGCTAATGCGCCATTAGTGTGATGATCACAGTGCGCCATTAGTGTCTTGTGTGGTGCGCCATTAGTATGAATATTAGGTTTTATTTTTTTTGCTTTTCTGATTTTTGCACAGGTTACAAAATATATTATTGCATAGAATATAGACAGCAGCACACAGCAACATCAGATTCATCAAATACAATAGAAGATTAGTCTCCGAATACAATTCATCATATTAGTCTCCGGATTCAAAAGACCGGACAAAGATAAAACATTACAAGTCTCAAGACCGCGAGTATCGAGTTTGCCTTCACATTACAAGTCGATATCGATCATCTAAACTACCATCACATAGAAGAGAGCTGTGGTCATCACGATGAGCATCATCGCGATCAAACTGGTCTTCATCCGGTTCCTCCAACGCTCCCTCCTCTCTCCCGCTAGATAGCGGGCGTATCTAGATTCGGCCTCCGCCCTAGTGGTGTACCCTTTGTAACTGTTACCGCTGAAACGGTGAACCTGTCTCCGACACTCCTCCCAGTCATGGTAGACTCCGGGAACCTTACCCTTGTACACGACATACGACGGCATCTCTATGCACAAGCCAAACAACAGACAATACATAAGCAATGTGTAAGTATGCAACAAAAGTGTCGGAAGAGAAAAGCAAGACATTAATAGCACGATTCATGGTCCTACTAATAAATAGCATCGATTACATCTAAGTTGAACAACCGTCCAAACCAAAGAGACATCCGAATTCATTAAAGTTTAATTACAACATGAGCCAATCAATGTTTCAGAACTACACATCACTACTTTCGACTCAACTCATCGGACAGGAGCGTGGGTGAAGCCGCCGTCTGTCGTGATGGTCATGAAATCACGGTCGTTGTCACCCTGCATTTGTAGCGTTTCATCTATCTCACTGTTGGACGGTTGATATCTGAGGAAGAACTGCCCCGCGGTATGAAGGACATCTTGATGGATGATGTCCGCAAACTCCGACTGGATGCGAAAGAATTCTTGTCTGAGGTCCGCGTCCTGGACTGCCGACAAGCTCGCGGCCCAATCTTTGAGATTATCTGGTAGCAGAAGGTGATGATGGTCCCTTACGATCGCCCGCATGTGATGGAGGGTGTAGTAGGCATCCTTCTGACCGCCAGGCGGCTGCTTGATGCAGCAGAACTTCGTATTGTGTGAGAAGATGTGCTTGCCGTACTTACGAACTGGCCTGGTGAAGATGCCTCCAGATTGGGCGTAGCCGGGGAGAACATCATCAAGAACTTTCTTCACATTTGTGTAGTCTATCATGGAGTTACGGTTCGGGTCGAAATACGTGGCCATGGAATATTTCGGGCTTAAGAGGATGAGTGTGCAATGTGTGTCACTGCACAGAACACGGAATGTTAGAAAAAAAGAACGATCGAAATCTAAGAAATCATATGTTACGGGGCGGTTAAGGGATGACTTACTCGGGAAAGTAAGGCACAAGGAAGTTATCCTTATCTGCGTTTGCCAGAATGACGCCTTTGAGGTGTGAACTCGCAACTTGGCGGTCCCCAGCGCTGCTCAAGTGCTTGGCACGCATGTAGAAGGGGTCGACTATCACGATGTCCGGGGTATTGTCTCTAATGATCCGCATCTGCATGCTCAGCGAAAATAGCCGAACGAAGGTGTAGTGCAACAGATGAAGGTTAAACATAGCAAAGATGTCATCAAACCGCAGGACGATCATACCCCCGATGTCGCCATCCACAAAGCCCTTGCTCTCTGGCACCTTGGCCACGAAAACCGGGTATGCCACATCCTTCTCTCTGAGACGCCGCTTCTCCAAAATCAGAACACTGTCGTGCAGACTCCGCATAGCACCGGTTGCAGCATTCAGCATATTTGGCGGTAGCATCGCCCTACCCGCCACATGCACCCTCCTCGAGATATCCTTAGGTGAAGGTGGCCCGTCCTGAGCACGGATCGAACTCGGTGCCGGCTGGTTCGCACCGGCGCCCTTGTTAGTCTTTCGTTTCCGGCCCTTCTTCTTGATCTCCTGTAATGGGACCGAGTTCTGCTCACAGACCGCCTTCTTCAGCGTGTTGGGGTTGATAATATTTCGCGCCTCAGCTATCTGAGGCTCGGTGAAGGCGGGAGCTGGAGGCGTGTCCTGAGAACTGAACGCCAGACGATGCTTGTTGCAATTGGATTTCTCCGCCGTACCAGCTAGATCGCGGTGGTCTTGGTTGGGTTCTTGAGAAAGAGGCCCACAGAACTCGTCAGCGTACCCATGTTCGGCAAAGTACTTATCAACTTTGGTAAATGTACCGTCGTCGTTGTCGTCGCCGTCCGGATCCTGTGCCATAGGGCTGTCCGGATCCCGTGCCATAGGGATGTCCGGCAGGTCCGGTAGCGTTGCGGCGTTCTTGCCATGGCTTGGCGCCGGCACGACTGGCGGTCTTGTCTATGGGGTGGTGTCCCCCGCCCCCAAACGAATCTGGCTCTTCGGCCATAGCAGGGGCCAGTTTACGCAGGTGCCGAGGGTCATCTCATCTTCTTCGTCGGCCCCAGCGGGTCGAATCGGAGGTAATAGCTTGTCGCAGCCTGGCAGCACCCGGACCACTTCAACCCTATACATTGTGGTTGGCATCGGATTACCGTGGAACATGGGGTTGCCCGGTTGAACGATTCTGCCCTTGGTGACATCGACCAACTCGGCGCCCACGAAGTGCAGAAGAGTGCAAGGAACGTCGGCGGTGCCCTGGAAAAACATGTATAGGGCGTCAGGGATGCCCAGTCAAAGGCAAGGAGATGAAGTCATCGGCCGAGAGGCTTAGTTACCGTGATGCCGTCGAGCTCGGCTAATGTCGAGGCACCGCCAACGGCGGGCGTGCAACTGACGGAGGGGGCGCTTGCTGGCGAGGTGCCGGTCTGCGTACACCCGGGTGCATTAAGCTCCAATGCCCGTGCCGGTGCCGGAGACACGAATACCGCCTCCGCCGGAGACACCAATGGCGCCGCCGCCGGAGACACCAATGGCGCCGCCGCCGGAGACACCAATGGCGCCGCCGCCGGAGACACCAATGGCGCTGCCGCCGGAGACACCAATGGCGCCGCCGCCGGAGACACCAATGGTGCCGCGGCCGCGCTGTGCGAGTTGCTGGCCGTGAAGCTGGGAACCGGGGGAGGCCCCTTTTGGCCGCCCGCAATCCACGTCGTTAGCCCATGAATCAACGTAGGCACCATGGCGTTGAGCGTCGTTCCAAGTTGTTGTTGCACTTGCTCATGGACAAGCTCCGGAATCCGCGCCACTTGTGCTTTGAGTTCTTCAACCTCGCACATCTGGATTTCCGAGCTGGTCTTTTTCTCCTTCCGCACACCAGCGGTATAGTATGACCCCCATTTTGTGGACAAGCCTTTGCCGGCCACACGACCAGCTGACGTCGGCTTATCGAGCTTATCCTTCTTTTTCATTACGTTCAACGCCCTATTTAAAGGGGTGTCGAAAGGGGAGCTCTTAGACGACCCCGCGCTACTGCTTTCATTGTCCTGCGAAAGGAACATGAACCATTTAGAAATATTGGGGATTAATTAGAGTGCAACCATATGGAGCTAATTACGCGGGGGTGTATTCCTTACCAGAACAAGCTCAAGCGCCCTGGTCTTCGGATCCGTGGTAAGCTCCTTTGTTATCGGGTCCTCCTTGTACCGGGCCCTGACATAGTTCCTGGTCTGCTTGTCACCGCTGTATTTCTCGAAGCGGGGCGGTAGGCCTTGCTCGGCACGCTCCGCGTCCTCCTTGTCCCATATAGGCTCCGCCACTCTATAACCTCCGGGACCGAGTTTGTGTTCCCCTAAGTTCAACTCCCGCATTTCTTTCCCCCACTGACTTGATTCGGAGGTTGCGGGGCTCTGGCACTTGATCTTGAACTCCTTGTACTCATCTTCGCTCATCAAAGGATATTTCGCCTTGATCTTGTCATAACTATCACCTTTATCAATCATTCTCTTCACCGCGCTTCTCCAAGTAGACAGGGCCGTGCTCATCTTCGTGAGGGCGGCATTGTTCACTTTATTCCCTGAGAGGCGTGTGTTTTCAAATTCGGCGGGGAACTTGTATCATTCGTGCAGCTTCGTGAAGAGGAGGTTGCGCAAATTCCCTCAGTCCTTATGCCTAAGGTTCTCGGTGTTGATCGAGACGGTGCTCCGGAGAATGCACCCGAGCTGAACCAAGTACCCCTTGACTATATGTTTGGGCTCCGTTGGATTCCCGTCGGAGTCCACTTGAGTGAATTCCTCCTTGACGGTGCGGAGCGCATTCGGGCGCCGGTCCTTCCTTTGCTTCTTCGGTTGGCTGCCATCTGTGTGTGCGCCGCCACCATCTGTGTGTGCGCCGCCATCATCAGTGGTGGCATCCTCGGCGGCACCATCAGTGGTGTCATCCCCGACGCCACTAGGGGTTGTGTAATCAGGATCGGTGTCTTCCGCGGCGTCATCATAGCGGTGAGGTTGTTCCTCCATCTCTTGGGACAGCTCCCAGAATTGCTTGCCGCCCGAACCACCGGCCTCATCGTTGTGGGCCATGTTTCTCTCTAAATAGGAAAAAAGTTTGGTCAAAAAGATGGTTATTGTCAAGGAACAAGATCATGGTCTCATGATTTAGGGTTTGTCGACACCGAGGCATCCTAAAAGCCTAAGCTTTCATCATTTAGGTTCTCATCGACACC
>NC_041393.1:86163177-86169892 GCF_002162155.2 Triticum dicoccoides | reverse complement strand
GCGGTCGTCGTCCTGCACCCCGTGCCCGGACTGAGGAAGACGCCGGCGTTGAAGCTCCGGCAGAGGCTGGGCGTCGGGGGGCGACGGCGCGGGGGCGACGGCGCGGGGGCAAAGTTAGGTCGAGTGGGGGGGGGGATCTGGCGAGGGAGGGAGAGAGGCCAGAGGGGAATAGGTGGAGGGAAGCTTTCTAATGGCGCACCACACGCAGGTGCGCCATAAGTACGACTGTTCTAATGGCGCACCACCCCTCGGTGCGCCATTAGAATTTTGTTTTAACCTAGCCTAGTAGCCATATCTACAGCCCAACCCTATCTACAACAGAACCCATGCACTAGCCCGACTGGTCAGCACGCAGCACACACACTAGGAGGTCCTGGGTTCGATTCCCAGGATCCCCAATATTTTTTTATGCATTTTAAATGGTGTTTTTTATATTTATTTGTGTTTAAATATGTTCAAACTTGTTTAAATCATAACAGTAATATTTTTTATGCATTTTAAATGCTGTTTTTTATATTTATTTGTGTTTAAATATGTTCAAACTTGTTTAAATTATAACAGTAATATTTTTTATAAAAATAGTAAAAAAAATTTAAAAAATATGTTCAAAAAGTGCGGGTGCGGGGGACCGGGTGCTCCGGCGGTGGAGCGGGGGAGGGTTGCGATGGGTGGAGCTAGCGGGGGAGGGTGCGGGTGCGATCGAGATGGAGGGGGATCGAGATCGAGATGGAGGGGGAATCGAGATCAAGTGTCCTCATGAATTCAAAATGTGCCCATGAAATTTAAAAATATTCATGATATCAAAAGGTGCCCATGAAATACAATCGAGAAATGAAGACTACGATTTAAATACAATCGGTCTTAGCTAGCTATCTGTTCACAATCTTCTTGCCCTTCTTTTTCGCAAACGGAGTTCTTCTGTGGAACGGACGTCCTTTAGGTAGGGTGGTCCTGCTTCTTCTTGTGGTGTGAGCTGCTACTTCATCGTCGTCGTCATGTTCGATCTTCGGGTCGCCGTACTTGTCGAAGTCTTGCTCATTGGCTACTCCATCCATTCCGATGATCTTCCTTTTGCCTCTCCTCACGACAACACGACTGGGCTTTGGCGGGTCGGTAATGAAGAAGCATTGGTCCACTTGGGAAGCCAGTACCCATGGCTCATTTTTCGCGGTGACGTTTGCGCCCGCGGTCTTGGATTTGGCTTCGGGTATAACCATGATGGTGAAATACCGGTCTTCTTTTATGACGTTTTTGGCCCATCTGACACGGAACATCGGGACCTTCTCTCCAGCGTAGCTCAGCTCCCAGATCTCCTCGATTCTTCCATAGTATCTGTCCTTGTCGTTACCGGTGTAGGATTCCATCGTTACCCCGGAGTTCTGATAACCATCGCTCTTCATGTCCTTGTCCTCGGTGTAGAATGTGTAGGCGTTGATATCGTACGCCTCATAGGTCATCAGGTTGTGCTTGGCGCCCTGTGACAAGGCGAATATGAGTTGTTCTTCCGCGGAAGAATCCTCATGTAAAGGGTACGACAGAAGCTTCTGCTTGAACCAACGCGTGAAACATGAGTTGTGCTCTTTGAGTATATCTCCGTCCGTCCTCTGTTGGCCTCGGTCATTGTACGTCTTCTTAATAAAGGTTTTGTGCTCTACCACCCAAGGATCGACCACGTCTATGTGTTGTAGCGCGACTAGGTTTGCTCTTTCAAAGTCGGCGAGTCGACCCTCGAAGTCGACATGCATTTCGCGGCGACCCTCATGGTGACCCCATCCAGCGAGCCTGCCGAGGTGCCTGTTGACGGGCAGACCAACGGGGTTCTCGATGCCTAGATAATTCGTGCAGTAGGAGATGCACTCTTCGGTCAGAAAGCCCCTGGCTATGCTTCCCTCTGGATGTGACATGTTGCGAACGTATCCTTTGATGACACCATTCATCCTTTCGAACGACATCATGCTGTGCAGGAACGTCGGCCCGAGTTGGATGATATCCTCCACTATATGGACCAGCAGATGCACCATAACGTCGAAGAATGCGGGCGGGAAGTACATCTCAAGCTCGCATAGTATCACCACGATCTCTTCCTGTAGCCTTCTGAGTTGCCTCACGCCAATCGACTTCCGAGAGATGACGTCGAAAAAGTTGCATAGGCCAAATAGCGTTTCACGGACGTGCGCGTCCATGATCCCACGGATTGCAACTGGAAGTATCTGCGTCATCAGCACGTGACAGTCGTGAGACTTCATCCCGCTGAACTTCTGCTTCGCTGGGTCTAGGTATCTAATTATCTTCCCCGCGTAACCGTAAGGAAGTTTTACTCCTAGGAGGCAGGTGAAAAACTGCTCGATCTCCTCCTGACTTAGAGTGAAGCACGCGGGAGGGTAGTCATTTCCGGTCTTCTTGGCCTTTTTGCCTTTGCGACGACTTTCCGTGTCCTGCTTCGCCTCATCATCATCATCATCATCATCATTAGCGTGAAGCTCCTGCCTGATGCCCATTGATTTCAAGTCTGCCCTTGCTTTCGGCCCATCTTTGGTCCTCTCTGGCATGTTGAGCAGGGTACCAAGCAGACTCTCGCACACGTTCTTCGTGATATGCATGACATCAAGGCTGTGAGGCACACGGTGGATCTTCCAGTACGGCAAGTCCCAGAAAACAGACCTCGTTTTCCATACCTTCAGCAGCGGCTCTGGCGCCTTTCACTTCTTTCCCGGCAGTGGGCAGTCTTTCCAATTTTTCAACAGCTTGTCTATTTCCTCGCCGCTCCTCGTACACGGGTGTTTTCGGGGTTCGGTTTCACCATCGAACAGATCCTTGCGTTTCCTCCACGGGTCATCGTCGCGAAGCCACCTTCGATGTCCCATGAACACGGTTTTCGAAGACCCGGGATCTCTATCTAGCTGGCGATACGTTGTGTCATCCATGCACCTTACGCATCCAGAAAATCCGTGGACTACCTGCCCCGTGAGATATCCGTAACCGAGATAGTCGTGCACCGTCGTGAGCAGTGCGGCTCTCATAGGGAAATATTCTTTCTCTGCGGCGTCCCACATATTGGCTGGCGTTTTCCACAGCGTGTCAAGCACCTCTTTCAGCAGCCCCAGATACAGATTGATGTCGTTCCCTGGTTGTTTCGGCCCTTCAATTAGCATACTCATGTGAATGTACTTCCTCTTCATGCACAACCAGGGGGGAAGGTTGTACATCCACACAAACACAGGCCAGGTGCTATGTGTGCTTCTCTGGCTGCCAAACGGATTGACTCCATCGGTGCTCGCGCCCAGCACGATGTTCCTTGGATCGTTCCCAAATTCTGGGTATTCGAAGTTCAACGCTTGCCACTGGCTCGCATCCTTAGGGTGACTCAGCATCTTGTCTTTTTTATCTATCTCCGGATCATTTGCGTCATCTTCTCGCTTCTTCTCCTCCCTATCCGTGTGCGAACGCAGGAGCTTTGCTACCTTAGGGTCCGCGAAATACCGCTGCAGACGAGGAGTGATCGGAAAGTACCACACCGATTTTCGAGGAGCTTTCTTCCTCTTCTTGTATCGAGTGACGCCGCACACCGGACATATGGTAGACTCCACGTGCTCATCCCGATAAATGATGCAATTTTTCATTCACACATGGTATTTCACGTGCGGTAAATCCAGAGAACACACCATTTTCTTCGCCTCCTCGAAACTGGTCGGGCACTTGTTCCCCTTGGGAAGACGTTCGTGCCAGAATGACATGTTCTCGTCGAAGCATGCGTCGGTCATTTTGTGTTTTACCTTCATCTCCAGAGCCATGAGCGTTACTTTCAGGCGGGTATCCTCGGGCCTGCATCCTTCATACAATGGAGTAACCGCGTCTATCTCCAGTTGATCCAGCTTGGCTTTCTCTCGGGCATCAGCTCTTGCGTTATCTGTCCGCTTGAGAAGCAGCTCTTGAATATGAGGGTCCTGCACCCAGCCTCCATCGTCGTCTGCTCCGGCATCTTCATCTTCATGATCATTCCCTTCGTCTTGATCTTCCTCATCATCATGTACGACATCTTCTACATGATGACTGTGTACAGCATCACCGTCGTGATCATGTCCTGGAGATTCTTCGTCTTCTCGCCCGCCCTCGCCGCGGTGGTACTTGTCTTGTTGCCCTTCCTCATTTCTTGCCCGGCCCCGGCCATGGACGACTTGATAGTCATCTTCATCACCTTGCCACCGATAGCCATCCATGAAACCACGCAAGAGCAGGTGGTCCCGCACCTTCCCGGAATCCGGGTCCGCAATAAGGCTCTTCAGCTTGCATCTTCGACATGGACATCTTATCTCCGTCTCGTTCTTTTGAAGCATCTCGGCCTTCGCGGAGCTCAAAAACCTATTCACGATGCCTTCAGTCATCGTGCGGACCATGGTCGCCTGCGGGGTAGAGCAAAACGTTATGTTAGAACCAAGAAAAAATTTGGCATGACCTTCCCTAAAAATAGGACCAAAAAGAATGCATAGTGCCAAAATTCTCGCCGAAACGGAAATGAATCAAAACATTCCGGCAAAATATTGGCAACTATCGCATATTTCAAATACCGGTACCTTCAAACACAAACATATATGCAACACCACAAACACATGCAACACCACAAACATACATAGATCTAGCTAGGCCACAAAAAGTGCATGTGCACGTTGTTGGAGCGAGCTAGGGAGAAAAAAAAGTAGATCTATATCATGAAGATAGCTTTCCCTTACTTACCTATCAAAAAAAGGTAATTTCACCACTTAATTTTGTTGAATCTATGGTGGAAATGAGGTGAGGAGGAGGAGATGGCCGAAAGCTTGGAGAAGGAGGTGGATGGAATGAAGTGGGGAAAGTGAGTGGGTAGGTGTGGGCTGTCCAAAATATCTTGTTGGTCCCAGGTTACTAATGGCGCACCGTAGGAAAATGCGCCATTAGTAACCCTGGTTACTAATGGCGCATCAGCCTACGGTGCGCCATTAGTAGTTTTGCAAAAAAGTAAAAATAATAAGTATATATACTAATGGCGCATATCCTCTGAGTGCGGCATTACTAGTTTAAACTAGTAATGGCGCACTGTGCCACGATGCGCCATTAGTAGTTTTGCAAAAAAAAGAATAAAACAAAATTTACAGTAATGGCGCACTGCCTGCTTGGTGCGCCATTAGTAGTTATAGATAGTAATGGCGCATTATGGACCCGATGCGCCATTAGTATGTATGGGAAAATGGAAAAAAAATAATTCATACTAGTGGCGCACCCTGTTTACGGTGCGCCATTAGTGTCTTCCACACTAATGGCGTATCACAAACAGGTGCGCCATTAGTATATAGTAGTGGCGCACTGCTTCCACGATGCGCCATTAGAATCAATCCTATCTATAGCCCTTTTCCTAGTAGTGTTCCTACAAAGGTGCTCCACCACGTACCCGGTACCCGTGAATGCAGCAATCGTGCACCTAGAGTTTCAGGGTTTATTTGTTAATGTCGCCTTTAAGTAACACTATGTGTGCGAGATAGCAAGAGGCCGACTGCGTGTGTGCGCCTCTTCTCTTCGTATATGTACTCCACCGTTTGTCTAGTGTCCAATGCATTGCCACACGATCAAAGTAGAATAACACATATTCACCGATTTGATAGAGAAGAAAGTCTAGTTTTGAAATACGTATATCACTAAAAATATGTTATGTTTCACTCAAAACATATTCCTTTGGCGGTTTTGATTAGATAAGGGAGGAATGTTGATGGTTTCAAGATTCGAGAAGTGGTATATGTCTAATTTCTACTCTTACTTGCAAGATGCACGTGCGTTGCACGGAACATCAAGATCTTGTGGGAGAAAAGGATGAACGAGGGAAGGCCTTATCTGCAAATGTGGTGATGAGTGCGGGTAAATTGCCATATTTTCCTTCCTATCCATCAGATATAAATCAGATGACCTACATTGCAGGATGGCAGGCCCACCATCATCACCAACTCTGTTTTTATCCCTACTCTTATAAAAAGCATTGTCGGTGATGATGGTGTGCCTGCCATCCTGCAATATAGCTCGTCCGATCTATATCTGACGGATAGGAAGGAAACTATGGCAATTCTGCAAAAGGATACCCACACACCTCTCCACATTTGCAAATATGACCTTCCCTCGTTCATCCTTTTCCCCCACAAGATAAACTACTCATACAAATGCATCTTGATGTTCCGTGCAACGCATGGGCATCTTGCTAGTTGTTGCAAAAAGCCCTTGTGTGTGAGAGAGAGAGGGAGAGTGGAGGAGGAAGGACTACATGTGTGACAAAGACACAATGAGTGTGTGTGTGTGATAGGTATCAGCTTAAAATGAGGTGATAGTGTGTGTGTGCATGATCGAGAGGGCATGTCTCAAGAAGGGAAGAAAAATCTACATAGATACAAGGAGCGGGAGAGAGACATGTATGCGAAAGTGGAAGCACGAGTGTGCAGGTGTATAAACCTGTCTAGAGGCTAGTCGATAAATGTTTGTGAGAGAAATACGAGTCGGGGTGCGAAAGAGAGAGTTTTTTGTGTGAGAGAGAGAGACGGTAGTCGGGAAGGGGAGTGGAAGCACGAGTGTTCGGGTGTATAAACCTATCTAGAGGCTAGTCGATAAATGTTTGTGAGAGAAACACGAGTCGGGGTGCGAAAGCGAGAGTTTTGTGTGTGAGAGGGAGAGACGGTAGTCAGGAAGGGGAGTGGAAGCACGA
>NC_041393.1:86157016-86162810 GCF_002162155.2 Triticum dicoccoides | reverse complement strand
GATAAATGTTTGTGAGAGAAATACAAGTCGGGGTGTGAAAGCGAGAGTTCCGTGAGAGAGAGAGAGATGGTAGTCGGGAAGGGGAGTGGAAGAACGAGTGTGCGGGTGTATAAACCTATCTAGAGGCTAGTCGGTAAATGTTTGTGAGAGAAATACGAGTCGGGGTGTGAAAGCGAGAGTTTTGTGTGTGTGAGAGAGAGACGATAGTCGGGAAGGGGAGTGGAAGCAGGAGTTGCGTGTGTGTGTGTTTGTGAGAGAGAGAGAGAGATGGGGGGGTTGTCTGGTCGGTAACCAAATGAATAATGTCAGTTTGGGATGGAGACGAAAAGGAGATCGCATAGAGAGAAAGACAAAGTGAAAGACGAGTGGAGTAATTTTAGTGGTATGAGTCATATCTAGAGACATATAGGGTGTGTGAGAGAATCCCATAGAGAGAAAGACAAAGTAAAAGACGAGTGGAGACTGTGTGTGTGGCGGTGAAAAAGAAAGCTTAGGTATGAGTCATATCTAGAGACATATAGTGTGTGTGAGAGAATCCCATAGAAAGAAAGACAAAGTGAAAGACGAGTGGAGACTGTGTGTGTGGCAGTGAAAAAGAAAGCTTAGGTACCGAGTGATACCAGATAACAGTAGGGACGTGAGAGGTAATGGAAACCGTGTAATGTATAATGATAGGGAGAGTGAGACACTTCTCAAGGGAGACGTCGAGAGACCATGTTTGCGAGGATAGGAAAACATGAAGTGAGCATGCGGGTGAGCTGGAGAAAAGAGAGTGATACCTACATAAAGGAGCATGCATGCGAGAGAGATGGGCGTGAAAGGAGTGAACATAAAAGGGATTCCAATATTTTAATTCGAGACAATGATACATGTAATCCATACTAGAACCAAAATTGATCTATCAAACATGCATACTCATATGAATTCACGCACATCTATGTTATTTAATATGTAGATATTACTGATCCATACATTTTAGTAGAACATAATTTGGTTAATTTTTTTTGAATTCAACCTTAAGAATTTGAGATCATTGTATTTGTAAATCATATTATACATATAAAGGAGCAGAATTCTTTGTTGTGCTTTTGAAAGTATATATAAAAAATATGTATATAGAAAGTAATTCCAATTAAAAATGGATCCCGCCCGAAAAAAATAGAATACAAACGGGATTCGAATTGAGTTAGCACGGTAACCGTGCACTCTGCAAAATTTCAACGCAGCGGGGAAAGTCGCAGTAACCGCCCGAAACCAAAATCTGTGAGATGGAAATTACTACTGCCTATCCCTGCAACACAAAGCCTATCTGCCGAATTTCTATAGGTTTCGATAGGGGTAGGTTTGTAATTTCACCCAAACGTGATGTAACCGCCTCTCACCCGGATTCATACACGGTGGGTGCCAAAACACAGTGTGTCCTCGGCCAAAATTGACTCCCTCCCCGATTCAAATTCATACACGGTGGGCGCCAAAAACAAACTCTCATCGGCAAATATTCGGTGTATGCGAGATTACCATCCTATCCCCAACCGACTAATATTGCTGTGATGTAGTAGGAAATTTGAAACGGGGGCTAAGTTTGTAAATTTCCTCGCATTTGAGACAAGCGCGCCCTGAATACATGGTTCCCCCATCCTCTCTACCTCCCTTTTCCCCATTCGTACTCCGTGGGCGCCAAAACACCCTCTCCACCCAGCCTCGTCCATCCGCCGATGTCCGCCACCCCATCCACCGCCGTCCTCCTCTACCATGCCGGAGCTGATACCCTGACGTCGCCGTCCATTACAAGAGATCGACCTCTCTCATCCACGGCTTTAGACCGGGATCCTTGCATCCCGTCCTCTCGCATTATCCCCGCCGTCGTCCACCTTGCCGGCACCGCTCCTACGACCGTCTAGTCCACTACGCCCCGCCGCCACCGTCTACCCTCCTAGATCTGCTTCCATGCCGCCGACAGCCATCGCTACCGCAGCACTGTCAAATTCTCAGCAGATGCATACACGGCTCCGCACCAGAGGCGGTACTCTTTCGTATCTGCTCAACTTATTTATCGCAGCAAGAAAATAGATCACCACTGCTTTACTCTGATTTCTTATCTTGGTTGCGATGTTGCCTTTGTCCGGTTTGCACCTTCAGATCCGCCATAGCATGCTCAACACTACACTCCCAATGCTTATGGTTTTCCCCTTTTATATTCCACACTAATTAAATCATAGTAGACTAAATTTCAAAATTGGGTCAGTCGATTTTACAGAGCTCGCCAGAGTTAGCCAGTGCGAACGAAGGGGCACGAGTGGTTGTGGGGCCTCGCCGAACGAACAAAACTCGACGCGGGTGGGGGGTAGGGTGGCGGAGGAACACAGGCGGTGAGGGCCGGTGGTCCGGCCGGCGGCCCGTGCGGTGTTCTGTATGGGAAGAATCAGAGACGAGGAAGAAGAAGGGTTATGAGACGTAGGATCTTCATCCAACCACCTGAAATGGTCGAGAGACAACTGGGAGTTGCGTTCTTAATGTGCTCTGGTTCATCATGTGTGGGCACTATGCAACCAACATTTTATTATCCAAAATCTGCTTGCTCTTCTTTACCATGTTCCTCTTCCGTTCTTCTTTAATATACACTCTCTCCGTTCCTAAATACAAGTCTTTGTATAGATTCCACCATGGACTACATATGGAGCAAAATGAGTGAATCTACACTCTAAAATGTATCTGGATACATCTGTATGTGATCCATAGTGGAAATCTCTACCAAGACCTATATTTTGGAACGGAGGGAGTATGATAGTAGTATAGTATATTCCTTGTACTGAAGATGAGCAGGGACATTTGCAGTGTAGAGGTCTATAGGGTCGGTTGTGATGGACACTTTAAGCCTCTTTGATTCGTAGGATTTTGTGAACATAGGAATAGGATTTGTAGTTACCTGCCCACTTGAATCCTATAAGAATAGCAAGGAAATGCGGGGAGCTGTGTCGCCTTTGAGAGTTACACTGATGTTAACAGTACCGCACCTTCAGTTGAAGAGAACTGGTATCCGAAGCCTTTCTAGTCGTACCGGCAGTACTAGCACATATATTCCAGCAAGTTCCACTTTGCTGATTTTACTCAGATGCTTACGGTTTTCCGCGTTATATCTACACTATGATCTATGTAGTTGCTTTGTGTCGCACTAGCAGCAGTCTACTCTTGAAGCTAAACACTGCAATGACTTACAAAATTGGCACCAAGGCATTGAGTGCCATTCTGGATGCAATGAAACTCATACGCTCCCCACCTGTTGATTCTTGTTCAGAATATCATCCTAATGACTCTTGTTCAAAATTGCCACATATAGAGAGACAACATGGAATTGCATTTATTTGGGCGCTGTGATTCATCATGAGTGGGCAACCAACATTGTATGCAATGAAGCGGAACCTCAAGAATATGCTTCCTCTTCTGTTCTTTAACATGTTCCTCTTTGTTTATTCTGCATTTAGTACGTACAGTATGTTCCTTGTCAGGAAGGGGCGCAGGGACATCTGCAGTCAACAGATGATAGAGCTGGCTTGTACGTGATCGATAGGCTTTCAATTACTAGCGGCAATACAACACCGTATTTTCAAGTCAGTTCCACTTTCCCGATTTATATATCATGGTTATGGTGTACCCCTGTTATGTACACTATGATCTGCCTAGTTATTGTGTGCTCTTGTTATCATGGTTTGGTAATAAACTCTCTATACAGTATATTATGAACCTATCATCTGTGAACTATCCTTACTTCTGGAGCCTATTTTTTTGTGTACTTGTGCTAGATTATATAAATGCACGCACCATATTACAGCACACATGAGCTCTCTCATCAGAATCCAGTGATAGCACACAAGTGTTTACAGGGGCGCCCCTATATTTGAATATCATCTGCATTACAAAGATAATCTCACAACTATTTATGTTTTCATGGTTCTCAGATATTATACGCAATTACAGTGAATATCAGAATCCGCGCATCAGAAGAATATTGTGGTACACTGCAATAACTTACAAAATTGGCACCAAGGCATTGAGTGCCATTCTGGATGCAATGAAACTCATACGCTCCCCACATGTTGATTCTTGCTCAGAATCACATCCTAATGACTATTCTAACCTCGAGGAGTCAAAGGCAGATGGCCTGTCCTGTTCAACCATCAAGGTGCCTATTCTCATTTGGCAAGGTTTTATTGATTGCGCGTATCTTGCATATGTTGTCTTGCATTTCTTCTACTTTGTTGCACCGCCATCTGCTTAGTTTACTCATCATATATGTCGAGATGCCATGCCCATCCATTAGCAATACATATTCCATCTGTCATCAAACCATGTTTTTCCACTCAAATGTTGGTCTTGTGCATCAGACATCAAAAAGGAAGAGGGTGATTGCCAAACCTAAAGGAGCACCAGCAAAGTCCTTGAAAAATATGGTGGTGTCAGAGAAATCAGACATCACCCCACTTATATTGTCTGTACAACCAGTGACACAAAATGTAGGACCGACTCCAGCAGACTATACCCATACTTCACTGGCCACACAACTAGCCCCACCACACAGGACCAGCACTCCAGCAATAGGTATATAGATTTCATTTGCCATAGCACCAGCCGTACCACCGAAAAATCCCACTCCAGCAAAAAGTACAGCAAGTCCACCGGCTGAAGACCTATCCCAACTGCAGAGACGGCCAATTCCTGCAGATTGGAACCCCATTCCATTTATTCCCAGTTTAAAAGACAATGCTTTCAATGTTGTTAGGGACTACATGCATATATTCCCACCATGGGAAGATTATAGTGAAGACAAACACCATTTTCACATCTTCCTGTCCAACTTACGTGTAAGTGCTATTATTCATGGTTATTATTTTCCTGTTTTCTGTTGATTGAACACATCAATGATTTACATTACATTGTTGTAACTAGGCGAGGGACAATCTAGATATTCATGATGAGCAAAGATTGCTTGTGCTTTTCAAGGAAGCATTGCAGCAGTATTGGTGTTACATGAGGAAATCAAACTTTGATGGCAAGTCCATAAACGAATTTCCGGTGAAGTCTCCTGTGCTAAATTTAGAAGACATTGAATGGAAAAAACCTTGTTATGCACTGGTCTTGTTCCTAGGATGAGGTACTGTCTATGAAATCACATGAAAATTTGAACTTCTACTTTTCCGCATGTGCCTTACGGATCTTTTTTGCAGGAAATCTGCTCGAAGAAGAATTCAGGTTTGAAAAGAACGACAGGATATCGCAAATATGCTGCTCGCTGCTTTGCTCTTGTTAGTGCCTGTTGTCCTGTATCACTGTACTTGCATACCTACCTGGTTCATTACGTGATAGCAGTATGCATGATAGCTTGCTTATCAATTGTTCGCTCCAAATTATCTGATCTGTATGAATGGTTACATTAGTGTAGAATATATCCAATGCCAATAAATTTTTTTAGCTCTGCATTGTTCTTGTAAGTACATGCTGTCCTTTATCAGTGTACTTATATTGACAGGTAGTTGTTCATGTACCATCACTCTGCAGCTTATTTTCCTTTGCCCTCCATTTTCTACACATCAGATCTATATTTACTCTTACCATTAGGTTGGTACTGAAGAAGTTTAGTTGTGCATTGCTCTTGGCTGTGCCTTTTGCCTGTATCGTTGCACATACATTTATTGCTACTTGGTTATGTAGCATCACTCTTCATCTTATCTTAAATATTCTCCATTCTTTTGTATATTATCACATCTATATTTACTCTTAACAAAATGTAGAATAAAGG
>NC_041393.1:86137020-86156638 GCF_002162155.2 Triticum dicoccoides | reverse complement strand
AGTAATATAAGTTTGTCCTTCTCAAGCCTTCAAACTTTGTTGTGTATATTTGATTAGGCATGACTGCAACAACTGTTTATTTTTGGTGTTTGCATCAAATTGCACATTTAAAGTTTATTATGTAGTTCATAAACAAAAGTTTGTCCTTCTCAATTTAAGTTTTCAGTTGTACAACCAAGTTCCTTCTTCATAGCATGTAAATTAAACTATACAGAGCAAGTGATCTTCTTTTGCACTGCATGTATGCTTCTGTTCTTCATCCGTAATCCAGTAGTGTGGTGAACCTACCAACTATAGCACAATGTCATATTCTGCAATGTCTTAACTATGAACAATGCCATATCATTCTATTATTATTTAAACTGTCTCTTTATTTGCCATTGTGAAATGGGATAAATTGATAGCACACTAACCATTGATACTTATGAGTTCTTGATCTGTAATCCGGTGGTGTTGTGAAGCTACCAACTCCTTCACAATGTCATTTCCTGCCATGTCTTGACCTGAACAATACCATATTGTGTTAATGCAATTTTAAACTGTGTCACTTTATTCGTTACTAAGAAATGTGATGAAGTTCAGCACTGATACTTTTATGTGCAAAACCTGTCATCTGTCTAGTTGTTTATCTTTCAGAGTGAGGAAGATATAAGTGTTGAACAAGCGCAGTCGCATCATCTTGCTCAGCTGCTTGCGCTGCAGCTCCCCATCAGGGCTAACCTTTCTTGAACTCTATTGAAGTGCTGTCAGTTTTGGATATTATTTTGTCGGCGTGTTTATTTGCACTGGTGGCGATCTTTGATGCCTAGTGTACGTAATCTGCTGTCTGATTGTGCTTTATTATCATAGTGGTGAACTTTGATGCCCAGTGGATGTAATATGCCGTAATTTATTTATTGTATAGTCTAGGTTTTTTCTTATTCATGATGCTGCAGTTATTTTACTGTATATATATCCTATCTTCGCAGTAAACCGGCCAAACCGTAAAATTATGGTACATAATCGGGCCGTCATGCAATCACGATGTATGATCCGCATCATGGGCCCCATCATCTTGGTCCATTAAACGGCCAAAAGTAAACTAGCCCATTAGTAGATAAGGGCCTTTAATAGGCCGAGTAAACCCCGATTCTCTTTTCACAAGAAAACTCAATGGGCTTTTAGGTGGCTGAGAAGTAGGTTGGGCCTGAAACATGTCGAACAGCTCACAGGCTGGCAGCAGCCCAAAATGGATCCTAGCCCATGAATGTGCGAATCAAATCACGGGCTTTTAACAGGCCAAAATTGTCTCGGTCCTTGTTTGGCCCAATCAGATATCGGCTGCGAGCAGGCCGGATGCAACTATATGATGGGCTTTTAACATGCCGAAGTTAATATAGGGACGAAATGTTAAACGAGCTCTTAATAGGCCAAAACTAATATCAGGCCGAATTACTAAATGGGCTTCTAGCAAGTGGGCCCAAAAGCATAGCGTCCAGTTGACGGGCCGAATCTGATATGGGCCATAATTGAGCCCAAAGCCTCTTAAAGGGCCGGACCTGATCTGAGCCGTAATTTGGCCCACAACGTGGTAGGATTTTAACGGGCCGGATCTCATATGGGCCATTATTAGGCCTGCAACATGGCAGGCCATTAATGGACCGGATCAAATATGGGCTGACATTTGGCCCGAAACATGGCACCTAGTTAATGGGCCAGCCTACTAGGGTCGTCAAAATCTTGTGGGCCTATAGCTGGGCCGGCCAATTAATGTCGGCAAAATCTCGTGGGCCTTTAGCTGGGCCAGCCCATTATGATCCGCAAGAATCTTGTGGGCCTTTACCTGGGCCGGCCCATTATGGCACACAAAAATCTTGTGGGCCTTTACCTGTGCCGGCCCATTATGGCCTGCGAAATCTTGTGAGCCTTTAGCTAGGCCAGCCCATTTTGGTCCGCAAAATCTCATGGGCCTTTAGCTGGGCCGGCCCATTATGGTCCTCAAAATCTTGTGGGCCTTTAGTTGGGCCGGCCCATTTAAACTTGATGCGCCGGTCCACGTGTCAACATATCATAGGCGTGTCTTGCCCATTGGATGAGTGATACCTGTGCCAACGCGGAGTTGACACATGTCTCCTCCAGCCAATGATGATTTTACACGTGGAAAATCCCCATTGGTTAGGGCTGTTAACGGGTTATCGGATCCAAAACCTGACCCGATAGCTTAACGGTGTTCCGTTACAGTGGATGCCACGTGTCGGTCACCCTTGACTAAAGCACTTCTATGACACGCGATTTATCGTCATGGAAGTGGATACTTCCGTGATGATAATTTTGGTAATGTCATGGAACACTTCTACGACAGCACATGTATGACTATCTTCATTTTGTCATAAAATCGTCATGGATGTACATGCATGACAGAAAACGCGACCTACTGTGACAAACAGTATCATCACGGAAGTGTATTTTTTTGTAGTGACCTGCACAACCCTAACATATTAGCAAGCACATTGGAAATAATCAAAAACCACAACTATGGTAATAAGCCATTATTTTTTACCTTGTGCAGCTCACCGAGGGATCCTATACCTCCGGGGGCCATCTCCTCGTCCTCGATGGGGGCCATCACCCTGCCAGGGGAATACTGCTTCTCAATGGCGACTATCTCCTCAAACTCAGCCTTGAGCCTCACATAGGTGGCCATCAGAGTTTCTGGGGTAGGCACGGTGGGGCCCTTGCTGTTCTTCCAACTTTCTTTGAGGAGTTCGTCCGCTAACGTCGCCAAATCTTTGGCTAATGCTTGTTTCTTGGAGTTCTTCGTCTCCATGGGTTGGCCCGACAACATGGTCAACTCGTTGGTCCGTGCTCGCTTCCTGGAGATCGCTGTCTCCAGTGGGTTGTCTGCCGACAACTCTTTGCCTAGTGCACCAGGATCCATCAATGAACTGACAAACAAAAAGTAATCGAAAGGAAACCACAATCGCAATGAAAACGGGAAAAGAATAGGCTATGAGAATCGGTCGGTGCTTCGCAAAAAGAAGATTCTTGGAATGAAAATATAGCAGCATCACTTATTCGCCCACATTTCCTTCATCGGTACAGAAGAAAAATGGCAGAAGTGAGTAGCCTGGAGTGAGGATTTCTTCAAGAAAGGGGAGAAAGTGCTTCAATGAGCGTTCTAGTGAAATGATGGTTGCTTCGTCCTGTCCAATTTCGAGGCCACTTTACCACTGTCGGTAAAGGTGTGGGTTTTGTGATATGACAGGTCATGACGGCCACACCGGGGTGACCGGTGAGTCTCGAGTGTAGCACCTCGCTGTGATTATGTGGATGGCACACAGGCCCGGATGCTTTGATGTCCCGCATGTAGATAGAGCAGCTAGTCATATTGGAGTGCTCAATATTGTGCACCGCGACCAAGGCGGAGAGGAAAATGAGAGAACTACGTAATTAATGCATGAGTTAATTAGGGTAGTTTTGTAAAGTACGAGATACATTCCTCCAATCGCAAAATGCCTTGGTTGATGAGATTTGAGATTTGAGCCCTATAAACCGGAAGGGAGGGAGTACTGCACGCGGTGTAGTCTAGTCACTCGTTAAAATCTCTAGAAAGGCAAATACTCCTTTCCGGTTTACAGGGCTATACTAGCAAGTACTAGTAATACAATAGTGGGCTCAAATAGAAATTTTGTCTCATGCAAGAGCCTAGCTATATGCATGCTCCAAGGCACCGCACCACGCCCCACCCCTACACAAAGACTGCCATGCGAGCGTTCGCAACTACCACGTTTGGGTTGCGCTTGGATCTTCACCTCTTCGAGAAGACGAACAATGATGTTACTCCTACTTCTACAGTATCGAATCCACTGCTGCATGTCCGTTCACCTCATGCGGGAGGGATAGCGTGTAGCGAAAGCTTCTACTAGTCCTACCAGCCACCACGCTCATGCGCGAGGGAAGGACGCAACTTCATTGACTTACTTCTCCTACCTTTGCGTCTATGACAGGTGGGCCCAACAGGTGGTTGGCCCACCTGTCATGCAGCCAAAGGAAGGTTCAGTTAAGGCACCGGAGCTCAATCCGCGAGGGAGAGGGCGTTGTAGTAATCAAACTTCTCGGTCTTGTACGAGTTGACGCGACACATCAAAGCACTGCACTCAATATAAGTCTTGTTACACATTTCCAATGGACAACAACATACGGATGTATGTGGACATATTTTGCTTCATATGTAGTCACTTGATGCAATCTCTAAAAAGACTTATGTCGGGGGGATGAACACCGGGCAGGCAACGGAACCCGGATCCTTTTCAAAAATAGCAGGGCCCGCAATGCCCCTCGAGCCGGCACGCGCCTGGCCGGGTCGCTCGACCCGGCAAGGCCCGCAACCCGGCCAAGCTCTCTGACCGGTAAGATACAATGACCCAGCCTCAGCGACTGGCACAAGACAACCCAACCCAACGTAACCAAGGCTTCCCCAACAAGCCAACCCCAACCGTGGCGTCCACGGCAACCAAGCCACGGGTCAGCTGCCGTCCCATCGAGGCCGTACGATGGGACAAGACTTCAATCACCAATGACCAAGACAACAGTGCTTTCGACCATGCCTATGGTCAATCGGAGCATGGCAACAGTGCCCCTCACCTACCCACTGACCAGGGCTGGCATGGCAGCAGTGCTCCCGCCCTCACCACTGACGGAAGCAAGCAGCGGCCTGACGGAGAGCCACTGTACACGACTCAACCTGGACACGCCCTGACGATCGACAATACGGTGCGCAGTTCTCCTAGGTACGCGGTCCCCCGCACCTAGGGGAACCCGGCGAACCACAAGCCCTCAGCGGGACCCAGCCCGGGATACCAACAATACGGACCCACCAACTTGTAACATTACCATTGTACCCCCGGAGGGTTGGTCTATAAAACCCCCCGGGAGCCCGCGATCATGAGGGGAGTCAAGCGAGAAAAGAAACAGACATGAGAGAAAAGCAAGTAAGCATAGGACTAGCCACCCAAAGGCAACACCGGAGAGAAGGAGCAGCCCAAGCCTTGGCCAGCTTCCTTTCTACTCCATACAGCTCCAGGAGCAACATTGTACTATCGATCATCCAACTACACTCGGCAGGACTAGGGGTATTATCTCTCTGGAGAGCCCCGGACCTGGGTATGTCCGGCGTCCCGCGCCCGCGCATGCCAACCTCGCTTCTGGAGCCTACCAGCATCCTTGAGCATCCTCCTCTCTTTAGCCATCCCTTGGCATCTGCCGTGCACCCACCACACCAGTCGGCGCCCAGGGTGGGGCAGCTCGGGGAGCTGGCCGGGAGCATGCTTCAGACGGGGCCCTTCTCCTACTACGACGAGTCTGTCGCGCTGGTGGACGACGTCGTCGGCGCGCTCGCCGCCTCCTTTGCCGCGCTGCGCATCTCCGATGCATTTGCGGTCGATGAGTACCCCAGTGAGGTGCTCAGCTACTCCGACTCTCCACTCTCCCTTGGCAGCGGCATTGCCTCTAGGGCGATGGATGTCCATGTGGAGGTTTTTGTCACCGGCGATGGCGCCTCCTCCTCCTCGAGCAAGACGAGGAAGGTCGCAGAAGTCGGGGCTGCTGCAGAATGGACAGAGCCGTCCGATCCGCTGTGCGCCATGATGCAGAGCCTCCGCATCCCCATTGGCACCGACATCGACGCCACCAACGTTGCCGAGGCACGAATCCAGCTCGAGGAAAGGCGCCAGCAGATGCAGGACCTATACGAGACGCTCGCCGCCACCAAGCGTCGCCTAGAGGCTGCTCAACTGGAGCACGACGCCGCCCATGGATTCGCGCCCGCCACAGCCGAGCCAAGCCGGGCCGCCAATGTGCGCACCCGGGGAGGAGCGATCGGCCGGGCCCTCGGCGCCATCCGAACCGTCTACGAGACCCCAGTGAAGAACATGTGCGTTGCCCAGGCAGCCGCAGTCGACGTGGACCGGCTCACGGGTGAAGAGCTGCAGGAGCGCATCGGGCGGATGCATGAGCTCCTCAACGCAGCCAACATCCAGCAGGATCGCCTCAACCAGGCCGCCAAACCGGCGGGATCCGGCTCTGCACGCCTTGGCGGGTCCGGCGAACTCCTGCACATGGCTTCCTCGCCGCCCGGCGAGGCGCACTCTGGCCATGCCCGGACTCGGTGCAACCCGACCACCGGGGCCGCCGACGTCCCGGGCGACAAGATCGCCCCGGAGACCCAGCGCGGACCTGGCCAGCATGGCCGGCGTCCGGCTCCAACCAACTCGGCCCCTCGAGGCCTGGCCGCCAGTCGACTCGGCCCGCGCGCCATCGACCACGCCGACGCTCGCCACCGCCTCGATCAGCTCGCTCGCTCCTGGAGGTGTAGGAGAGCGGTGCTATCGGGCCGGTGTGCTTCGGCCCACGCATCCGGGAGGATCCCTTCCCCAAAGGGTTTGTGCTCCCCTGCGACACCCTCAAGTACAATGGTACGGTGAAGCCGGAAGACTAGGTCACCGACTACACCATGACCATTGGCATCACCGGTGCCATTCGTCGTCTCACTGTGCGCTACGCACCGCTCATGCTCCAAGGGTCGGCCTGCACGTGGTTGAACATCCTGCCAATGGGCAGCATCAACACATGGGTGGATTTCGAGGAAGCCTTCGTCCGCAACTTCACGGGGACCTACAAGCGACTCGGTCGCCCCAGCTAGCTCGCCATGTGCGTGTAGGGGCCGACGGAGACCGGTCGCGAGTACCTCGCACGCTGGACCGAGCTCCGAAACAGCTGTGAGGGCATCCATGAAGTGCAGGCGATCCAGTACTTCATCAGCGGGTGCCGTGATGGCACCCTCTTCAAGCACAAGCTCTGATGCTCCGAGCCGGCCACCATAGCCGTGCTCATGGTGACGGCGGACAAGTACGCCAACGCTGAATCCGCCATGAAGATCCAGGTGGCGCTGGATGAAGCCGACAAGGCGAAGCCGGCTTCCCCTTCGAAGCCAGCCGGTGAAAGAAGCCGGCAGCAGCATCACCAGAACAACAAGCACAAGGCCGACCAGCCGGCACAGCGTCACGACAACCGGCTCGTCGCGGCCGCCGAGCCCTCGGCGGACCCGACAGCGAAGCGTCGGCAGACTGGCAAGATGGCATGGCAAACCGCCAAGAGTTTCGAGCAAATGCTCGACGCCCCTTGCAAGCACCACAGCGGCGCAAAACCCTCCACGCACACGCTTCGACAGTGCGCCATCACCAAGCGCATCATGAGGGGGGACGTTCCACCTCCTCTGGCTCCGGCTCCAGGCACGGGACAGCTACCTCCACCTCCGCCGCCGCCTCCAGCTGGCGGCACGATGCGCAACGACGCCTACCCAGACTAGAACGCGGCCTACATCGTCTTCACCAGCCTCGGCGACGACAAGTGCATCGAGCGCCTCCTTCAGCAGGACGTGAACACCGTCGTCCCGGCCAAGCCGGAGTTCATGCATTGGTCAGATCGCCCGATCACCTGCACCCGGGAGGATCACCCGGCAGTCATGCCGAGATCGGGTGGTTATGCCCTCGTCCTCAACCCCACCATCATCACGCGGCGCACATGCAAGTTCTCCCGAGTCCTCTTCAACGGCTGCAGCAACATCAACATCCTCTACCACGACACGATGACCAAGCTCGGCCTCAAGGCCGAGGACCTAGGGCCGACCTAGACGATCTTCCACGGCATCGTACCCAGCCTCTCCTCCTCTCCCATTGGCCGGGTCCGGCTCGATATCCTGTTCAGCGACAGCAGCCACTTCCGATGCGAACCGGTCTGGTTCGAGGTGGTGGACCTGTCCAGCGTGTATCACGCGTTGCTGGGCCGGCCCGCGCTCACCAAGTTCATGGCGGTTCCCTACTACGCATATCTGAAGATGAAGACGCCGGGTCCCAAGGGTCTCATCACCATCACCGGTTATTACCGCAACTCCCCGGAGTGCGCCCAATACGGCACCAAGTTGGCCGAGTCGCTGGTCATTGCCGAGGAGCGGCGCCAGCTCGACCGGATCTTTGCCCTAGCTGGCAAGGCCTCCGCTGCGTCGATCCCGACCATGGACCCGGCCGACGAGGCTGCCTTCAAGCCCTCCAAGGAGACCAAGAAAGTGAAGCTCAACCCGGAAGACCCCGGCTGCATCAAGTACGTTGTCATAGGCGCCCGCCTCGATAGCAAATAGTAAGGCGAGCTCGGTGACTTGCTCCGTGAGAATCGGGATATCTTCGCATGGACCCCCAAGGACATGCCGGGTATCCCGAGGAAGTATGCCGAGCACAAACTTCACGTCCGCAAGGATGCCAAGCCTGTCCGTCAACCCCTCCGATGATTTTTTGAAGAGAAGAGAAGAACTATTGGTGAAGAGGTCGCCAAGATTTTGGCGGCCGGCTTCATAATCGAAGTGTTTCACCCTGAGTGGTTGGCCAATCAAGCCTCGTCCTGAAGAAGAACAAGACTTGGCGCATGTGTATCGACTACACCGGCCTCAACAAGGCCTGTCCCAAGGATCCATTCGCCCTCTCGCGGATCGACCAAGTCATCGACTCGACCACCGGGTGCGAGCTCCTGTCGTTCCTGGATGCTTACTCCGGTTATCACTAGATCAAGCTGGACCCGGCCGATGCCCTAAAGACGTCCTTCATCACGCCCTTTGGGGCGTATTGCTACATCACCATGTCGTTCGGCTTGAAGAATGCCGGCGCTACCTTCCAACGCTGCATGCAGAAATGCCTGCTGCCGCAACTCGGCCATAATATCCACGTGTACATGGATGACATCATGGTGAAGACCAAGCAGCACCTCATGCTCCTCGACGATTTGAAGGAAACATTCGCCAACCTCCGCGAATACAAGGTCAAGCTCAACCCGGAAAAATGCGTTTTCGGCGTCCCGATCAGAAAGCTACATGGCTTCCTCGTCTAGGAAAGCGGCATTGAGGCGAACCCGTAGAAGATCAAGGCCATCGAGCGCATGCACAAGCCGGCCTGGCTGCGCGATGTCCAGAAGTTCACCGGATGCTTGGCCTCGGTCAGCCGATTTATAAGCCGGCTGGGCGAGAGGGCGCTACCCCTATACCAGCTGATGAAGAAGAAAAGCCCGTTCAAATAGAACGGCAAGGCAGATGAGGCCTTCCAAGACCTCAAGCGCATGCTCTCCACCGCACCAGTCTTTGCCGCGCCAACCGACAAGGAGCCGCTGTTGCTCTTCATAGCCGTGACCTCGCGGGCGGTCAGCACGGTACTGGTGGTCGAGCGTCCAGAGAAGGGCTAGATCCAAGACATCCAGCACCCGGTTTACTACCTGAGCGAGGTGCTCTCCATCTCCAAGCAGAACTACCCGCACTACCAGAAGATGTGTTACGGCATGTACCCCCCCGCCAAGAAGCTGAAGCAGTACTTCCAAGAGCATGTCGTCACCATCGTCAGCACTGAGCCTATCGAAGAAATCATCGGGTGCCGAGACGCCTCTGGCCGGGTCACCAAGTGGGCGATCCAGCTAGCCGGCCACACCATCTTCTTCGAGCCCCGCACCACGATCAAGTCTCAAGCCCTGGCCGACTTCCTCGTCGACTTCTGGCGTCTCCCTCGAGCACCTGCACAACCCGTCCGTCAAGCCGGCGCCGGACTTCGAGTCCATCCACGTTCTAGACGACCCGGCCGCACCTCAACCCGGCCCGGGGGCTGCTGAACCCGGCCCGGGGGCAGCTCAGCTCAACCCAGCCACCATCGTCCCGGACCCGGCAGTCGCCATCCCCAACCCGGCGGCTGCTCAACCCGGCCTAGGGGCTGCCGACTCGGAACCCACCCATGTGGCCGTCTTCGCCGTGGTTACGGCTTCATCTTGGGGCCTCCCAATATCGGAATTTCTGGAGAACGGGGTTCTCCCCATGGACGATACCGAAGCTCGGCAAGTACAGCGTCGGGCATCCGCCTACAGCATCATCAACAACGAGCTCGTCAAGCGCAGCTCCACAGGCATGTTCCAACACTGCGTCGAATAGGATCGGGGCATCGACATCCTCCTCGACATTCACCAGGGCGAGTGCGGGCACCACGCCACATCATGATCCCTGGTGGCCAAGGCATTCCGCCACGGTTTCTACTGGCCCACGGCCCTCGAAGACGCCGAGTCACTCGTTCTCAAGTGCGAGGGGTGCAAGCGCTTCAGCAAACGCAGCCACCAGCCGGCGTCAGCACTCCGCACCATACCGATCGCCTGGCCCTTCGCGGTCTGGGGACTCGACATGGTGGGACCCTTCAAAATCGCTCGAGGCGGCATGACGCACTTGCTGGTGGCAGTGGAAAAATTCATCAAGTGGATCGAGGCAAGACCAATCAAGAAACTGGATGGGCCAACATCCGTCCGGTTCATCAAGGACATAGCGGTGCGCTACGGCATGCCGAACAACATCATCACCGACAACGACACCAACTTCGCCAAGGGCGCGCTTGAGCAATACTGCTCCGTCTCCGGCATCTGCCTCGACCTGGCCTCCGTGGCACATCCGTAGTCCAATGGGCAGGTCGAGCGGGCCAACGGACTCATCCTGTCCGGCATCAAGCCACGACTCCTCGAGCCACTCATCCGCTCACCCGGCAGCTAGCTTGACGAGTTGTCGATAGTTCTCTGGAGTCTACGCACCACGCTGAATCGGCCGACCGGGTTCACCCCGTTCTTCCTTGTTTATGGAGCCGAAGCTGTCATCCCGACCGACATCGAGTTCGACTCGCTGCGCGTCGTGATGTACACCGAAGCCGAAGCCAGAGAGGCACGCGAAGATGGCGTCGACCTGCTCGAAGAAGTGCGCCTCTTGGCGCTCAGCCGATTCGGCCATCTGCCAGCAAGGCCTGAGGCACTACCACAACAAGAAGATCAAGCCCCTCGAATTCCATGAGGGCGACCCCATCCTCCGACTCGTCCAAGAGCAGGCAGGCCAGCATAAGCTGTCCCCTCCATGGGAGGGCCCATTCATCATGAGGAGGGCCTTGCGCAATCGCAACGCCTACTACCTCATCGACGCACGCAAGTCAAAGAAGTGCAAGAAGGACACCGCCGACGAAGAAACGACTCGGCCGTGGAATGCGGAACTCCTCCGCCCGTTTTAGAGTTAGCCGCACGAGTGTATGTATCGTCGCCTTTTGTAAACGCATGAAACTATGGGTCCCCGAATGAGACTCGGGGGCTGCCTTCTGTCGACCAATTTAATGCGTCCCCATTCTTTCTTTCATCACTATACCACTGAACCCGGCCACCGGTCTGACTCGCTCAACCTGGGGGCTCGGGGGCAGGTCAGCTCGATCGCCACCCCACTGCCTTACTTGGTGATTCCTGATAAAGTTGGGATGCCACGGCCCCCCACTTCACCCTGAAACCGCAAATCCAGCTTTGGCTGTCGGCGGGTAAGCTCAACGGGCCAAAGCTTCTTTACGCTTCATACACTAAGTCAAAGGCTATCGGGTCGATCAACCCGGCCCGCTACTCATCAAAGGAGTAAGCCGCACGATCGGCTGCTCACCAATCGGCTTCACTGGATTGCCGCCAGCCGGCCCAGTGGGTGTTTCGCTCGCGCTCAACGCTTCTAAGGACCCAAATCCTACGCGCCACTTTCGAAGAACCGAACTCCTTGTCACGGACCGGAGCCTCGGCCGTCTGACTCGTGGGGGGGGAGGTTTGAGAAAGGGAAAGCCCATGAAATCGGTCCAAAAAAGCGGAAGGCAAGAGGAAAAAGCACTCGCAACATTTACACACAAATATTTAAGAAAAGGCCCATGACCCAAGTTCATTACACCCTAAAACCCCCAGTGGATGGGTGGACATTTTACTTAACAGATTCTACATAAAGTGTCTCGGGCATCTCCAGCACCGCGTCGCGACGTCGACGGCTCTCCCCTGGCGGCTTCCGGGTCCGGCGAGGCGCCAGTATCCTCCTCGGCATCTGCGTCGCCATAGATGCCTGTCTCCACTGAGCTCCCCTCTGGATCGTGGGGAAGCAAGCCATAGTCGTCGCCGTCCACGGCCCTGCCATCTTCCGTCCGCTCCGGATGGAACTTGTCATGGAAGGAAAACTCAGCGATGTAGCTGGCCCGGGAGGCGATCCGGCCGGCTTGTTCCTGCAGCAACTGCTCCAAGCTGGCTCCTGGCCCATCAGCGTGTCCAGCTGAATATCCAGATGCCAAGACAGCGCGAACCGGAGCGTCATCTCAGCACCGGCACGAGCGGTGGAAACGCGCCACTCGCCAAGCCGGTCCGGACCCATCTCCAACCAACGTGCCAGGCGCGAGAAGCTGCTCGGTTGGACGGAGTCCGGCCATAGGGCTGCCGTCATTGCGGTGCCGGCACGGGACAACCTCTCCATCTGTGTTCCCAAGACCCGCAGGAGGGCCTCAGCAGCGGCTATGATCTCCGGGAAGGTCCAAGCCACCCGCGGATCAGTCCCAGACCCGGCAATGCCAGTCGGGTTGCGCTGGTAACGGACGGCTTCTTCCGCCAGCCGCTGCCTCTCCGGGAAGGCCCCTGTCTCAAAGGAAGAAGCAAGTTAGAAGAAGAACAACAAGGAAGAAAGGCCGGATCCCGACCCGGCAAACTACAAGAAAAAGCAATTACTGGAGAAGGACTCTTCCAGGTGTTGCGCCTCAAGCAACATACCACGCCGCTCCCGTTCGATGGCACGGTCGCGCTCCTCGTGCGCCTTCTCCAGATTGGCCACCTTAGCACGGGCCGCCTTCAGCTCGACGTCCTTGTCTTCGGCCGCCTTGCGGCGACGGGCCTTGTACTGACGGGCCCCCTCAGCCGCAGTGGCCTGCTCCTGCAGGCGATCCACCTCGGCCTGGAGACGGCCCTTGCCGTCGGCCAGCTGGCTGTGCTGCTGGTCCGCCTTGATCACGGCCTCCTGCGTCTCAACCACCTTGGTGGCCTCCGCCTTAAGGAGCTCCCACTACAAAAAAATACACTTTCGTGATGATATGTGTTTGTCATAGTAGGTCGTGTTTTTTGTCATGCATGTACATCCATGACAAATTTATGATAGAATCAAGATAGTCATACCTGTGCTGTCGTAGAAGTGTTCCATGACATTACCAAAATTATCATCACGCAAGTGTCCACTTCCATGACGATAAATCGCGCGTCACAGAAGTGCTTTCGTCAAGGGTGACAGACACGTGGAACCACCGTAACGGAACGCCATTAAGCTATCAGTTCGGGTTTTGGATCCGATAACCCGTTAACAGCCCCGACCAATGGGAATTTTCCACGTGTAAAATCATCATTGGCTGGAGGAAACACGTGTCGGCTCACCGTTGGGAAAGATGTCATCCACTCATTGGACAGAAGGCGCCTATGATACGTCGACACGTGGCATGGTCCAATAGAGGCCCATTCCTATGAAAAGGTCGGCCCGTTTGACTTTGTCAAAAGGTGGTGGGCCGGCCCATGTAAAGCTTGTTAACGGCATGTTCGCATATTGCCCATTTACAACCCGCTAACCCAAGGCCCATTACGCCCTATCCGAATTAGGCCCAATAGCGTCATCTAGGCCACCCAATATGATTCCAGCCCGTTTTCACTTCTGGACCATGTATGGCCCATGACGTCTTTCGACCCATATGAGGCCCTATGTAACTCTTGGCCTATTAACGGCCCGTGGTGAAACTGGTCCGTAATGAACAGTGTACTACTTTACACCCATTAACGGCCTGTGGTGAAACTGGCATGTAATGAAGAGTGTATCACTTTATACCCATTAAGGGCCCATTATTCCGTTGGGCCATTTCCAGCCCATGTTATCTTTCGGCCTTCTCAGAGCCTATTTATTCTTGGGCTCATTTCCAGCATTTGTTTACTTACTTCCCGTTACTGTCATTTTCTGCTTATGGGCCAAATTCACCCTGTGGTTACAGTCGGCCCGTTTGTGGTCCATTAACACGTTGGGCTGTTTTCATAGCGTCATGAAATACGGCCTATGAACGATGGCCCATTATGGTCAGCCCATGAACGGACGATTCCAACTCTAGCCCGTTTATGACCATTATGCGGCCTGTTATTGGCCCATGTTTGGCCAATCGATCATACTGCTCGTATAAGGCCCATTGATGATACAGCCCGTAGAAGGCCCATTGTTTCTGCGACCCGTAGAAGGCCCACTGTTTATACGGCCCATAGAAGGCCCACTGTTTATACGACCCGTAGAAGGCCCACTGTTTCTATGGCCCGTAGGTCCAGTGTCACTACAGTAAATATTAGCCCATGGTTATTGTGGCCTAGTTTTAAAAAATAGGTTATTGCAGCCACTAGCAAACTATAGAAAAGAACTGCACTGACTACAAGCAAACAAATAAACAAGACAACAAGGAAATTAATAAGCAAGCAACTTACACTAGGCTATCACGGCTATTACACATATTACATCCACTGGGCATCAAAGTTCACCACCAGTGCAACTGTAGGGAACACAACAACATATAAACGCCGCAGCAAGCCAAGTCCAGAACTGAAACCACTTCAGAAGAGCTCAAGAAACAATATCCTGGGTACACATAATGCTGGCAAGATGCTTAGCAAGCTTATTAACTTTCTCTTGTTTGGCGCTTAAGTCCTCCAGCGCTTGCTGTTGCACCAGAAAGTATGCATCTGAATTATGCAGGGACTTCCTCAGTCCTTCGGCTTCCTATCGCATAACATCTGATCGATGTCTTTCAACTTGAAGTTGAGACTCAAGAAGCCGAACTGATTCAGGCAACAAGTTCGAAGAGCTGGTGCCACCAGTGGTACCAAGTAACTCGAACACTACATTAAGAGAGGACTTTGTGGTTGTCTCAGTGTCCTCAATATAGTTTTTATCAGCTTTCTTGGAGACCAACAGGGATGTCTCACTATCTTGAACCTTATTAGCATTACTTCCTTTACCATTGCATAACAGGGTACTCTTCTCCAATATTTTATCCGCGTTCTAAAAGAGAAACAAACAAACACATCTCACGTTTACAATGTAGTATATGAAACTCATTTTGGTAAACCAGTTCAGTAGTAAGGTGGAAAGGATAACTGCATGAAACAAACATATATCTATGTAGTATGGTCACTGTATGGTCTATATCATTCTAGTTTATGTTGCCAAATCAAGATAGATATAGTTCGAATCATATCTATTTAAGACAAAGCAGCATAGACAGAATATAAATGTGGGAAACTACACAGCAGTAACAACACTTGTAATGTGCATGGCATGAGAACATAACTATTTATTCAATTGAAACTGAAATCAACATAGAGCAAGTTACAACAGCAGATAGTCAAACACGTTGAAGAAACAGGTTTAAAACATACCTGTTGCTCCATTGGAGTTTCAATTGCATCCTTCAAATTTGAAATTGGTTGGTATCAGTAAATACAGTGATGCAAGAGCAAAGTAGTATGAACCATAGCTATGGAACCTGACCTGAGAACAATTCTTCTTCTGCTTTAAGCGTTGACTTCAGGTTCGGAGTGGTGGTCCTTGTGATTTGGGCACTTTTGTTGCCTTACTAACTTCTCATGTTTGGGGGCTTTATGGTGGAGACGGTGCTGTGTCAACGGGAACTGGGTGTCTATCTGCTGGGGTTGGAGTTAGAAGGGGTGTAGCTGGTTCTCTGTCCAACTGTGTAGGGGTACAATCTGCATGAGTGTGGGTTATGTGTGGTGGGGCTGATTCTTGGGCAAGTACAACCGTGGTTCTATCTGCATCGACAGGTAGCATGATCTTTTCTGAAGACCATGTTTTTACTCCCACAGATACTGCCATCAGTCCCTCCAATTGAAATGGCTGATAAACAAGAAAAGTAATTGAATGTACAGACATTGTAAGATAGACAGGTGCAATGGATAGTAGGGAAGAAAACAGGGCATGAAATAATTCACATTTATGTTGTCTAAGCAAACAGAATAGCAGGACATAATTTCACATATATGATGGCTAATTAAACAGGATAGCATGACACAATTTCACATGTATGATGGCTAACTAAACAGGATAGAATGACATATTCAAAATATGATGACTATGTAAACAGGATGACATGATATAACTATACGATGTGTCTAATAAAGTGGTTGGCATGCCATAAATCACAAACATGCCGTCGATGGAAACATGATGGCAGGATATAATTCACGGATAGAACGACATAATTTTAAATATGATGACTATGTAAATAGGATGAGATGATATAACTATGTTATGTCTTTAGAAAATGGGTTGGCATGCCATAATTCAGATATATGCTGTCTATGTAAACATCATGGCATGACATAATTCAAATATATGATTTATATACTAAGGAAGTGAGCAGAGGGCAATTGCATATATGATGTGTCAACTAAGGAGATGGAATTCAATATTCTGTATATGATGTAAACACTAAGCATTGCAATACAACATGTGCATTATATGAGTAATATAACCCTGCCAAGTTTGAGCATACACCTCAGGGGGATAATAGGACCCGTCATCTGCCTCTGAATCCTCCTCTGAAGAGCTATCTGTAACCAGCAAGATATCTACTTCAGTAGGTAGCATTGTCTGCTCTGAAGACCTTGTTTTCACTCCAGATTTCTCCATCACTAATTCAAATGGCTGATGCATAGTAAGAGCAGTTGAATATACAAACATTGTCGACAAAAGCAATGAGAAATACAAAAAAAGGACGGCATGATATAATTCACATATATGACGCTTGCCTAAACAGCATGGCATTTCATAATTCACATACATAATGCCTTGAAACAAGATCACATTGCATCATTCACATATATAATGTCTTGCAACAAGATGGCATAGCATAATTCACATATATGGTAATTAGACACTAAACAGGTGGCATTCACACAAAGCATGTCTAAACTAAGCAAATGACATAGCAATGCAAGATACCATACGCACGATATGAGTAACATAACCCTGCCAAGTTAGGGCATGCACCTCAGGGGGGAAATATGACTGGTCATCTGTCTCTGAATCCTCCTCTGAGGAGCTATCGGTAACCAGCAAGACATGCGCTTCGTCAGATAGCTTTGTCTGCTCTGAACACCTTGTTTCCACTCCAGATTTTTCCATGACCATGCCCAATGGCTGATGCACAGGAAGAGTAATTGAATGTACTAATATTGTTGACAAATTTAACACATAATAAAAAAATGATGGCATTATATAATTCCCATATAAGATGACTGGCTAACCAGGGTGGCATTGCAAAATTCACATATATGATGCCTGGCTAGACAAGATGGCATTGCATGATTCACATATATGATAAAGAAACTAAAGAGATGGCATTGACACAAAGCATGTCTAAACTAAGCAGATGACATCTTTAATGTATATAGTAAGCAATGTAAGGCACCATATGCATGATATTACCAACATAAGCATGCCAAGTTAGGGCGAAGACCTCATGGGGTAAATAGGAGTGGTCTTCTCCTTCTGAATCCCCCTCAGAATAGACCACCATGGAATGACGTCTGCATGAAATTTTATTGCCACGCAAGGCTCGTCTCTTTTGCTCGACATGATCAGTTCCATTGTGTACAATAACTGGCATGCATAGGAATAAAACATAGTGAGATTATGTCAGGAGTGCATGCACAAATACAGAGTGATGGTAGCAAACTGTGGATAGACCCAAAACCAATGATTGCATGCAGATAATAGCTTTAGTTAAAAAATACAAATAATGGCTCCTTTAATGTTTGTTTGCACCGAACATGAAACTAATAGTAGACACCGGAGATTAACCAGATAGTAGACAGATAGTACTGATTGCTGCCCGAATATGTACCCCACAACCATTTAAATACTCAAGTTTCAGCATTAGTTTGGACCTGACTCAGAGTCTAATAGGTGAACACGATGATAATGTAGCATGTCATCATATTAAGCGACGCATAACGTAAGCAGACACGGAAGAGTGCGACCTCTCTTGCGGACCGGTGTAGTCCTCAAGGTCATCTACTCAGTTGATGATGGTAATGCAGTTGTCGTGGCTACCGGCGGCGGGGAAGAATATCTGAGGCGGCGAAAGACAGTCTGGAGAGCGGATGCCTGCTGTGGTCAACCCTTCCGTCGTTGGAGCAGCTGAGCTGGGGTGGAACACAGCGCCGCAGGAGCAGGACAAACCACACAAGGTTTTCTTTGACACATATCTGTCACAGAAGTAATTGAGTAAGGGCTTGTTTGAATTTGAGGATTCTAACAATGCAGGGATAGGAAATAGACAGGAATAGGATAGGAATGCACGTGCAAAACACAGAATTTAAAAACAGAGGATTTCTGCCAATCTGGGTGTTTGATTCACAACAATTGGAAGATCACATGATGCAAAAAAGCATGGTGAGATTAAGTCAAACCACAAGAAAATGTACGGTTATAATGCTATTATGCTACTATCTCTTAGTCTTGTGCTTGATGAATAGGAATATGAAAAGGAGGAGAAGTGGAAATTAGAATTCCTACGGTTTTTCTTTCAAGTAGACACTAAAGGAACAAATCCTACAGTTTTCCTTTGCTCCATTCCTTTGCACCAAATTCATGAAAAGTAGTACCATAGGAAACTTTCCAATTCCTATGTTTTTCATTCACTTTTCCGTTCAAGCACTGGCGATTCTAGTAGGCAGGCTTGAGCAAGGAAAATCCTACACTAAAAAAATGTTTTTGTGCTACTTCTATTACTTTGGACCCAGGCCACTGCCATACTAGCTCAACTTCCAGGCCCATCGACAAATGCACAGCTCAAAAGCGCAGAGATAAATAATAATGGCGTTCAAGAGAGTCCATTACGGATAGCAAAGTTGCCTGGTACCTCACTGCTTGTCATATAGTAGGATAAAATAATTGCATTTCCCGTTACTACGAGTGCTCAGTGGACAATATATGTAACATGTAGAGTAAAAAAGAGATGCAACAAGTGTACAACCTCTTTGACAAAGCCATGTCGATCTCAGCGTGATTGGGTTGGCCGATGAGGATGCTCTGGCTGACTTTGCTGTCGGAGGAGGGGAAGAAGATCTTAGGCGTCTGGAGATGGAGCCCAAGGTACTGCTCCGCTGTGATGGAGGGTTTCGTTGTTGGAGCAGCTCCGTTGAGTTGTACAACGCCGAGGCTGAAGCAGGACAAGAGAGACAACAAATAACGTTAACCTGAGTGGAATTCTAATAGCATCTCCAACACATGACAGAAAATACATAACCACAAAGTGCTCGATGAAAAATACATCAGCCCCTCATCTCTACACTTAACTGTCGAAACTGAACTTAACTGTCAAAACTGAACTTAACTGTCGAAACTGAACCTAACTGTCGAAACTGAATTTTGCTATCGAAACTGAACGCACTAGCAAGGTGAGGCTACACATAGGTCGACTAACTTTTTCATCTCTGGTTAGTCGATTTTGCAGCCGTTGGATACGAAATCAAGGGCCTGCGGTTCATCTTCAACCTCCACCCCCCTGAGCCGCCAGCCACCACCGGCCAAACAGCAGCCTCCCGCCGCCCGCGGCCAGTGGTGCGCCGCCCCGCCCGCCCCGAAAACACTCCCCACCACCGGTCCTCCGTCGCCCCGGCCATCCCTCTACGCCCCCCCCCGTGCCGAGCTTTATTT
>NC_041393.1:86119843-86136650 GCF_002162155.2 Triticum dicoccoides | reverse complement strand
CGGCGATCCCCACGCCACCGCCCCGCCAACGCCCCGCCACCGCTGGCGACCACCGCCCCCATCCTGAACCCTAAGATAGATAGTGGGGTACCTCTCCGGCGAGCCCCCCTCCCCGCTGCGGCTGGTTCTTCCTTCACCCCGGCGAGCCCACCCCTTGAAAATCGACTGACCCAAAAGTCGATTCAGTCGACTGAAGTGTAGCCAAACCGGAGCAGCATCGCAAGCAAGAGCAAGAGCGAGAGCAGCAGCGCGAGCAAGAGCAATAGCAAGAGCAGACCAGGCAGTGGACCGAGAGCAAGAGCACAGCAGCACCGCGAGCGAGAGCTAAAGCAGCAGCAGCTCCTACTGATGTGGACGTCGCTGCCGAGGGAGCGACGCCCTGGAGGAAGTGGCCGGCGACGCCGTCGTGGATGGAGCCACGCCGTGTTGGCTCAGGACCAAGCACCGGCAGCACCGTGAGATTGAATCAAGAAGAAATGCGGCGATTAGTGTACAACCTCTTTGGTGGCACCGATTAGGCCGCAGCTTCATCTGAGGAAACGGTGATGATGATGCTCTTCCAGTGTTGCAGGTGAAGACGGCGGTGTGGGAATGGAGGTGGCGCGAAAGATGAGGGGAACGTCAGGGCAGCTCCTTGGAGGTGGAGGACGGGATGGCTGAACCGGCGGGACGATGAGATCGACGACGGATCCTCATCTGGTATGGTGGATGAGGGACGTCGAGGTGTTGATGTGGACGACATCATCGGGGAAGAGGCTCTGACTGGGTGGTGGACGGAGCAGGGTGTGGGGTTTCGTCGCGGGTTTTCGCGGCCTCGGTGTACGAATGGGTGGGCGGATGGGATGGTAGTGGGGAACCATGGCTTAGAGATGCGCTTGTCCGAAATGTGGGGTATGTTACGAAAGTACCCCCCCCCACCAATTTGAGGCGGTTCTTTCGGTTCACGGGTACCACGGGCATTTCACGTGTCGGGATTTCACAGGAGGTGGCAGTTTTCGTGCGCGTTGTAATTTCGGAATAGCAAGGCACGGGTTGAGATGGAGCGAGTTGTCGGAACACAATGAGACAAAGATATATCTTAAATATTTCGGGCTAACAAGACGCGGGTTGAAGAGGCGGGAGTTTCGCAGCACGATAGACAGAGACGCTAGCTTCAATTTTCGGCATAACAAGGCGCGGCTTGAAATTTTGGAAGAACAAGCTTAACGTGTACCAAAAAAAAAGACAATTTGCACCTCAACACACACAACACACACACAAAGACCATTTAGACTAGAGTAAGGTACACGTGCATTGCACGCATGAGATTTGGCAACCAAATTATGATTAAATACCACATTATAGCATGCAAGCTTTGAGTCATATATGCATGATGTAGATGTTCGTTTAATCTTATAGTTCATTTCATTCAAAATCATCTAGTTTTTATAAGAAAGCTAATCTATTTTAAGATCCATGGAATTGTGCGTTGTAAGACATAAAGTAAAAAACAAATAATGGCAAATCATGTAGAAAAACATTTGGGCAATTCTGATACGGAAGATTCTAGAACAAATAAGAAGTGCTTGTGTTTTGATGTTTGTGCATTATGCTTAAGTTCAACCATGGAGTCTTCTAGATTATACATGTGGCGAAATCTGGTGGAATCTAGATGATATCCAACGGCCAATAGTGCTCAAATTTGCCATCTTTGGACCATCGGATTCGCCTCATCCAACAACCATCTTTCAAAGTTAAAGTTACCCGCACACAATATAAAAAATATATATAATATAATATATATAGGGGTATAGATATAGATATGTGATGCGAAAGCCGCCCATCATCTCCAATTAGAATAGTGTGTCCATGCACGGATGCGACGTGGGAAAATGATGTGTGCCATCGGTATCTCAAATTCAAATCAGTCTGACCTTGTTCAATGTGTATACATTACAACATGCTCGTTTCCAAACCACACCGCGCAGATCTCCGTTATATTCATGCATGCATGGGTTTCAAACATCAGGATCTCTTATTCAAATATTTGAATTCAACTTTACATTGATTATGACCTCACCTATTCTTTTACACCCACACAGTAGTCTTCTGTTTATAATTGTACCACTAACTTTCTCTCGTGCATGCATGCACACACACTACCAGTCGGCATTATCTATCACACGCATGCAATCTTTTTCTTCAGGTCGGTCTCCCATGAAGGCACACACCCACACACACACCCCTCTCCGTCATACCGGGCATTCTTTATCTCTCACGCGTGCATGCGCAACGATCGATGTTCCTCTATGTATGTGTGTATATAGATAGGTATTTCATAGTTTTCCACACAAACCGATTAATCGATATATCCAGTGAGGTCTCACCCTTTTTCCCACGTCCACATCGATCAATTTATACCTCTCTATATAGGATTAACATAAATAGCAAATACACCCACATTAATTATATATATCCAACGTCCCCCTCTCATCATCCATGCCTTCCGCTTCATCTCTCAGACGTGTGCACAATGGCGAAGACAAGGGGCAGTAAGGGCCCTCCCCCCCCCTAACATCACTATGTATCGAGGCTAATATGAATGTGATCATTAGAAAATTGCTGCTAAAAAGGTTTAATTTCATGAATTGACCCTCCTCGTAAAGGATTAGCAATGCTTGGCCCCCTAGCTCATTTATTTTTCATGGCTCCACCACTGCGTGCAGCAGCGCACGTGTTCGTCCCCCCTATCTAAATATCGATCTCGCACTTGTGCATTCCTTCATAGTCTCCCTCCACTCGGCCCCTCGCACCATCTTCTAGCCCCCACCAGATTTTGCCACATGTACAATCTAGAAGACTCCATGGTTGAACTTAAGCATAATGCACAAACCTCAAAACAACAGTGGTTCTCTTTTGTTCTAGAATCTTCCGTATCATAACTGCCCAAACTTTTTTTCTAGTTGAATTTCCATTATTTGTTTTTACTTTATGATTTACAACACACAATTCCATGAATCATAAAATAGATTAAGGGCTTCTTTGATTCAAATGATTCTCAAAGGAATTTTGGAGGATTCTAATCATTAGGAATTTTTCCTATCTTGGTTGTTTGATTCGTAGGATTGTAGACCATAGGAATTTTTCCATATGATTCATTTGCACTAGATTTCATAGGAAACATGCCATCCACTCAAACCTCTTTGAAAGAATTCTGCGTTTTTTCTATGCACAATCAAACACTCGTACAATCCTATAGGATTCAAGACGACATTCCACTATAATCCCATGTTTTTCCTATTCCCGCGTTCTTAGATTTTTTATAAAAACTAATTGATTTTGAATGAGATGAACTATAAGAATTAAACGAAGGGCTACATCACGCATATATGACTAAGACCTTACATGCTATACTGTGGTATTTATTCATAATTTGGTTGCAAAATCTGATGCGTGCAATGCACGTGTACCTTACTAGTACTTCGAGTATGTGCAAAACACATAATTAGAATACCAATGGCATGCTACACAGTGTCTCTCTTAAAGTTCATGAAGCCACATGGCACATGTGGAGGCGTTGTCGCGACCTCCTTGCGTGGATTGATCACAGTGACGTGCTGCTGGTTCCAGAAGAATGTACTCGTCCTCCCTGAGCCATACTGGCGGTACATGCACGAAGCGAAGATGTGCACCCACGCCACGCACGCACTCATTCCCTCACACGCACACGCAGGTACACGGGCAGACGCAATTTTGTACCAAGATCCACCCCATGTGATAATTTGACGCGTGTAAAGTCGTTCACTTCATTGATGTTCAATTAATACAGCGCATGCAAATTGAGTGGACGTGAGGGCGGAAGAAAGACATTATTACTCCACTGCGCGCATGCGAGTAGTTAAATCGTGGGTTGCTAGTAGTACTTCCATTGGTCTCCTTCGTATTTTGTGCCAATTTTTGGCAGTAACATAATATTTACGCATTTGAGCAGTGTAGTACTTGAACTTTATGTTCCGCTAAACTCATCGGGAGCCGTTTCGGGCCTCGAAACCAAAACCATCAATTAATTTTTACCTTGTTCCCATCACATTCGAAAGCCTGCTCACACCTACTAGTACATACCAAACCTGAACGTGTTCCCATTATGCAGGTATTAGTACTACTAGTGCTAGTACTTAGGTTATAAAAAAGGGGAACTACCTAACCGAAAATTACTCTACCTTTCCTCCTCATAAGTGCTTCTTCTTCGTCCGCCTTTGCCATGGCCGGTGAGCAGAGCTCTAGGTCGAGAACTACTCGTAACAAGGGAGCGGCAACCAAGGCTGCGGAAAATAAAGAGGGCTCGCCGCCACGCAGAGACCTCAAAAGATCTCTCACGAGCAGGCGGTGGCTCCCAGGAGCGCCCTAGCCGCAGAGGCGAACATGTCGAGCCGGCGGAGCTGGAGTCGTTATCCCTTGATGGCATGCCCAATCAGCTCAATAAAGCACCTCAATAAGCAGAAGGAGTTCATACAAGGCTTGACGGAGTTGCTGAAGGAGAGCCACGACGACATGCCCGCTGAGCTCAATCAGCAGGGGGAGTTGACTGCCGGCTTGGTGATACTGCTGAAGAAGAGCATTGCCTCGGAGAAGAAGGCGACCGGCGAAATCCTGCGACTTCAGGAGGACAAGGCGAAGCTCTGCCACGAGATCGACCTTCTGAAGGAGAAGAACGCCGGCTGGAAGAAGCTGCATGAGAATAGTAGTTCCTCAATGAAGATGCTGCAGGCCCTCATCATGGAATAGAAGGAGGAGTTGGCGAAGCTCCGCATCAAGAACCCGGCTACTGTCAAGGTACATAATGCGGCCATGGAACAGATGATGAAGGCCCGCGACGAGAAATCCCGCGTCATGGACAGAATGAAGAAGATGGCGGAGGAGACGCGGAAGGAGATGGAGGTCCTGGAGGCGATGAAGAAGCAGTTACGACTCCGCGGCGAATTAGATCATTTGGGGTGATAATCTTCCTTCTTCTTTTGTTGTTGTGTTTCATCTTTTGCTTCGGGTGTTTCGCCGCACGTGCCACGTTCTCTGCGAGGCATGAATAGAACAATGGTTTTTTTTTAGGGAATGAATAGAACAATGCTAACAATGAGATGACTAGCAAAATAGATCTTTTTTATCGCCATATGGCACTGGGCTGCCGTGTTTCGTGCTCCTCCATCGCAGTACTACTCCAGTGGAACACTTGAGTATACCGCACGGTTCTTTTCTCCTCCTCGATCAGGTCGTCGGCGCATTTATACGAGCAGTCAAATCACAAGGCCCCTCCTTCCAGCAGTAATGAGCTATCAAATCACAAAGGCCCTCGCCTCTCATGAAACCGACCAAGCTAGACTGCCCCGCCCTCTAGCCTTTTAAAAATGTAAACTTTTGTACAGCAGTATCATCGATGAATTGCGCCATGGAGCAAAACTTGAAATAAAAAAAGGTGGTACATATAGAGAGTGCTCGTCGCCAAATTATGCATATATTACTATTAAAAAGGCTAGTCACAATAATGGTGTCCAGCACAACCAACCCCTCAAATAAAACTAAGCACCCTGGAATTCTTTGAAAAAACTAAGCACCCTGAAATTCTTTGACAACTAAACTGCTGGCTATATGATGTTGGCCATATATATTGTACGTATATAATGTGAGGAAACGAGTGGTAGTACTATAACAACTAAAAGATGAAATGTAAGAAATACTAGTATGTACTTATTGAAGAGTTAAAGTAACAAGAAGAAACATAACATAGTTTTGTTGGGGGCTCAGCACAACACACCCCTCAAATTAAATTAAGCACACCTGAAATTAAACTTTGCAACTATTCCGGTAGACACTTCATTAGAACCACCATGAGAAACAACACTGCCACCTTACTCGGAGTCCTTGTCCACGTCCTCGACTTCGTCCTTGTCCCTCTTCCTCTTGGCCGATACTTCTTTGCTTGAACTGCCAACTTGGTTGTTGCTCTTCATCCAACCCTTTTGGATATTGAAACAATGGTAGCCATCCATTGCAGCATACTGGATGTGGTCTATATCTAGTACATTCCGCTGCCATGCATGACGATGAAACGTGTATGGAGGTTTCTCCAGTTTACCATATGAAGGATGAACCATGGCTCCTGCCAGGGTCATCATTGAAGGCTGACGAGAGGACACCAGCCGATTCTTTTGGAGGTCGAAGGTGTTGCCTACAACGAGGCCTATCCGATGCAGGACTTCTTTGTCGTTACCAAAGTCTACAGTAACGAATTTGACTAGGGTGCTCTCGAGAAGTCCTTAAAATCCTGGCACTCAACGGCGGCATAGCATATGTGGTAGACCAACCATAGGTCATGCATGCAAACCTGGATCACGGCGGGCTTTTTCCTCTCTTCATCCTTTAGATGCTTCTCTCGTCCCACGACTTGGTGTACTCAACATCTATCCTAGCGACCCACTCATCATCTGAGTCTTCGAACATGCGTCTGAAGCGAGAAAGGCATCCTTTCACCGTCGCAGAAGAACGGGTGTAGATGACATCGAACTCATCGCCGGTGATGGTTCTAACCTTTTACTCACCACCGATTGGGGAGATTTGGGACGCCATGGATTTGGGAGGAGGGTTAGGATTAGTGGAACTGTCGTAATGTACTAATGTGAATGGACGGGACGACTAGGAGCGAACCGCCATAGTATTAAAGGACGTGCAGGGACGAGTAGGAGCGAACTGCCAGCGTGCCAACGAAAGGGTAGTGGCTTTCCATTGTCCCATGATACGGGCTTTTGAGAGTCCTTGGATCGGAGATCGAACGGCTTCATAGCGTGATTCTAGACCTATGGGTGAATATCCTATCCTGGAGGGTTATTCTGCAAATTTTCAGCAACTTAGCATGCGACTGTTTGATCTCAGATCCAAGGGCTGCCAGCAGCCCGTATCATGGTCGTGCCTACCACGACCGTCGCGTCGCTCGCGTGGTCGTGCCCTTGGAGATTTAACATGGTGCTTTAGGCTATATGATGTTGGCATGTCATACATAGTCATCACTTAGTCACTCATACTACAACAAGGTTGGCTATAAGTGTATTTTTGCTCCTCTCTATCTCTTTCTTTGTACTCCCTCTGTCTCATAATATAAGAATGTTTTTGACACTATCTAGTGTAGTGTCAAAAATGTTCTTATATAATGGGACACAGGGAGTACTAGTACTTATTGCATTTGCCAAGGAGTGACCTCTTCCAATGAAATGGTGTTGCTAAGTTTGCTTAATTTAATTAGCTATAGACTCAAAAATTTCTTTTCACCTAGGTACACGTGCTTAGCACCATTTCTTCCTTGGGTCACCAAACTAGTCTCTCTCTTCTTGATTAACTTGCCACATTAGACTTTATGCCTATGTGGCAAGCTTAAGCACCTGTAGGAGCAAGTAACTACAATAGTGCGCTTTACATGGCATTTTTGCATATGTGGAGGAAAGAGAGGCAAGGAAAAAGTGGAGAAGTGGGCTCTCATGCAAGAGCCAGCCTCTACTACATGGTGGAGCATTGGGAGAGGCACCTGTATGGATGTGGTCAGGATTGGGACACTCACGCCGGTCGTAGCGTCACAGTTAAAATGATAATGGCTAGTCAAATCACGAGGTCCCACCTGTCCAGCAATAACTCGCTGTCAAATCACACATCCCTACGTTTGCAGTAGCCTACTCCCTTGTCTTCTCGCGTCTCTGTCGAACCGACTAGACGGAACTGTCCCACCGCCTACCGGGCAGTAAAAGCCCCGCCCTCGACTTTTAAATAGTATACAAATACTAATTTTGTATCCATGGATTGCGCCCGCGCCATGGAGCAAAGCGTCTATAAAACGGCGGTACGCATGTACGGAGTATACAGCACGCCCATCGCGTTCGCGTCGCACCCCAGACGGTCGGTCGGTCTGGCACGCTGCTCTCTGAATGGAACGCGTGTCATATTGCATTCGCACACACATGTGGAACGGCAATTGAGAACCGACCATAGGCACACTCCCCGGCCCCGCAAGTCGGGTGACTTAATAGAAGAGAGAGACGAGCGATAGTACTAGAGAAGTGTTGTACTATGTTGGTGCCTGGACGATCCCTGCAAGACACGGAAGATCAGTTCATCCATGCATTTGACCAGAATCCAGCAGACACGCCTGGATTAGCTATCGTCTACATATTGTGCAGGCTGTGTTGTACATGGCTGTAGTTGTGGTGAGAAATCTAAAAAAGGTTTCTTGTCATCTCGCAAAATTATGTGTCATGTGCTTCAGATCATTGCGAGGGTTAAACAACGACAACTGAGTTGGGCTAGTCATTGGGGGCACATGCACGAACAGTGACTACTCGGCTGCCATCTAGGTCAAGCCGGCTATATTAATTAGGACATTTATCGACGAACCCCTTTTCTATGAGTTTTTCTTTAATTTGAGCTTTGTTCCTCGTCTAGTTTGTCCGTCGGGATTCATGTTGTCTCCTTTGGGCAGTGAGGTTATGATTTCTTGTCATGTGGCATTTTTTTGTGTTATATGTTATAATCCGGCGCTTCACATCAAAATGACGACAACTGCGCCTCCGGGCCACGTTCATGAAGAATTCTCGACAGTCATTGACGAGGTCAAGCCAGCTCCGGTAGACAAAAGAAACTAAGTACTACTCCACTATATAGGCAGGAGCCTCCGCGCTTGCTTGCTAGTGTTGCTCTCTTCACACTGTCTTGGCTTCTCCAGATCTAAACACGACAACGGTGGCCACTCTCTCTCTCTCTCTTCTCACCGCTGGTCATAGATCCAGCCGGATCCTCAACACCGGGGAAGGTGAGAAGGTGCAACATTCACGCGGTCGTCCTTGGTGATGGCTCTTACCCACTCCTGGGTGCGTCCTGGTCAGCCTGCCTTGCCGTTCTCTCCCAAGCACTGCTGGCGAGGGAGGGCCTCCGACCCCTTCTTCCTCGCTTCCATAGCGTGGGTAGATCTGGCCTCCCACTACCCACCTAGCAACATCCCGGCGACCATCAGGTATAACTTCCTTCGAAACCGGCCTTGATCTACTTCTCGATCTGCTGACGTCGCTGCATTTGTAACTTTTACTATTTCTCAGGCCCCCTCATAGATAGGATCGATCGGCTGTTTGAAAACCACCTAATTTTTTTATGTTTAAGAGGTAAAACTAGTTCGTGCACTCGAATCTAGTACTACTTGGTTCAAAAAAGGAAGAAAGGGGGTGGGGGTAGGGGAGGATTTGCTACTTAAATCTAGGACTTGGTTGAAAGAGGAAATAAAGGGGGTGAAAAGTAGCAGAGAGTGGCTATCCAACTGGTCTCTAGGTATAATAGGGAAATAAAGGGAAACGCAGTACAAACTCAATATAAACCCGATCTATTGGTTGAAAAAGGAAAGAAAGTGGGGACTGGGGGACAAGTCAATAGAGTAAGTCCAGCACTAGATTTGCTAGCCTCACACAGTATAAGGTGGCTATACGGAACAAAAATGGGACCAACCCAGATATCATGTTCTGATGTTTGTTGCCCCGAGCCACGCTTATGCAATGCCACTAGTAAAATATAGCAGTCACACTATTAAAAGTAAGGACACGTTAAACCAATGTTGTTTTCAATGTAATGCCTCCAGTAATATGAATCAATGGCACTGCTTTACATGTCCTACTAAAATTTCCCATTAAGGTAAGTTAGTTCTTTTCGTTAGAAATGCAACAGTCCTGGTCCGCCTAGTCTCCCGTGCCCAAAGTAATGTCGTATTTAACAGTTGTCATAGTTAATCCTAATGCCCACACTAATATCTAGCAATGCCACTGCTTTAGAAATTGCTACTGTCCTTGTAGGATTGCCATTCAGATAAGGAACATGCTTCTTTTCATTTGATGCGTGTTTCATCACTTGTTAGTCACCCTCCTTTCCACCTTTTTTGTGCAAACAGAGATATACATTTCAAGCTCGATCTTAGTTGAACTGCACAAATGATATCCAAATTATAGTTGAGCATTCTAGGAGCTTCACAACCAACCTTGATGTTGCTCAATTTTATTGCAAGTAATGAAGAAGAAGCTCTATGGGTTTCGTTTTCTGATGGAAATGGAACCGGGGCTGGAGCCCTTTTCTTAAAAAAAATTGAAGAAGAAGCTGCTAGCTCACAGGACATTGCTTCATTTTAGGTGAACTGCACCAAAAGGTCCCATGAATTGAATCATCCATGTTGGTGACTGAAAGAGCCAGCTTCAGCATCCTAGTCTAAGCACCCCCGGCCTCCATCCTTGCGACGCACGGTACACCTCGTTTTCCACCTTCTCGACCCTAGTGTCACTGATAAAATGAAGTAATAATACAGTTAAAATAGAGCGTGGGTCATCTCTATCATTTCATTTCCAATGTAGATAAAGAAAGTGCTTCTCTTTGTTAAAGTATGTTTCATCAACTAGTCCCATTGTTAATGTTTAAGCGTTTCTGCAAACTGGGGTGCTTAATTTTAGTTGATATGTACAAAAATAGAGATTTGAATGTCTCAAGGCGCCTCCTTGTACCACTGCTGTACACTGATGTTCATCACTGGCAGAAGGTGTATCTGGGAGACTTGGGACGATGTCTAGTATGAGGCGTACCGTATGAGGCGTCGCATGGCCCATCTCGCCCTCGCAGCATGGCATACTATGATACTATCGCAATATTTTCTTCTATTTATTTTGTGTGTTTCATCAACTAGTGCCACTATAATGTAATCGCGCTTTTTCATTATCTGTGCAAACAGGGTTATTCAGCTGCATTTTGGTGGAACTGCACAAATGTACATATGGAACCGGCATATATGCAGAGTGCGAGGTGTGCCAAGTAAAAATTACCGACACCAACCATGCTGCATGCATGCATTGGCCTCCACCACCACCAGTGGGATGTGTGGCGCTCTCTGTGGATGGATCTTTCTCGGCAGCAAATCCTCTAACCAAATACTAGTAGCTTATATTGGCAGTTTTCTAGGGAGTACTCTTTTCTGAAAGAAGCACCAATCTATTTTTCTTTATTTGTACACTGTGTCACAACTTTGACCCAAAGGTCCAGAGCTATTTTAGGGTGATTGGCGTAGTACTTGGAGACTGATTGTAAGCATGATTTTCATTAGCTTTCACACTGATTGTAAGCATGAGCAGGTGGAAGATTAGGTTAGTGTGAAGCTTACCTTAAACCCTACCGCCGCCGTTGAAACCAGGCGAGCGTCGAGGGAACCATGGAGAACGGAGGGGAAGCGACGTCGCGCCATCCGGCCTCCTCTTGCGGTGGAAGAATGAATACTCCTGTAGCTCCGGCTGGCTCTGCACCCTCACGAACGGCACACCATACTCGATCGATTCATTATCCTCTGGGTGCTCGACCATCGACCTGTACGCCCACCACCTCCGCCTGACTGTCGCCTCAGGAGAATCTGTCTGCTCCATCGCCCATAGGAGATACTTGATGAACTCGGAGGACTGCGGTGTGACTGCCGCCGAGGAGTACATGTACATCGCCGCCCTCATCGCCGTCGTCTCGCTCTTTCGCATACATTGCCACATGGCCCGCACCGTCCTCGAAATCTCCCAATCATTGTCAAACCAACTAAGGATCTCCTTCAACCTGGCTAACTTTTCCTGGTCACCGCCGACGATCTGCCTGATTCGCTGCTGCATCCTCTCCATAGATGTCGTTCTGAGTGGTCCAGTGCTAGCTTTGGAAGATGGGAGGAGAGACAGTGGTCTTGCAATAGAGAAGAGGGAGATGAGAGGAGGTGGTTTTGTAATGGAGATGATGGAGAGGAGAGGAGGTGGTTTTGCAATGGAGAGAAGATCAGAAGAGGGAGAGGCGAGATAGTGGTTTTGGAATGGAGATGATGGAGAGGAGAGGAGGTGGTTTTGGAATGGAGATGATGGAGAGGAGAGGAGGTGGTTTTGTAAAGGAGGAGATCAGAAGAGGGAGAGGCGAGACAGTGGTTTTGGAATGGAGATGATGGAGAGGAGAGGAGGTGGTTTTGCAATGGAGAAGAGGGAGAGGAGCGTGCGGTAGCGATTTAGGATTGGGCGAGAGGGCCGGCGCGCTGTGACTAGATCTAAATCAAAATCAATTTACCCTTCAATTAAGAAAGCGACCCCACATTAACTAGTCTCCCTTTTACCATGATTTTCGCACATAAAATATATGTTATACGTTGCAAAAATAATATAATTTGAAAGTACATTCAGATACGAACCAAACGATACAATTTTGGTGACATGCATTCACATTTTGGTTGTCACATACAGTACATGGTCAAACATTGACCCAAAATATGCAAAACAACAAAAAAATACTTCCAAGACCAGCGCCGCTCTTCCGCTCTTCTCCTCTTAAACCACCGCCGCACCTCTCCTGTTCCAATCCAAATCCAGCGCCGCTCCTCTCCTCTTCCGTTTCAAAACCACCGCCCCTCCTCTCCTATTCCAGTCCAAAACCAGCGTCGCTCCTCTCCCGTTCTAATCCAAAACCACTGCTGCTCCTCTCCTCTTCCATTCAAAAACCACCGCCGGCGAGTGAAGGTGCTGTGGAGAAGTAGATCGATGGAGGAGTACAACCGATACATGAGGATTGCAGACGGCGACCCTGTTAAGCTAGCTAGGATGTTGGAGATATATTCTTGGTTAGACAACAAGGACTAACTAGCGGCGACGGCGACATCCATGGCTAAATATCTGCAACAGAGCGAAAAGGCGGCGATACTCCCGGAGGGAGTCGTGCCGGAGTACATAGAGTTGCTCCTCTGGGCCATGGAGCAAACAGATTCACCGAATCCGATCGTGAGGGAGCGGTGGTGGGAGTATCAATCCCAGATGGAGCATCCACCAGAGATTGAAGGATCAAGCATCTACAGGGTGTCGTTTGTCAGGGTGTCCTACCAGAGTGAGCCGGTGGAGTCTTTATCGACCGAACCCAACTGCAATAGGAGAAAAGCAGTTGGCCCGACGATGCTTCCCCGCCATCCTCTCCCTCGCCGTTCACATCGTCTCATGGGGCGGCTATCTGCCGCCGAGGAATAGGAGGGGGCTGCCCCCCACCCCCCAACACAATAGTCGGGTAGGTTGTGAATTGTGAGGAGGAGCTTAGGGTTGTCAGTATTTACAGGTTGTGAATTGTGTTTTGTGTTGTGTATTTTGAGAGTACTTTCAGATATGAATGTCTTTTGAATTTCAGATTTGCAGTATTGAGCATATGAAGAATTTTATGAATTCTAGAGATCTATTTTTAGCACTTAAAAATGTAGTTTCATAGGAGTATACAAGTGCATACGAGAAGAAACTGCAAGTTTCAGTTGCAGATAAGAAACTGCAAGTTCAGTTTCAGATAAGAAACTGCAACTTTCAGAGGCAGAGCATTTATATTAACACGGCCTTTTCAAACATGTTTAACATCATGTTGGAAGTTTTATTCATGGTCGAAAATGGAACTACCAGCCAGTTAACATCATGCTGATCAACATTCATGCATAGCACATCTTCATATGATGCACAGTCAAAATGCCCACACAATGTCGAGTGTGCGAAACACGGAGAAAACGAGGGACGAAGTTTTGGCAAGTGTTGGACGTGGTTTTGGGCTGCCCTGTCTAGGCTTTCATTTTTAACATGCGCAGCCCCCGACCTCGGATGGGAGGGCCAGTTTGTATTTTCTTAGGGCTGTCATGTATCGACCGGCCTATGGACCTCCCATCCGAGGTTTTATTTTTGGCAGCCAAATTTATGTATTTTTTTGAAGAAAACGCAGAGGTCTGTTCTATTTTTCTATATAAGAATAGGAACGCCAGGTACAACTTATGTTTCCCTTCTAACTATATTATATATATTTAAATTATTTTATATGTTATTATATATTATTTTTATTGTCATCATATATTTAACAGATACTTACCTATGTAAGAAAACAATATCCCACATCTTATTAACTTATAAAAATAATTTCTTAAAAAATAAAATCGTGGATTGTTTTGGCACTAAAATCCTAGTGATTGTGTACAAAAGCTTGGTAAGATTTAAGGACGAATGTAATAATATCACTTATTATTTAAATATATTTATAACAAAATGCTCAACCCTTTTTTATTTTTTGATAACATTGCTAGCCCAACCCAACATTATAATTAGAATCAGCTCAGCAAAATCGTGTATCTAGATAAAGTGCAAATGGCCTGTAATTTTTTAGGAAATAAAATAAATGGGCCGCATGGACGCTACATTAATTGTTCACCCAGCCCAGCTAATGGCTGTAATTCAAAAAAAAAGATCAAATTGACTGTAAATTCTACTGCGTAAAAAAATGACTGTAAATTCTAAAAACATGGGTTGAATACGTGCCACATGTTTGGAGGCTCAAATGTGGGCCAATAGGTCGAAGCCAACGCAAGTCGTTGTCAATTTAGTGAACAAATGATTCTGACATGTTAGCTGTTGGATTTACATCCAACGACCGGCATCCATCTTCAATCTCTCGTCTTCTTCCTCCAGCGCCGCTGGGACCACCTCCCGCCCCGTGCTGCTAGCAGCTCTGCTTAGCACGCTTCGCTATGAAGCGCTACTCCACCATTGGCCAGGCCATCCCTCCACCCCTCCGCACCTCCTGTTCTTCTCCACCGACTGCCGAACCACACCGCACTTGAAACAGTTAACCCTCGTACACCTCTCCGTCTGTGACTCTACTCCCATGTCTTCCCATCTCCGGCTCGTTGCTGTCCGGGGCCTCGCCGTCGTCCACCACCTTGGATGCGCTCGGCACGCGCGTGGTCAACTAACGAACGACACCATCAGAAGTAGACTGTGCATGGAGAGGCTGACAGCTGGGTCCATGGCCGCACACATGGAAATGCCTCCTTATTACGCGCAACATAATGAGTCCTCCACCTGACATCTGGGACCCACCGGAAGGGCCTCTGTATTTCGCAAGAAAAACGTGCCCCCCGATGACTTGTCGGACCCACCAGCTATCTTGGCACGCAAGGAAGTGCCTCCTTATTACGCACAAAAAAATGAATACTCCCCCTGCGAGCTGGAACCCAGCATACTGGGAGGCTGACTTGTGGGCCTACCAAGTTGACGGGGATGGAGGGCTTTGTCAACTTAGTCAATATGAATGATTCTAGCTCCTGTTACCATACGATGTTCATCCAATGGTTGTATTGCTTCTTCAGCCTCTGGTCTTCTTGCTCCAGCCGCCCAAACCAGCGCCGGTCGTGCCGCGTGCTCCTACCTCCCGTGGCCGGCTGTAATGCCTCGGAGGCCTCACCTCCCCCTACTACTCCCACCGCTGGCCAGGCCATCCCTCTACTCACCCACACCCCCCTGTTGTTCTACGGCGATAGCAGGCTCACACCGCAGCTGAACCAATGAACCCTCGTACTCCTCTACGCGTGGGCATCCACTGCCGCGTCTTCCCCAGCTACGCGTCGTCCCCTTCCTAGGCCTCGCCTCGTCCACCGCCCTGGTGCTCTCGGCGCGGCGTGGTCAACATGGTCAAGGAACAGCTTCCATCAGACGTGGACTGTACGTGGAGAGGCTGACAGCTGGGTCCACGGCCGCAGCAAGGAAGTGCCTCCTTATTACATGTAAAGTAATTATTCCTCCATCTGACAGCGGGGACCCACCGGACGGGCCACCATATTTCACGAAAAAAAACGTTTCCCCCCTGACTGCTGGGACCCACCAGCTACACCTTCCCACGCAAGGAAGTGCGTCCGGGCAAAAAAAAACAAAACGATTCACCCCCCTGACTGCTGGGACCCACCAGCTACATCTTCGCACGCAAGGAAGTGCATCCCGGCAAAAGAAAAACGATTCGCCCCCCTTACTGCTGGGACCCACCAGCTACATCTTCGCATCAAGGAAGTGCCTAACAGTCGGGACCCACCTAGTCGAAGCGTACGTAGCGTTGTGATTATGGTCGTGAACGTGTACGTACATATATACTGGTGGATGTAGAGGCGCGCACATGTCGTAGTAGAGGCGCGCACATAGCATGTACATGTACGTACAGCGGCGAGGGTGCAAGAAAGAAAATACGACCACGTACGTACATACGGGCAGGGTGTCGAACGCCTACTCGCGCATACGTACATGGCTAGGTCGAAATGGAGAAACATCTTCATCGTCGTGTTCATGGGGAGCCAACTGGCTGGGTCAGAATGGAATGCATGGTCGTGTTCATCGGGAGGGCTTGGACGGAACAGATGATGGAAACGAGGCCTGGCGTACCGCACAACGGAGGAAACGGCCCTGTGTTTGACCGGCCACATTCAAAACGTGATCCTATTGATTGGGAGGGGCCTGGCGTACCGCAAAACAGAGAAAACAGACCTCCTACGGCCGAAACGGGGGTCCTGTTGATCGGGAGGGGTGTGGCATACCGCACAATGGAGGAAACGGACCTCCTATGGTCAAAACGGGGGCCCTGTTGATCGATAGGGGTGTGGCGTACCGCAAAACGGACGAAACGGACCTCCTACGGTCGAAACGGGGGTCCTGTTGATCGGGAGGGGTGTGGCGTACGGCAAAACGGGACTCCACGGGATACTGTTCATCTCCACCATCGACCTCCTCCAGCCTCCACGGGCTACCGTCGACCTCCTCCAGCCTCCACAGGCTCCTGTTCATCCAGCCTCCACCGTGCGCTACTCCACTGGCTACTGTTCAACCACCCCTCCACCGTCTACTGTTCATCCAGCCCTCCACTATCTACTGTTCATCTAGCCCTCCACACCATGGGGTCCTGTTCAACCACCCCTCCACCGTCTACTGTT
>NC_041393.1:86082366-86119353 GCF_002162155.2 Triticum dicoccoides | reverse complement strand
ACACTCACTGTTCATCCAATCGATCGGCTTCAGTTAGCAGCAGTAGCGAAGGAATCACTCCATCGGGTTCAGTTAACAGCCATCAATCGATCGCTCGGGTTCAGTAACGCGTAGCTTGCAGTGCAATCGCTCGGGTTCAGTTAGAGCCCAATGCCTCGCTTGGGTTCAGTTAGAGCCAACGCCTCGCACACACGCGCGTGCATGTACGAGAGAAACGCGCATCGCTCGGCTCCCGACCTCCCACCGTAACCGACAACTCCCCAAAATTTTCCTCCCCCTCGCTTCTACCATGGTTTTTTCCGTCATGGACGGCCCAAAGAATGTCATGTAGCTGCGTCTCCGGCCCGCCCAGGACGAAAAGCCCATTTTCTATCGTGATTTTTTGTCATAGAAGTAGGAGCCCACCACATCTATGATGATACCGGATTTTGTCACAATTATCATCATAGAAGTGTCATATGTATGACAGAAAAAAATTTCGTTCGGCCCAAAATGTCATGGATGTGTCTTTTTTTGTAGTGTCCACCTCGGCCTCGAGGCGGCTCTTGTGACCCGCCAGCTGCTCATGCAGTCGGTTGGCCTCATCAAGAGACCGTCGGGCCGCGGCCACCTCCGCCCTTGCCTGCACCGCCTCAACACCAAGACGGCCTGTTTCGGCAATGAGCCAGTCATAGTGATGACCAGCCCGGAGCAGACGAGTCTGCCAGGACAGCACCTCGGCTTCAAAGAAGAAGGATTCAACAAAACAAAAAAGGCAAGACTTAAGATTTGGCCCGACTGTTACATAGTTGGCCCGAAACTCGGGGGCTACACCCAGTGGGTGTGCTAGCTGCTACATCTTGAGCTTGCTTTGGTTTTCCTCGAAGAGGAGAGGGTGATGCAGCAATAGTAGCGTAAGTATTTCCCTCAGTTTTTGAGAACCAAGGTATCAATCCAGTAGGAGGCTTCTTAACAAGTCCCATGAACCTACACAAACAAACAAAGAACTCGCAACCAACGCGACAAAGGAGTTGTCAATCCCTTCACGGCCACTTGCAAAAGTGAGATCTGATAGAGATAGTATGATAAGATAAATATATTTTTGGTATTTTATAATATAGATGCAAAAAGTAAAGATGCAAATAAAAGTAGATTGGAAGCATATATGATAAGAGATAGACCCAGGAGCCATAGGATTCACTAGAGGTTTCTCTCGAGATAGCATAAGTATTATGGTGGGTAAACAAATTACTGTCGAGCAATTGATAGAAAAGCGAATAATTATGAGATTATCTAGGCATGATCATGTATATAGGCATCTCGTCCATAACAAGTAGACCGACTCCTGCCTGCATCTACTACCATTACTCCACACATCGACCGACTCCTGCCTGCATCTAGAGTACTAAGTTCATAAGAACAAAGTAACACATTAAGCAAGATGACATGATGTAGAGGGATAAACTGAAGCAATATGATATAAACCCCATCTTGTTATCCTCGATGGCAACAATACAATACATGCCTTGCAACCCTTTCTATCACTAGGTAAGGACACCACAAGATTGAACCCAAAGCTAAGCACTTCTCCCATGGCAAGAAAGATCAATCTAGTAGGCCAAACCAAACTGATAATTCGAAGAGACTTGCAAAGATAACTCAATCATACATAAAAGAATTCAGAGAAGATTCAAATATTATTCATAGATAGACTTGGTCATAAACCCAGAATTCATCAGATCTCAACAAACACACCGCAAAAAGAGATTACATCAAATAGATCTCCACAAGAGAGGGGGAGAACATTGTATTGAGATACAAAAAGAGAGAAGAAGCCATCTAGCTAATAACTCACAACTCATCGAAGGGGCAAGGATGTTGATGTAGAAGCCCTCCATGGTCGATTCCCCCTCCAGCAGAGTGCCGCCGAAGGCTCCAAGATGGGATCTCACGGATACAGAAGGTTACGGTGGTGGAAATTGTGTTTCGGGTGCCTCCTGGATGTTTTCGGTGTATGTAGGTATATATAGGAGGAAGAAGTACGTCAGTGGCCGCCCGAGGGGCCCATGAGCCAGCGGGCGCGCCCTATAGGGGGGGGGCGCCCTCCTATCTCGTGGCCAGCTGGGCTGCTTCTTGACTTGCACTCCAAGTCCTCTGGATCATGTTCGTTCCAAAAATCACGCTCCTGAAGGTTTCATTCCGTTTGGACTCCGTTTGATATTCCTTTTCTTCAAAATACTGAAATAGGCAAAAAAACAGCAATACGGGCTGGGCCTCCAGTTATTAGGTTAGTCCCAGAAATGATATAAATGTATAAAATAAAGCCCATAAACATCCAAAAGGGGTAATATAATAGCATGGAACAATCAAAAATTATAGATACGTTGGAGACATATCACTAGAGCGTCCCCACTAGAAAAGAGCACAAGAGTACCTGCGGCAACACGAAGCTCCTCCTGCTTGGCAGCAAGTTGCTCCTCGAGCTCCCGGTGCTTTCCCAGAAGACGGTTGAAGGAGGCGACCCGGAAGGCGTCAAGATGTTGAAGAAGACAGAAGTTAGAACAAGGCCAACACTCTAAAGGTTCGACCCAACTACTACATAGTTGGCCCCAACCTCAGAGGCTACACCCTGGATTCAGCAAAAGAAAAAAAGGCAATACTTAAGATTTGGCCCAACTGTTACACAGTTGGCCCAAATCTCGGGGGCTACACCCAGTGGGTGCGCTAGCGCGCCCCCACTAGAAAGAGCACAAGAGTACCTGCGGCGACGCGAAGCTCCTCCTCCTTGGCAGCAAGCTGCTCCTTCAGCTCCCGGTGCTTACCCAGGAGACGGTTGAAGGCGGCGACCCACAAGGCATCAAGATGTTGAAGAAGACAGAAGTCAGAACAAGGCCAACGCTCTAAAGGTTCGACCCAACTACTACATAGTTGGCCCGAACCTCGGGGGCTACACACAGTGGGTGCGCTGGCGCCCCCCCCCCCCCAAGAAGAAATTACAAAAAAAGAGAAGGCTTACCAGAACGGCGCGCTCCAGATCGCGTGTCCTCTCCACCTCGGCCTGGGCGAAGGCCTCGAGCCGGTCCGTCCGCCCGCGCAGGCGGCGGCTGACGGCGTGCAATGCCTCCTCCTCCTGGGTGTGAGGCCCAAAGACGATGGCGCCCCCTCTCCGCGCCAGCTGCGGCGCAGCAGCTCGGCGCCCTCACTGCCGGGGCAACAAGGCTTGCTCCCCGCTGGCCGCTCGTGACGCGGCCAGCACCTCCTCCGACGCGCCTCCCGGTGCCAATGCCGACCTGGACGCCGGGACGCCCTGCGTCGCCGCCTCCGGTCCGGACGCCGAGACGGCCTGCTACGCCACCTCTGGCCGAACTACCGGGGTGGCCTCCAGCACCACCGTCTGCGGTGCCTCCTCCAACACCAGCGCCGCCTCCGGCACCGCCGCCTGCAGTGCCTCTTCCAAGACGGCGCCGCCTCCACCACCATCAGCCCCCGCACGCACGACCATGTCGGCCCGCGGCGGGGTATCACACCCCACGTCCACGACCTCCTGATCGAGGATCACCACCTTAGCCTGGCCTCCATGGCCGCGCTCCCTCCCTGACGATGGCTCAAAGAATGTCGCCGCCACCATCGTGCCCTCTGGCATCTCGCGCTAGGCCGTCTCCATGCTGGCTCGCGCCCATACCACCACCGTGTCGGTCGAAGCCTGGACCGGCGCCACCTCCAGCTCCTCCTCGGTCCGGTACCTGTCCCACCAGGCCAAGGCTTCGGCATCGTTCGGGTCCAGGCAGAGGTCTGAGTCGGCCCATCCCTCCACCTTGGCCTAATCGGTGAGGTCAGACCGGCTCCTACGAAATGTGGCCCCTTCGGCGGCTGAGGCTTCCGCCACCGCCCTCGCCAGCGCGATTGGCGACCTGAAGAAGAAGGCAGAATAAGACAAAAAGAAGACAAGACCGGCTGAACAATCCGGACGCATGCAGAAGATATAACTTACCTGTCAAGACCGGGACCAGGGTCGGCCTCCCGCCGCGCCTCCTCTTGGCCGGCTTCCTCAGCTCGACCGGCTCCGCCACGCGCTTCAGGGCTCGGGGTCACGGCGCGACACTGTCTTTCCCATGCGGGCGGCTCGGCACCGCCCCATGTGAGGACCCGGCTCCGCCCGTGTCGCCGCCTCCCCCGCCTAACGCCACTATACCAACTACCAGCGTCAGCATCGCCCGCACCGCGACATGATCAGCAATTCAAGACACATGAAGAAAGAAAGATACAGGACTTACCCGCGCGACGCCCAGCTCCGTCGTCGGACTGGGCCACCTCCTCGCCGCCATGGGCCGCGTGCTCCTCTAGCACCACCGACGCCACCTGCGACGGAGCCCGGGCGTAAGAATGTCGAATCGCGTTCAGAAGTATCTCCCGCGTCGCGTCAGGACGGATGAGAAGGTGCGTAACTGCAAAGTAAGAAGACCAGACACTCACCTGCGGCCCCTGGTTCGCCTGGCTATACGGCGCCTTGCAGAACCGCCAATCCTCTCCAAGGTTGGCCTTGGAGATGTCATTCACGCCACGCGCGACCTGCTCCGCAAACAGCCGCGTCGACCCCATGCGGTTGGGGTCCTCAAGGCTGATCATTTCGCCGATGAGGTAGGAGCGCCTCTGAAGCGGAAGGACCCGGCGCGTGATGAACGTGGCAAGGAGGTCGGTGCCGGTGAGCCCCTCCTGCGTCCTCATCATCGTCACCCACTCGCAGAGGTTGATGATCTCCTACGAAGGGCGCCGAAGTGAGTAGCCCCAGTTTGTCTTCGCCCGCGACGGCGCGATGGCGAAGAGCGGAAGGTTGATATGGTACGCGCCAAGGTTGCGGATGTAGAAGAAGGAGTTCTGCCACTTCTTGGCAGAGTCCTCCAGCGGGATATTTGGGAAATCTGCCTCCGACCGCTTCGAATTGACGGCGGCGCCGCAGTTGGCGAACTCCCCGGCCGATGGGCTCTGCTGCTTCAAGGAGAAGAAGCACGCCCAGAGGTCGATCGTGGGCTCGACCCCCAGGTACCCCTCGCACAGGGTCATGAAGCCTGAGAGCTGGATGATGGCGACGGCACCAAGATGATGCGGTTGGAGCCCGAAGAACTCCAGGAACGCGTGAAAGAAGGTGCTCGTCGGCAGCCCAAAACCATGCTCAAAGTGCATGAGGAAGACCACATGCTCCTGCCCCTCGGGTCGGGGCCTCTGCTCGCCGCGCGGCAGGAGGACACTGATGTCCGTCTCCCGCGGCAGTTGCCGCGATGCTCGAAGCTGGATGTTATCCTCGGTGGTGACATTGGAGCCCATCCAGGAGTCCAACGGCAGCGCCATGGACAGAAGAAGGAGAAAGAAGATGGACGACGAAGGAAGCTCTACTCGGGGCGGCAGGCGCAGCTGTGCGTCGGTGGCGTAGAGGAGAGCAGGAGCAGGGGGGCAGGAGGGCGCGAGTGAGAGTGATGTCTGCAGCCCCCTTGCCCCCCTCAATTTATAACCCTCGGTTCAAACGTGGGGGAGTGGGATCGTCTCCACGCACCCGTTCCACTACCCCGTAATAAGTTCGGACGTACACGCGCAGTAACTGCTCAGGGAAGAGCAACCGACCCTCGGATGCCACAATAAATCCACGCGCATGGACCAAGGGCGCGCGGCGGCAGGCCCCAGTTCGTCGCCCAGTCCCGTCACGCGCGTGGCCTATCAGGCCCCTCCGACTTCCGGGCACCATGTGGCGCCTGTGCGAATCCCGAGGGATCGCCCCAAGATTCAACGGACTCCTCGGTTCCCACCGCAGACGGGATGCCGCGATCCGGTTTCTGAGAAACCGGCACACAATTGGTGTTGCCGGACCCGGCGCTCGCAGAATCTGCCTTGCTCAAGGGGCAAACTGCGAAGGCCCACTCATCCGAAGACGGCGGACCTTCACAGCTTTGGGGACTACTGTCAGGGGGATGAACCCCGGGCAGGCAACGGAACCCGGATCCTTTTCAAAAATAGCAGGGCCTGCAACACCCCTTGAGCCGGCACGCGCCTGGCCGGGTCGCTCGACCCGTCAAGGCCCGCAACCCGGCCAAGCTCTCTGGCGCAACAAGGTACATCGACCCGGCCTTAGCGACTAGCATAAGTCAACCCAACCCAGCGTAACCAAGGCATCCCCAACAAGCCAACCCCACCCGTGTCGTGCATGGAAACCCAGCCACGGGGTAGTTGCCGTCCCATCTAGGCCGTATGATGGGACGAGACTTCAATCACCGATGACCAAGACAATAGTGCTTCCGCCCATGCCTATGGTCAGTCGGAGCGTGGCAACAGTGCCCCTCACCTACCCGCTGACCAGGGCTGGCGTGGCAGTAGTGGTCCCGCCCTCACCGCTGACGGCAGCAAGCGGCGGCCTGATGGAGAGCCACTGTACACGACCCGACTCGGCCACGCCTTGACGATCGAGAAGTCGGCACACAGTTCTCCTAGGTATGTGGGGCCCCCCACCTAGGGGAACCCGGCGAACCACAAGCCCTCAGCGGGACCCACCCCGGGTCCCCGGACACCGACAATATGGACTCGCCGACTTGTAACATTACCATTGTACCCCGGAGGGTTTGAATATGAAACCCCCAGGGAGCCCGCGATCATGAGGGGAGGCAAGCTAGAAAAGAAACAGACACAAGAGAAAAGCAAGTAAGCATAGGACTAGCCGCCCAAAGGCAACACCGGAGAGAAGGAGCAGCCCAAGCCTTGGCCAGCTTCCTTCCTCCTCCATACAGCTCCAGGAGAAACATTGTACTATCAATCATCCAACTACACTCGGCAGGACTAGGGGTATTATCTCTCCGGAGAGCCCCGAACCTAGGTATGTCCGGCGTCCCGCGCCCGCACATGGCAACCTCGCCTCTGGAGCCCACCAGCATCCTCAAGCCTCCTCCTCTCTTTAGCCATCCCTTGGCATCTGCCGTGCACCCACCACGACAACATATATTTGGAAACAAAGGGAGTACAACACATGCTTGCATGCTGTGACTTTCCTTTTGATACTTGCATGTGTTGATTTGATGCACCTTGCCAAAATTTGACTATAAATTTAACTAACCAAATTTTCATGCATGTCACAAAAAATTACGGGGCTGTTTGGATTGCGACTATGTTTGTCTTATGTTGCCACATTATTTTTCCCACATTTGCCACACTTGCCTAACTTGAGTTGCTCAAATTGTAGACACACTATGGCTTGCCTAAGAGAATCTTGCCACACTTTTTGTGTCTATGACATGTGGGGTTCACTGCTAATAAAAAAATCTTGTCTTAGGTGTGGCTAATAAAAAACTTATATTTAGGAATGGAGGGAGTAGAAAATATAAATAATAAAGCATGTTGGGGAAACCCATGTTTCCGATGATTTTAGCCGTGGGCTTGTTCACAATTTTTACAATGGGGTGGTTGTTCATTTAATTGAGGGACTTGTACCAGACTTGAAGGATATAAAGTGCGACCTGGCACACTATAACACCAACTTGGAACAAGTGGGTAGCTATCTCAAAAAAAAATCAACAACTAAAAAAACGGCGACCTGGCACGTAGTACACAATTTTAAACGATTGTTTTGATGGAGTGAAAAAGGAAAACTACCCCACTACGTATATATAGGCCGGAGCCTCTGTGCTTGCTTGCTACGGTTGCTCTATTCACAAACTCTCATCCTCTCCAGATCTAAACAAGATAGCGGTGGTAACACTATCTTTCTCCCTTCAAAAAACAGTGTCTTTCTATCCTCATCGTAGGTTATAGATCTGGACGTATCCCCCTCCGCCGGTGAAGGGGGGGGAGCAGCAGCGTTTAGGCCGTCATCGACAGTGAGGGAGGAGACCCACTGCTGAATGCACCATTATCTCTGGCCGAGCGCCGGCGCGAGAGGTCCTCCGATCCCTTCGTTGTTTCCCTAGTGTGGGCGGATCCGGCCTCCCGCTGCCCACCTATCCACATCCCAATGACCTTCAGGTATATCTTCCTTCGAAACCGTTTTAGCTCTACTTCCCCAGCTCGCTACGTCGCTGCATGTGCATCATTTTCTACCTCTCAGCCCCTCTCGATCGGATGGTCCAACGTCACCTATTTTTTCTTCTATTGTTAGAGGTAAAGCTACTTCATGGAGTCGAATCTTGTACTTGGTTCAAACAAGAAATAAAGTGGGGGTGGGGGAATTTAGTATGTACATCGGACTTGGTACAAACAGGAAGGAAAGGGGGTGAAGTAGTACAGACTGATCATCCAGCCGGTCTCTTGGTCGAAAAGTGAAATATAGGGGTAATGTTGTACACAGTGGTATGACCAGGACTAGATTTGCTATCCACACATAGGAGTAGGTGGCTAGAGTGAACAAAAATGGGACCAACCCAGATATGTTTCTTGGATGTTTGTTTCTCGGGAAACAAACTATGAATCACCACTTTGTGCCATTGTTTAGGTACATGGTGCTGGATTGCTGGTGCACCCACTGTCCCATGCCCTTATACCGAATATTTAGCTGTTCTTAATATAATGCCCCTGGTAAAACGAAGCCATGCCACTGTTATAAGCCATGCCAAGATTAGCCAAATGTTTTTGCCTATAATTGTTTGAGACTCTGACTGTTTCCTCTGTAGCTTTTTGTACAAACAGGGATATCCTTTTCACCTGGTTGTTGTTGTGACCTTTTGGTGCACTGCACAAAACTCTTCTTAAAAGAAGTGACTTTTGTGCTGTTTAACTGGAATGTCATAATGGAACAGTTGGTTCATTTCGGTGGAATTGCACAAAGGGAGATCTGTGTTCCAATCCTCATCATCCATATTGGCTCCATAACCTTCCTTTAGGTAAGAATGCTATTTAATGCATGTGTTCATCTCTATTTTGTGACTGCCATGAGAAAATAATGATATTTTTTACTAGTACACTTGCACTCCCTCACTGGCAAAACCAATTCTGAAATAGAAGGCCAATCATGTACTTGGTTTCACCAACTGGTGAGGAGAAAGACAAATAGAGCATGAAGAGGAAGAAGAAGAAGAATAAACAGTGCCAAGGCGATCTTGCTGAAGCCAGAGGCCTTAGTCAAGGCCATTCAAGGGCTCCGGCAATGACTACCTTACATTTGAGACGATCATCCAGGGATCCCTTCCACTTCTGCTGTCTCACTTAATTAATTAGGAGTACTTAAGTATCACTAATTTATTGTTGCCTTATTTTCTTGTCGGAATTAAACAAATCTTTAGTAGCACCCTATGCTGAATCATGTACGTGTGTATATTTGTCTATGGAGGTGAATCATGTGGTGGAGCAGGGAGGGAATATTATTAGTGTCATGACATAATAGTGCTATTGTTTTGCATGTCAATTTATTGCCACTGGTTCAATGAGGCAATGTTTTGCGTATTGTCCATCATGAATTTGATGCTACTGTTAGAGTAATATGCTAATGTCTTTCTATCCTTTCTCACTAAGCTAATGAAGGTTTTATCTTGTTCCTACTTGTGCAAACAGGGATCATGTTGTGCCAATCATTCATTTTAGTGAACCTACACAAGACAATACAATGAACTGTATCCCAGCCAGTACTTTAACTCTACTGGAAGTTCTTGATAATCTTTCGATAATCTCAGCACTGGTAAACAAGAGTGATTTCAACCATACATTTGAAGTGCACAAAAATATATACTATTGAGTGATTCCAGTGAGTGCTTTATCATCTCTTATGAGACTACAGGAATAAGCTTTTTTCCTCAGGTTGGTACGGGCCTAAGGCCTTCATCCATATTAGTTTTCTGTCATCTCTATTTGTATCGTGCTACTGTCATGAGAAACTGATTTATCTTTGCACGTTAAAGTTTTGCAACCTATGATACACGGAAATGCTTTGAGTGTTGAGCTAATTGGAACTGATTAAATAAACTAATACCTCTCTTTAAGAAAGACTACTATGTTTCTAACTTTGCCCATTAAGATAATGAGGGTGCTTCTATTTGTTAGTGTATGTTTCATCAACTAGTCCCACTATTACAATAATCTCCCTTTCTCAATATATGTGCCAACAGGGAGTCTCGATTTTGGTGGAACTGAACAAAAAATTTGGGTACTTCATTGCCTCGACAGCTTCCGTCCTTTCCTGTTAGTCGCTAGTCTGGGCCAACTTTCTTCCTTTGTTGTCATTCACTTCGCTTATCTCGGCTTCCAGTCAAAGGAAATAGTAATTGATATGCTACCTCACACAGGTTGGTACTGGTCTTTATCCCGATTATTGTGCTTGTCATGTGTTGGTAATTTGGTATTGTGCTACTGTTTGACGATTTAATAAAGGAGTAACTTGGAGCCTGAACTCGCAGGCAAATCATTGCATTGGGTGATTTCAGTAGAACTGCACAAAAAGATCAGATGGACAGATACTTATGTTGCTGCTATGTACTCCAAAGTTCACTCAGACAAGCATCGACGTTCACAACAAGTGCCTATATTCATTCGAGTATCAACCGGCGTCAACCAGTTGTCAAACTACAAGTATTAGGAGAGTGAACGCCAAAAATATTGCTTGGCGCATAGCCTAGAAAAACACAGTCAAGTCTTTGGTCCCAACTTGTGCCTTTGGTTATCGGCAGATATGGTAGTGAACTGTATGACATGGAGTCTAAAGATTCCAGACAAGTTGGTTGACGCGTATATTCATCTTGCACTTAATCAGTCTGCATGCCATGGATGCTCCATTTCAGTTGAACTGCACAAAAAATTTGGGTGGTTCATTTTCTCAACCGCCTCCTTTCTCGTCTGCAATGTAGAATTTTGGCGAGCTACAGGACCAAGATGAGCCAGTAAACTAGTTGGATGAAAGTAGTGGCCAAGTTGCTCAAACCTCCCTCGGCATGAGGCCACTATTTGAGGATAAACCTACAAGCAAAGTTCAGATTGTCTGTGATGCCTCTTATGTACTCGAAAGTTTACTCGTACAAGCATTAATTTCAGCAAGAAGTACCTCCGACTGAACACCATTTACCTTTCTGTATCCTAGGTAATTAAAGTTCGTCCATGGATCATATTGGCTGTGATCTCACTCATTTGGATGCATAAACATACTGAACATGTGTATATCTGAATCTTTTTGTGAATTATCTATGAATTGTTGTATGATCTATCAATCATTTGGATGCATAGACATGCTGAACTTGTGTATATATGAATCTTTTGAGTTGATGATAGTGAATGTTTGCTATGAATATGAACGTGTGCTGTGAACCTGAGTTTGATATGAATGTTTACCTTCTCTTTTGTACTTCTGTGTGAACTTGTTAGTATGCCTACTGTGGGGTATGTGACGTGTGGGTGTCAACGGCACACCTTCTTCCCGAGAAGAATTGCACCTGCTTTGTTAGGGTAGCAACGACGCATCAGCTCTTTTTAATATTTTTTCTCTGTCTTCCCCCCTCCCCCACTAAACCCTTGCCATAATGTTTTCGGCCTCAAAACAAACATAGTACTGTGTTGTTTTGGGGGCTTGATGAAAAATCAAGTGCTAGTTTCTGTAGGTTGGCCCGCCCAGCAAATGGGCTGCTGGTCCACCACGGACTGGGAGGCTAAAAATACAAGTTGTATGGTGCAGAGGCAAGTAAGAAAACGCCATCGAGAGCCACCCACTGAAGAAAAAAAATCGCTCTTGATGTGCTTCTTTAGTCGTGCCGCCGGCCCCCTCTTTAATCCAGTTCGCTCGGGGATCTGGTATCATTTTTTCCAAAGGGCGAACAAGTATCAACTAGGCATAGGTTTTGTATTTTAACATGCGTAGCCCATGACGTATGGAGACAGTGGTTTCAGCATATTTTTTCAGGTCCATACCGTCCTATGGGATTTTTCTTAAAGATCGGCAACCCAATGTATTCTTTTTAATAAAATGCAGGTCTTTGTTCTATTTATCTATAAATAAGAATAATAATGTTGTGTCCAATTTATGTTTTCCCTTCTAACCACATTATATATATTTATATTATTACTATTATCCTATATTTTATAGACTTATATATACATTATAAAAATATCCCACGTGTTATTAACTTATAAAAGTAAATGTTTAATAGAAGTTGGCAAGGAAAATCCTGGTTGTTTTTGACTCACGGGCAAGGAAAATCCGGGTGATTGCGTACAAGCTTGCGAAGATTTTATGGACCAATGTAACAATAACGTGGTCATTTTTATTTTGAGCAATAACTCGCTAATTTGTTAATTATATCTATCTATCTATCTATACCTATACTAATTCTTGACTTCCCGTAAATTCCCGCATTAATCAGATTTTACGAGCTGTTCATCTGGTGGGACCAAATTCTTACGGTGTAGATTAATCGGCATATATCTCAACTTTGACAGTTTGAAAAACAAATAGAAAATTTTGTCAGGTTAACAAAACAAAATCAACAATATACTTACACGGCCGTACAATTTAGAATTTAGCAGCTCCAAAATAAAAAAATAGAACCTAGCCAATCGACCACAAGAATAATTGCTAGGGAACAATCCTTTCACGGAGCTTCACCTCTCATGGATGGAGGAAATAAAAGTCTAAATAAGCCTAAAGAGATAAGGCCATTGATTCACCGTCTCTGTTTCTTCTTCAAAACAAATCTGTCCCAATCAAACTAGCAAACAAATTCACCCCGCCTCTGTTTTCCATTGTTCTTCCCGAGCATCACCCCAGCTCATCCACCACCCCGTCCCAGGCATATAAAACCTAATCATCAGCTTCGTACCTTTGCGGGCGGGTAGTAACATATCTTCCATGGAGAATCCTTCCATGCTATTGCCGGCATGACCTTGCGAAGCATGAGGCATCTGTCTATGTTGCAACATCGTTGTGTCGCACCCGATTTATGACCTGATTTCTTTCTATCTTCAAGGCCACCTGCTGCGCGATGATGGCAACATACCAGCACCTCGCGGAGGATCTCTACAACAAGATCTGGACCATGGCGTCTTTGTGGGACGGATCCTAGCCTCTCCTACCCCTCTGCTCCCATCGCATCATCGCTCGAGGAGTCATTGTCCCCACCGCGTAGGAGGTCGAGATGTTGTTGACATGGTTTCTTGGATGGTGGTTACCGACCAGTTGCTGGACGCTCAAAGGCTCGAAGGCAAGGGGCGGCTGTTGGTGCTACACCATGACACCTGAGGCGTGAGGCAAGATGCAAGACTTCATGCATATACACATCGCAAAGTCCAGAGCTAGATACTGCCACACTGTTAGGTACGTATATTTCTTTACATAGACCCTTCAATTTCTTCTGATGGCTCTGAGATCTATGACTTTTATTCATCTTTTCCTTATTGTGCAACCCTGCAGGAGACATTATTTATATAAGTGGTGTGCACTGTATATACCAGAGAGAAAAATACTTATGGATGTGACTCTGCAACCACTAACAAAATTTGAAACAAGAAATTTATAGTTCTTCCAGGAAGTGGTTTTTTACTTGCCAGCAATACATCAATGAATTTTGACATTGGATATTCAGAAGGAACAATCTATTCCTAAATCGAATTGAATATATGGCTTATCAGAACTGATGGTGCCTAATGAATATACAAGAATGGGCATTTTAAAGAATATGTGTTCAGAACTTCTTTATTGGAAGCTAATTTAGGAATGGGTGACATATATGTTCAATCCATTAACAGTAATATTCATGCACGTCCAAAACGGTGTCAAATATGAATCTCCTGCCGATCTCTCTCTTATTCGTCTCTCAATCTCACACCGCCGCCGACTTCTTTCAAATCGTTAGGTCAATCAAGGCTGTCTTCTACACATGGATCTCGCCGGGCATACTTCCTGCATGACAGCATCAGGGAGGAATCAACATACCTTAAATTATAATTTCTTCATTGGATATGTTCATCATGGTTTTATTTTTCGTTAGCAATGGTAATGTTATTCTTTTGGATTCTGATTCAATTGTTTATTGTCATGTCCTCGAATTGTGTTGTGCTCCAATGCATCCTAATTAGGTCTTTCTTCATTATATTTAGACTGAATCCTGAATGTTCCCACGATACAATTTTTGGCTGCAAGCATGCACATCAGTTGCTTGATTGCTGCCCCAGGATAAAGAGATATGGTGCCAGCGTTGACTTGGGCTATGAGGTGGAGTTCCGGTTGGAGCACAACAATTTCCATCATGTGAGATTATAAATTAAATATGGTTCAAATGGGAAAAACATCAACTTCTAAGAGCTTCTCCTCCATCCAAGTGTCCTAAAATAAATTATGTAGTGATTTATTATACTGATTTTAAATCACATTAGTAGAGTATGTTGTTCATATTGCTTACATACTACACGACAACCAAGAGCTAATCAAAGTTTCCTGCTCTATTTGTGCCTTCAGTAATCTCCACAATTTTGTGTTCCTCTCATCTATTATTAAGTTATTTTTATTGGGTTTTTGGGTGCAAAGCAATGTCATCTGACATGCTTGCTGCAATTAGCAATGAGAAGGGTTAAATTGGCAACTAGGATTTATAGAAGTTATTACCGTTTCCTAGGCTTCTTTGGACATCGTAATGCATGCATTGTAATTGTTTCATGGCACTATGATACATGGCAAGGTCATGAACGTTTGTTGGCAAGTTAATGTCATTGGCCAATTAAGGTTATGTCTACATGATATCCAATTTCCGGGTTACATCTGTGTCGATTCGAATCCACATAAAGACGACAAGATACTATTTTTTCGCACCTGATAAAGTTTCAATAGAACATCTAATTAGTTCAGAATAGCGGAACAAAGCCGCATATTTCCTTGGATTGAACTTCTTTCCAGCAAAGATGCCAAAAGATTTACTTATCAGGTACAATTATATTTGTTGAAATTATCAATACATATGTTCTCTTAATATTTTAACACCGCTTTGTTTTATCAGATGTCGCTAGCATTGAAACTTATATCGAACATATTGCAGAAACACGCAACTCATGGGATTCGAATGTTCAAGATGTTGTCGTCCGAATTGTGTAAGAATATTGAAAGGAACTAAATGAGTCAACGTACCAGCGTTGTTAATAGTTACGACTCTTGGGATATATAGAGATAAAAAAAGTACATCAGGGTACTTTGGGCTCTGTTCAGATAGTAGTATGAATGACTTTAAGTAAATTGAAAGGTGTGTATTTATATTAATGGAATGTAAGTATTGATGTGAGTATAGTTATGTTATACAGAAGTTAATATCAAGTACATGAAGACTATTCGCTGGCATTTATAGGTGAAACCAGAGTTTATATTTATTTGAATATATGTGAGACATACGTACATGCGAAACATGTTTACTTCCCAAGACGATGCTCTATAAAAGAAGAAGACTGCAAAACATAACCGAAATTATGAAACTTCTGTACTGTGTAAGATACAATTAAATTGATTGATACACAAGAAGAGTGGTACTACTAAGGATGCTGCAAATGTAAGGCAGCCACCTCTACAATCCCATGTGTCAAAAGGAACCTGAGTGCAGATGTCGAAGGCGCATTGATAATATTTCATTGTTTAGGTAGTAATTTCTCATGTACCAACATATATATGCCATATTAATTATTTGTAGAAACATAAGCTAAAGATATGTGATTTGAGTGCAACAACAACTTGCACCATGTTTTATGCAGAAGCAAAATAAATTGATTAGGCATCCTGCAAGGTTCAAGATAGAAGAGTATGATTGTGGCATAAATTATAAGACAAACAAATCCAAAAAATGTATGGACATCACCACAGTCTCAATATGCTAGCCCGTGCAAATGCACGGGTTGACGACTAGTATATATAATATGTGCCTCTCCATTTTATTTTTTGATATTAATTGCTCCTTATAACATAACATTATATATGTAATGAGCCTAGCTAATTCGTGTATTTCGAGTAAGTGCAAATGGGTTGGGATTTCTTAGAAAATATAAATGGGCCGCATTGACGCTAAATTATTTGTTCACCCAGCCCAGCAAATGGAGTGTACATTCTAGAAAACATGGGTTATGTATATGCCACATTTTTGCAGGCTGACATGTGGGCCAATAGGTCGAAGCCCACGCTGGGCGTTGTCAACTTGGTCAACAAATGAGTAAGACATCCACAACCATTGGATTAATATCCAACGGCCGGCATGCACCTTCAATCTCTCTTCTTCTTCCTCCAGCGTCGCCGGGACCGCCTGGTCCGGCCTCCGGCGGCTAGCGGCTCTGCTTAGCATGCATTGCTGCGAAGCACTACCCCACCACCGGCCAGGCTAACCCTCCACCCATCCACACCTCCTGTTATTCTCCATCGACTGCAGCCCCACGCCTCACCAGAACCAGTTATAACCCTTCTCCTCCTCTCAATCTGCGACTCCACTATTGCTTCTTCCTATATCCGAGTCGTTCCCGTCCGGGGCCTCGCCGTCGTCCATCGCCTCGCTGCACCCGGTGCGGCATGGTCAACGAACAAGAGTCATCGGAAGAGGACTGTATGTGGAGAGCCTCACGGCTGGGATCCACAAGGTCCATGGTCGCACGCAAGGAAAGTTCCTCCTTATTAGGCTAAAAAAAATGTTTCCTCCACCTGACAGCTAGGACCCACCGGCTGTATCTTCACACGGAAGGAACTTCCTCCTTGTTACGCAAAAATATTTTTCCTCCCGTTGACAGCTGGGACCCGTCAGATTTGGTGACTGACTTAATCAACAAATGATTCTAGCAGCTGGACCATTGGATGTTAATCCAACAGCCGTGGTTGGATGCTCTGCTGGCCATGTCGTGTGATGTGGATCAGGGCCTTGTGCCATCTTAGTTTATTTTTGGTTGATCAAGTGTTGGTGCTTGATCTCTGGTACAAAACAAACTTGTGTTTCAATGAATAACACAAACAGAAGTTGGCACATTCTCAATTGGAACATTAGAGGAATGAATTCTGAGGATAGATGGTTAGCTTTAAGGCAGAAAACTGAGGAGAGTGACTGCAATATTTTGTGTCTTCAAGAAACCAAGAGAGAGACTTTTCACACAACTTACATTAAAAACTTTTGTCCTAACAGAATTAATAAATTTTCTTTCCTCCCCTCTGTTGAAGCTTCTGGGGGGCTTCTTGTGGCTTGGAATGGTCTCAGTTTGCTGGATAAGTTATTGCACAAAACAGGTTCTCACTTTCAGTACAGTTTACCGATCTGCTCTCTAATCAGTCTTGGATTCTTTCTAATATTTATGGGCCATGTGACCCACAAGACAAAATTGAATTTATTAACTGGTTTTTGAATATTCACATGCCTGATGATGTTGACTGGATTCTAATGGGAGATTTCAACCTTATGAGGGCTCCATCAGATAGAAACAGACCTGGTGGAGATGTTAATGATATGCTTATATTCAATGAGGCCATCAGTAATCAAGGTTTAGTTGAATTGCCTTTGCATGGTAGAAAGTTCGGCTGGAGTAACATGCAACATGATCCTTTATTGGTAAAGCTTGATTGGTTTTTCACTTCTGCTTCATGGATGACATCTTTTCGAAACACCATTGTGCTCCCTCTTGCTAAGCCTATATCAAATCATCTGCCCTATGTTATAAAAGTTGGTACCTCTATCCCAAAAGCAAGAGTGTTCAGATTTGAATTTTTTTGGCTCCAACATTCTGATTCTAAGTAGGTAGTTACTGCTTCTTGGAATATCTCTGTGGAAAATCTTGATGCTGTCAATACATTGAATGCCAAGTTTAAAAACTTAAGAAGAGCTTTGAAGCTGTGGTCCAAATCCTTATCCTGTCTTAAAACTCAAATTGCAAAGCTAAATGAGCTCATCTTTCTATGGGATTTCTTGGAGGAATTTAGAGAGTTGGACATTCATTAACGGAATTGCAGAGCTATTCTTAAGGAACATCTTCTTATTTTGTTGAGGAATCAAAAGATTTATTGGAAGCAAAGGGGGAAAATCAAGGGGGTGAAGTTTGGACATGAAAACACAAAAAAAATTCACACTAAAGCTTCAATCAATTACAAGCATAACCATATTGCTATTCTCCAAAATGATGACCAATTTGAAATATCTGATCATGCTGGGAAAGCTGCAATTCTCTTCAAAACTTATAAGAAAAGAATGGGCACATCTCAAAAAACTTCTATGCATTTTGATTTGGATTCCTTGTTTGGACAGAGACAAGATTCAGAAATTTTTGATAACCTTGACTTACCTTTCACCGAGGAAGAAATTGATGTTGTGATCAAAGATCTCCCAACAGACTAATCTCCAGGCCCTGATGGTTTTAACAATGAATTTCTCAAGTCTTGCTGGGACATTATTAAGGAAGATGTGCTCAAATTCATATATGATTTCCATGCAGGGAAATTTCACTTGAGAGCTTAAATAATTCATATATGATTTTAGGCCAATCTCATTACTGAACTGCTGTCTGAAGCTTGTCACTAAGCTGTTGGCAAATAGGTTACAGAAGGTGATTCTCAAGTTGGTTCACATCAATCAATATGGTTTTCTTAAAGAAAGATCCATACATGATTGTTTGGGTTGGGCATATGAATATCTGCACCAATGTCATAAGTACAAGGAAGCAATCATTGTTCTTAAACTGGACTTTGAGAAGGATTTTGACACCATTGAACACCAGACAATGTTGGATATTTTAAAGGCCAAAGGTTTTGGGGACAGATGGATTACATGGATCAAAATGTTGTTCACCTCTGCTTCATCTGCTATCCTACTCAATGGTGTTCCTGGCAAGAAGTTTTATTGCCTTAGAGGTGTCAGGCAGAGGGACCCTCTGTCCCCTCTTCTTTTTGTGCTTGATGCAGACCTTCTTTAGTCAGTCCTAAATAAGGCCATGCGCGTGGGTTTGCTAACCTCCCCCTGCAGGTGGAGTCATGTCCTGATTTTCCAATTGTTCAATATGCTGATGACACCCTGGTTCTCCTTCAAGCAGATGCCAAGCAACTAGATTGTCTCAAAGCCCTTATCAATACTTTTGTAGATGCCACTGGCCTTAAAGTGAACTATAATAAATCAAGTATGATTCCAATAAATGTGCCAGATGAGAAGGTGGAGATTTTGATAATTACTTTTCACTGCAAAAAGGAATCCTTCCCAATTCAATATCTGGAAGCACATTTAGGTCTTCATAAGCCTACTATTGAGCAATGCTTCCCTCTTGTCACAAGACTGCAGAAGAAGCTTGTGGGTTTGTCTTCCTTCATGACAATGGCTAGGAGACTGTTGCTGGTGAATCTGTCCTAAATTCTTTGTTGATCTACCTCATGGGATGCCTTGATGTTCCTGTCACTATTAAAACCCAAGCTATCAAGTATTTGAGGCATTGCCTTGGGAGAGGCCCTGACCTGGAGGATCACAGGCCTGCCATGGTGGCATGGAGCACTATTTTGAGACCTAAAAATCAGGGTGGTTTGGGGGTGATGGATATCTTTGTTCAGAATAAAGCACTGCTACTTAAGAACCTGCACAAGTTTTATAACAGACACAGTATTCCTTGGGTCAACTTGGTTTGGGAATCATATTACAACAATGATTCACTGCCTGGTAGTAGCTGGATTGGATCATTTTGGTGGAAGGAAAACCTTAATCTTATTGATAACTATAAGTCCTTGGCCAGATGCAACATAGGTGATGGCAAAAGTGCTTTATTTGGGCCTGATTTTTGGTACTCAGCCTGTTTGCAAGACATGTTCCCACACTTATTTTCTTTTGTGAAGAACAAGACTGCTACTATCCACACCATTATCCAAACTGAGTACTTGGAGGATCTATTTCATTTACCTCTAACCGTGCAAGCTTTCCAGGAATTTGACGCTATGGTAAACATTTGCATTGCTCTAAGGGCCTCTGACACACTTGATTGCACTAACACCTGGAGTTACATGTGGGGAAATGAGCAATTTTCAGTTGCTAAGGCATACAAAGTTCTTATGGGAGTTAAAATTGTGCCACAACAATTCAACTGGATCTGGAACAGCTCTTGTCAGCCAAAACACAAGGTGTTTTTTTAGAGACTACTTCATGACAGGCTCAATACTAGGAACCAACTGAGAAGGAAAACTTTTCATCTGCACAACTATAACTGTGCTGTCAACAATTGCCCACAGGAGGAAACCCTCCAGCATTTGTTCTGGACCTTCCCTTTTGTAGCTCAGTGTTGGGACCTCATATGCCCTTCAAGACAGACAAATGCTTCAGTACAGGAAGCTTTTCTTGATCTCAGACAGAAACTTCATGTGCCATTTTTACACGTGTTTCCTCCAGCCAATGATGATTTTACACGCAGAAAATCCACATTGGTCGGGGCTGTTAACGGGTTATCGGATCCAAAACCGGACACGATAGCTTAACAGCGTTCCATCAAAGTGGATGCCACGTGTGGGTCACCCTTTACGAAAGCACTTCTGTGACGCGTGATTTATCATCATGGAAGTGGACACTTCCGTGATGATAATTTTGGTAATGTCATGGAACACTTCTACGACAACATAGGTGTGACTATCTTGATTCTGTCATACAATCATCATGGATGTACATGCATGACAAAAAACGCGACCTACCGTGAAAAACACGTATCATCATGGAAGTGTATTTTTTGTAGCTCAACCAGGCGGCAACCCGGACCTCGACGACGATCCCCGACTCGTTTTCTTACCCTTCGCCATCGCCGTCGCTTCTTCGCGTGCAGCATTGCTATCGTCTTATCCTTAACCATTATGGCCGACTATGCACGGGTGGAGCGGCAGCGTCGAGGGCGAAATAGGACACGATGGAGAAGCAGAGGAAGAAGAAAGGGAATGGGAGCATAGTGTGCAAATGCATCGGTCTCCACGCCTTTTATGGGTCTACCTCCGAGTGGCTGACGCATGGGCCCGAGTGATCCTGTCAAATCCTGCAACAGTCGCGCACTAGATATGTGGCAAAAAAGTGTCAGAGTAATGGGCCACGGGTAGGCTAACCCGAGGCCCAGGACCTTTCAAGACATCGGGGCAGGCCGCGTCCCTCAGGCCGAGTCCCAGACGGCGACTCCGAGATAAGCCGACTCTAAGCTGGCGACCTCCAGAGGCCGATTCCGAGCTGCCGATCTTCAAGGAAGCCGACTTTGGAGAGTCGGCCCGTGGCTCCTCCTTCATCCCAAAGTATGATGCGGGGTACGGTCATGATGTGGCCATCTCCCCCCTGCTCACGAAGGGCCGGCATGGCTATAGTGAGCCGTATCGCTGGAAGATCTCCGGCGAGGCGCGGCACTGTTGCCATGCCTGCCCTGACCTCAGCCACAGTGCGCAGTACACTGTGCCCACGACGCCGGCCTATACGACCCGAAGGCAGCGGGGCCGCCTGTCAGTGGGATGGCCGAAGGCGGCTTGGGCGCCCGAAGACGCACCTGTGAGAGTCGGCCTCCCTGGAGTCGGCCGACTCCTCCCCAGGGCTCCACGTGCCATTAACCAGATAAGATGGGGAATGGCGACAGTGATCGCCCGATAGACGGCGGCACTGTTGCCACAACTCGATGACCAAGCCTGCGTCACCAGGAGCGTCGCTACAGTATCAAGCCTATCCGCGGGACCCGCCAGTTAGCGGGCCCCAGAAGCCGGCGGGAAGGACGGTGGCTAGAGAGACAGACTGTTGGGACCGGCGCCCAGCCATGTTACTATTGTACCCCCGGGGGGTAGGCCTATATAAACCCCCCGGGGCACCCATGCAAAGGGTTCGGACCTGAGTAGAGATAGACCAGATAGCACGGGAGGAGAGAACTAGCCTTGCTCTCTCTGGCCTCCCAAAACAGCTCTAGGAGCACCATTGTAGTCACCTTGCTTGAGTGATCATGCGGAGACCCTGCAGAGCAGCACGAGGGGTGTTATCTCCTAGGAGAGCCCTGAAGTTGGGTAAGTTCTGCCGGCGTGCATGTCTTCGCCTCATCCCGCTTCCAGGCACCGGCGACGTTCTACTCGCTCCCACCATGATAAGCCATCCTTTGGCATATGTCGTATCCAACCCCCGACATTTGGCGCCCACCATGGGGCGAGGTGCACCGTCATCCGGAGATCTGCTCTGGACGGGAATCCTGTTCCTTTCCGGCGAGCGTAGCCAGCCCGGTACGCCGGAAGGCGTCTGTGCCGACGCGGTACACGGCGCGGAGATCGCCTGTGCGGCCAGCTGCCTCGCCGATCTTATCGGTGAGGTTCGCCTCTCGATGAGCCTGCATCCGACGCAGGCACGAGCGCCCCTGAGAGCCTCCTCGCGGGCCTCCTCGACCAACTCCACGTCGCCGGCGAGCCTGCCGTGGACCTGGAGTCCATAGGATCCACCGACCCGATGCTGGTCGACTCCGACACCGCGTCGCTTGACACGTTCCCCACCAACATGGTGGTCTACGACGAGCCGCTCTTGTACGCGGGGAGCGGCGGAAGCACCGTCACCGAGATCCTCGTCCTCGAACACGGCGAGCGCTCCGGCGGGGAAGCGCATGACCCGCTCGACGCGGCCCTGCGAGGCCTTGCGGCGCCGATTCCAGAGGACGCCGACGCCGAGACGCTGGAGGCACTCCGCCTTCAGCTCGTCGAAGGTGCGAAGAAGCTGGCAAGCATGAGGCGCTTGTCAGAAGCTTACCAACGAGAGATGGATCGCGCCGTAGGCGGTTCGTCGGCTCCAACTGGGCCTAGCTGCCTAGGCGCGATCCGACAGCGCGGCGCGGCAATCACAAACCTCTTCGGGGCTGATCGCCCTGTGTACGCCACGCCCGCAGAGAATATCCGTGCCGCCCAGGCGGCGGCAGACGAGCTCGACAACTTCGAAGGCGAAGAACGCCGCATAATGACGGAGCGAGTTCAGCAGCTCCTCGACGCGGCCGCCGTGCAGAATGGTGCCGGCTGCCGCACCGAGGCGCCGCAGCGCCAGAACGACGACCCACCACCTCGCCGAGACCAAGGTGCGACGTCTCGGATGCCGACTGGCAGGGCCCGTAGGAAGAAGGACAAGGAGCTGGCTATCAGCCATAGCCGGACTCACATCACCGTCGAGCGCGACCAAGACGGCCGCCCCAGAGCGGTGGAACAGCGGGACGACTACCAGCCTCCCCCTCCTTGTGGAGAAAGGCTAGTCTCCCCGCCGCTCGTGGAACATCCGACTCTCGGCGACCGCCTCGGCCGCCGAGAGGGAATCGGAGAGAATGACGCCCGCCACCGGATCGACCGACTCCACCGATCCTTGGCGCTGGAAGAAGAAGACGAGTTGGGTCCCCCTGCTTTGGACCCCACATCCGAGACGAGCCCTTTCCCAAAGGGTTCACGCTCCCCCGAGACATGCCCAAGTATACCGGCACCATGAAGCCGGAAGATTGGCTGATCGACTACTCCACGGCTGTCAACATAGCGAACGGCAACAAGCGTGTTGCCGTAAGATACGTCCCGCTCATGCTCCAGGGCTTGGCCCGGACGTGGTTAAACAGTCTGAAGCCTCGCAGCATCAACAGTTGGGTTGACTTCACCGAGGCTTTCGTCCGCAACTTCACGAGCACGTACAAGCAACCTCCCAAGCCACGCCAGCTCTGCTTGTGCGTGCAAGGCCCTGACGAGTCTACTCGCGACTACCTCACACGCTGGGGCGAACTCCGGAACTCCTGCGAGGGCATGCACGAGGTGTAGGCCATCGAGTACTACACTGCCGGGTGCAGAGAAGGCACCCTCCTCAAGCACAAGCTCCTCTGCAACGAGCCTAGGACCCTCGACGAGCTGCTAATCACGGTGGACAAGTACGCCACGGCAGACTCCTCCATGAAGGCGGAGATTCGGGTCAGCGTGACTGGCAAAGTCGCCCCTCAGGCTCCAAGAACTCCGGCTGGAGACACCAGTCGGCGGCAGCAGAATGACCAGAAGCACAAGGCCCCGCTGCCGACTTCCAGCAGTCGGCTGGTGGCAACGACAGAGGACCAACAACTGGAGGGACCGCCTCCGGCAAAGCGGCAGAAGGGCGGCAAGTCCAACTGGCTGCCGGCTTTCTCCTACGAGCAGACTCTGGATGGTCCCTGCAAGTTCCACAGCGGCGCGAAGCCGTCCAACCATACCACCCGGAAATGTCACTGGCTGACCAGAATCGCCAAGGGGGACGGCCTACTCCCTCCCCCTCCTGCTGGGCCGCCTCATCCGCAGCAACCCCAGCAGCCGGCCGTCAGGCCAGTCGGCGCGATACAAGACGAGTTCCCGGACGAGCACGGAGCCTACATGGTGTTCACCAGTGTAGCGGACGACCGGCGCAGTAGGCGCCAACAGCAGCAAGAAGTAAATGCAGTTGCATCAAGCACTCCAGAGTTCATGCATTGGTCCGAAAGGCCTATCAGTTGGAGCAGAGCTGATCACCCAGAGGTGATGCCGAGCCCAGGCTCTTATGCCTTGGTCCTAGGCGCCACTCTTGCCACGGACAGGCGGGCCGCTCGCTTCTCGCGAGTACTGATAGACGGAGGCAGCAGTATCAACATCCTGTACAAGGACACGATGGAGAAACTAGGAATCAAGCGAAGACAGCTTCAGAGCAGCCGGACTGTGTTTCACGGAATCGTCCCCGGCCTTTCCTGCTTGCCAATCGGCAAGATCCTGATAGATGTCCTCTTCGGAGACAAGGATCATTTCCGCCGAGAGCCAATTTGGTTTGAGGTGGTGGACCTTGAAAGCCCGTACCACGCGTTGCTTGGCCGACCCGCCCTGGCCAAGTTTATGGCGGTACCCCACTACGCCTACCTCAAGATGAAGATGCCGAGTTCCAAGGGAATCCTAACCGTGTCCGGCGACTACAGGAAGTCGTCTGCTTGCGCGGCCGAAAGTAGTCGGTTGGCCGAGTCCTTGGTGATCGCAGCTGAGAAACGGCTTCTTGACCGGGTCGTGGCGATGGCTGGCAAGCAGCCCGAGTTATCGCCCGACCCCAAGGAGTCAGAAGCAGAGGGATCATTCAAGCCGGCCAAGGAAACAAAGAAGATACCGTTGGACCCAGAGCACCCGGAGAGGCACGCTGTCATAGGCACTGGCCTTGACAGCAAATAGGAAGGCGAGCTCGTCGATTTCCTCCATGAGAATCGCGACATCTTTGCATGGTCCCCCAAGGACATGCCTGGTGTCCCGACGGAATTCGCCGAGCACAAGTTACATGTCCAACCTGATATGAAGCCCGTCAGGCAGCCCTTGCGCCGCCTGTTAGAAGAAAAAAGAAGAGTTGTTGGAGAAGAAATAGCCCAGCTCCTGGCAGCCGGCTTCATCATGGAGGTGTTTTTTCCAGAGTGGTTGGCAAACCCGGTTCTAGTGCTGAAGAAGAACAAGCAGTGGCGGATGTGCATTGATTACACAAGCCTCAACAAAGCTTGCCCCAAGGACCCGTTTGCTCTGCCGAGAATCTATCAGGTGATAGACTCCACAGCCGGATGCGAGCTGCTGAGTTTCCTAGATGCGTATTCAGGATATCACCAGATCAAGCTGAACCCAGCTGACAGACTGAATACCGCCTTCATCACGCTGTTTGGAGCCTTCTGCTACCTGACCATGATGTTCATCTTGAGAAACGCCGACGCCACCTTTCAGCGTTGCATGCAGAAGTGCCTCCTGACGCAACTTGGCGAAAACGCCCACGTCTATGTGGATGATGTAGTGGTGAAGACGGAGAAGCGAGGGACCTTGCTGGAGGACCTCAAGGAAACCTTCGAGAATCTGCGCCGATTCCAGATCAAGCTCAACCTAGAGAAGGGCGTTTTCGGAGTACCAGCCGGCCAGCTCCTCGGTTTCAGGGTCTCCGAACGCGGCATAGAGTGCAACCCTATGAAGATCAAGGCCATCGAGAGGATGGAAGCACCCAGACGACTTTTAGATGTGCAGAAGTTCACCGGCTGTTTGGCATCCATCAGCCGATTCATCAGTCGGCTGGGCGAGAAGGCTCTCCCCTTGTATCAGCTCATGAAGAAGACGACCTTCTTTGAGTGGACTCCCAAGGCGAACGAGGCCTTTCTCCAACTAAAGAAGATGTTGACTACTCCCCCTGTGCTGGCGGCTCCGACTCCCAAAGAGCTCATGCTCCTGTACATTGCCGCCACCAGCCGAGTAGTCAGCACAATCATGGTAGTTGAGCGCAAGGAGGAAGGCAAGGCGCTACCTGTCCAGAGACCGGTGTATTACCTGAGTGAAGTACTGTCGACCTCCAAGCAGAACTACCCCCATTACCAGAAGATGTGCTACGGCGTGCATTTTGCCGCCAAGAAACTGAAGCCTTACTTCCATGAGCATCCAATCACTGTGGTCTGCACAACTCCACTGGCCGAGATCATCGGAAGCCGAGATGCTTCTGGCCGAGTGGCCAAATGGGCCATTGACTTAGCTCCCTACACCATCTACTACGAGCCCCGCACCGCCATCAAGTCGCAGGCGCTGGCCGACTTCCTCGTCGACTGGGATGAGACCCAGTACCTTCCGCCAGTGCCTGACTCCACCCATTAGCGGATGCACTTTGACGGATCCAAGATGCGCACCGGTTTGGGAGCCGGCGTCGTCCTCACTTCCCCCAAGGGCGACAAGCTCAGATATGCGCTGCAGATCCATTTCGCCGCCTCCCACAACGTGGCCGAGTACGAGGCGCTCATACACGGGCTCCGGCTTGCCAAAGAACTCGGCATTCGCCGGATCCTGTGTTATGGCGACTCTGACTTGGTAGTCCAACAATCATCTAGCGATTGGCATGCCAAGGACGCAAATATGGCGAGCTATCGTTTCCTCGTTCAGCAGCTTAGCGGATACTTCGAGGGGTGCGAGTTCCTCCACGTGCCAAGGAACGACAATGACCAAGCAGACGCCTTGGCACGAATCGGCTCCACTCGCCAGGCAATACCATTTGGTGTCGCCCTCCGGCGCCTCCTCAGGCCTTCTATCAAGCCGTCACTAGAATCAGATTCAATCTTTGTGCCGGCTTCGCCTGAGGACGCCGGACCCGACTCCAAGAAGCACACAGTCGAAGCTGGCCCAGGGACTCCAGAGCCAGGCCCGGGGACTGCTCCAGTCAGCCCCGGGACTTCGTCAAACCAGCAAGCGGCTGCGGACTCCGACCCACCGCCTCCCACCCCAGCCACCCTTATCCAAGTCGCACTCGTGGCAGTTGAAGAAATAGCAGCACCTTCATGGGCCCAGCCCATCCTCAGATTCTTAGTAAACAGAGAGCTGCCAACCGATGAAACCTTGGCTCGGCAAGTACAACGCCGAGCATCAGCCTACACCATAGTCAACAGAGAGCTGGTCAGGCGCAGCGTGACCGGCGTCTTCCAACGCTGCGTCAAGGCAGAACAAGGACAAGCAATCCTCAGAGACATCCACGAAGGCGAGTGCGGTCACCACGCGGCCTCCAGGGCACTCGTCGCCAAAGCCTTCCGACACGGTTTCTTCTGGCCAACCGCCCTGGAAGAGGCCAAAGAGTTAGTCCAAAAGTGCAAGGGGTGCCAGATTTTCCGTTCAAAGCCACTTCAACCGGCTTCCGCACTCAAGACTATCCCCATCGCCTGGCCCTTTGCAATCTGGGGTCTGGACATGGTGGGACCATTCAAGACGGCACGAGGTGGCTTGACTCACCTGCTTGTCGTAGTAGACAAATTCACCAAGTGGGTGGAGGCGAAACCCATCAAGAAGTTGAATGGTCCGACTGCAGTGACCTTCATCTCTGACATCACAACTCGGTACGGCATCCCACACAGCATCATCACCGACAATGGCACGAATTTTGCCAAAGGCGCCTTGGCCCGTTTCTGCGCGACACAGGGCATCCGACTGGACTTAGCATCCGTTGCCCATCCGCAGTCAAACGGCCAGGTGGAGCGAGCGAATGGCCTCGTCTTATCCGGCATCAAGCCTCGACTCGTCGTCCCGCTGGAGCGATCTACCGGCTGTTGGCTTGAGGACCTGCCAGCCGTCCTCTGGAGTCTGCGCACGACTCCAAACAAGACAACCGGCTTCACACCCTTCTTCCTCGTCTATGGTGCCGAAGCCGTCATCCCAACGGACATAGAGTTCGACTCCCCACGAGTCACCATGTACACCGAGGAAGAAGCAGAAGAAGCACGACAAGACGGTGTCGATCTGCTGGAAGAAGGCCGGCTGTTGGCACTCAGCCGGTCCGGCATCTACCAGCAGAGCCTGCGTCGATACTACAACAGGAAGGTCAGGCCAAGATCTTTCCAAGAGGGCGACCTTGTGCTCCGGCTGATCCAGCGAATAGCCAGCCAGCACAAGCTGTCGGCGCCTTGGGAAGGCCCCTTCATCATCAGCAAGGTGCTAGGAAACGACGCCTACTATCTGATCGACGCTCAGAAGCCCTGAGCGTGCAAGAGGGACGACTCCCGCAAAGAGACAGAGCACCCGTGGAATGCAAATCTTCTTCGAAGATTTTACAGTTGATGCAGTATGTATCGCACTACCCCTTTGTATTAAAGTACTAAGACTTTGGGCCCCCCGAGACGAGCTCGGGGACTGCCCTTTTTGTTATCTATATGATAAGAATTATGCCTACAAGAGCATCACTTTCATTACAAGCCGCTTGGCACCGGTCCAGACTAGTCGGCCCGGGGACTCGCCGCTTTGCGCTATGAAGAGCTTCCCATAGTCAGACAAGTAGTGCGCGGTGCCCAATCCTCCTCCTGGCAAAGCCGCAGCTCGCAGAGCGACTGTGAGGCGAACAGGAGTGAGGAAGAACAGGCACCCACACGAAAAATGGCTAGGGACCTAAAGCATGAACATAGCATAAGACGGCTTCCAGCATTTCTGAAGCAGAAAACTGACTCATGAGTAGCCGGCTCGCCGTCTCTACTAGTGTAACGCCCCGAGTCCGATGCGCCAGGTGTCCGCCAGTTATTCGCCGTAGTTGCCATGTCATTTGCTTGCATGTTGCATTTTATCATGTCATCATGTGCATTGCATTGCATACATGTTTGTCTCATGCATCCGAGCATTTTCCCCGTTGTCCGTTTTGCGATCCGGCGCTCCTATGCCCTCCGGCGTTCCCCTTTTCTCTCCTGTTGTGAGTGGGTGTTAAACGTTCTCGGAATGGACCGAGTCTTGCCAAGTGGCCTTGGTATACCACCGGTAGACCGCCTGTCAAGTTTCGCGCCATTTGGACGTCGTTTGGTACTCCAATGGTTAACCGGGTAACCGTAAAGCCCCTCTCTCTTTGCAGCCCAGGACCCCTTCCAAAGTGGCCCAAAACCCATCTAACTCCCCTCCATGCTCTCGTCGTTCGATCACGATCGTGTGGGCGAAAACCGCTCCTCATTTGGACTCCCCTAGCTCCCTCCACCTATAAAAACGTCTTCCCTTCTCCATTTTCGGATCATTTCCCCCCGAAACCCTAGTTTTTCCCTCTCCGCCGCCGGACGCGTCCGCCCCGGCCGGACACATCCAGCCAGCCACGTCGCCCCGGCCGCCGCAGCCAATCCCTCAGTGCCATGTGGCCCTCTCTCTCCTCCCTCCGCCGCAGCCCGCGGGAGGCCCTCCCGGCCCGGTCGGCCGACGCCGCGGCCCACGCCCCGCGCCTCCCGGGCTCGTGCGCCCCGTCGCCCGCGCCCGCTGCTCCCTGCCGCCGGCGCCAATGCCACCCGAGGCGCGCCGCCTCTCCGTGCGCCTCCGCGCTCCTCGCCGCTCCCCGCCGGAGCCCCCGTCCTCCGGCCGCGCCCCGCGCCCTAGCCTCCGCCGCCGCCGCCAGCCGCGGTTGCCCGCGCCTGCGTCCCCGCGCGCCATCGTCGGAGGTCGCCGACCTCGCCGCCGCCGACCTTCGTCCTCGCCGCCCGCCGGCGACCCCAGCCACCGGAGTTGGCCCCGGTCACGGGCCCCGCGCCGGATCCGCCCGATCCGAGCCCCAGCGCGCCCAGATTCGCCGCCCCGCTTCTCCGGCGCCCTCTCCCCGAGCTCCGGCCGCCGTCTGTTCCTTCTCCGGCGAAGTTCCGGCCATATCCGCCTCCATCCTCGATCCCCGCGCCGAGTTGACTTTTTCCCGAGGTTGAAATTCTGCTAAGTCCCCGGTTTATTTTGTCATAATCATGCCATGTTCATCATGCCGTATCTCTGCATCCGTAGCTCCATTTCGTGCGTGTAATATGTCAAATTGTTCGTCTCGACGAGTACATCATTTCATTCCAGTGCATCATATTCATTTGAGGTCATCTAGATGCTTGAATCATTGTTGTAAGAGTGCTTCATGATGTTTTGTGCTGTCCGTTATCAGAACGAGCTCTTTTGTCATTTTTGCCATGATTGATGTGTGCATCCTATGAGGTTGATGTCTTCATGTGTTTTGAACTATGCCATGTCTTCTTTACAGTGATGTATGTCATGCATTTTTGTGATCTATGTGGTGACTAGCACAAGCATGCAAACTAGGCATCGTGATGTTGCTTATTTTAGTCCATGTTCTGCTGTTATTTTGATGCCATGTAAACTTGATGCTACAGAGTGGTCCATGCATATTTTGAGATACTTCATTAAGGGTGTTTTGAACATGTGGTTATTGTCTATCCATTCATGCCCTGTGTTGTAATTATGGAGTAGTCTACCATGTCATTTTCGTGCTCTACTTTTGCTTCAAAATGTTTCCTGGCAGATTGTTTACATGTTATTCAATTTGGCCAAGCTTGCTATAGTTGATCCTTGCATGCTATGGACTTGTTCTTGACTTGGTTTGTTACACAAACATGTCTTCTTGATGATTCTATGCTTATATTGTCTTGCAATGACTTGTGGTGAGTGAATCGAGCTTGTTAAGTAGGGTTCATGATGTTGCTGTTTTGCTAGGCTGAATCTTTTATTTCGTGATGCTACATAAACATGTTGCTACTAATCATTCTATGCATAATCTGGAGATGTTCTATAAACATGTTTTGATCTACATGATGTGCCCTATTCATCCATGCCCCTGGTTGCATTTATATCTTGTTGTAGATTGTTCATATCTTGCTCCAAAGTTGCTTCATAATGTTGTTGTCAGCCTGTTAACGTTAAGTTCAGTTGTTTCCATGTGTTTTGCTAGTGATCCATGCACCCTATGACCTTGCTCTTTCCATGCATAGCTTCTCAAATATGTCTTCTTACTGTTGGTTGCCTTGCCATGCCATATATTGCTCTGTAGTGAGTTGCACAAGCTCATCTACTTGCCTTCATAATTCTGTTTCTGCTATGTTTGAATCTGTATTATAACTTGCTATGTTTACGTGGGTGCCATCATATTTTCTGATCCTTTTTGGCTTATGGTCAGTAAGGGACATTTCATCTATGCTTTGAGTAGAATCATGTCATGCCTTGGTTTGCTATTATAAGTTCCTGTAACATGCTGTTTGATAGCTCTGAACATTGCAACCTGATGTTATTTTCTGCAAAGTCTGAATTGTTATAACTTGCAATCTTACCATGTGTGTTTAAGCATGTTCTAGTGATTTCTGGAGATAGCTCAGTGTTCATGTTTTGTTATGCTTTACCTGTACATCTTTACCAAGCCTTTTGTTATTATGTTTTGGTGCTGTAGTATGTTGTTTTGATGCTTGCAATATGCCTAGTTGCTGTTTTGGACAGATTGTTGCTATGACTTGTATAGCGTGCATGTGTTGAACCGTTGCTCCGTTTTGAGTGTGCTCTATATGAAACTTGCTTCATTTTGCATGTAGCTTCATATTATCATGTTGCATACTTGTTTTGAGCTGTTTGCTTGATGTTTCGATGCATTTTGCATCAATGCCATGTTTATCTTGTTTTGCTCATATCTTCTAGGCCATAGCTCCAAATCTAATGAACTTTATATGTAACTTGACTAGAATCTCGTATGGATCATCTTTGTGCATATTAACTTGCTGTTTAACAACTTGAACATAAGGTTTGTTCAGATCTGGACCAATTTCGAAATATGCATATGAGGACTTACCGGAATTATTACATGTTGTTCCCGGCCTCATTTAAACTTTCCTTGATGTGTTGCCCCCGTTTGCATCATCTCTTGCCATGAGTAGCTTCATGTAGCTTTGTCATGCATCATGCTCGTGTGTACATCATGTCTTGTTCATGTGTGGTGTGTTTACTATGTTGTCTGCTTCTTTTCGATAGTTCCTGTTTCGTTGCGATCGTGAGGATTCGTTCGTCTACGCTTGGTTCGGCTTCATCCGTTTGTCTTCTTCATGGATTCGTTCTTCTTCCTTGCGGGATTTTAGGCAAGATGACCGCTACCCTGGATCTCACTACTATCATTGCTATGCTAGTGCTTCGTTCTATCGCTTTGCTGCGCTACCTATTACCTGTTTATCAAGCCATCCCAAATTGCCATGAACCTCTAACCTTTGACACCTTCCCTATGCAAACCGTTGTTTGGCTATGTTACCGCTTTGCTCAGCCCCTCTTATAGTGTTGCTAGTTGCAGGTGAAGTTGAAGATTTCTCCATGGTGGACAGGATTTTGGTTGGGATATCACAATATCTCTTATATTATTAATGCATCTATATACTTGGTAAAGAGTGGAAGGCTCGGCCTTATGCCTGGTGTATTGTTCCACCCTTGCCGCCCTAGTTTCCGTCATATCGGTGTTATGTTCCCGGATTTTGCGTTCCTTACGCGGTCGGGTGATTTATGGGACCCCCTTGACAGTTCGCTTTGAATAAAAGTCCTCCAGCAAGGCCCAACCTTGCTTTTACCATTTGCCTCACCTAGCCCTTTTTCCCTTGGGAGTCGCGCTCTCGAGGGTCATCTTTATATTATTATCGCCCCCGGGCCAGTGCTCGTCGTGAGTGTTGGTCCAAACTGTCGGCCGCCGGTGGCCACCAGGGGCAACTCTGGGCTGGCCTACCGGAAGTCTGGACAATCCGGTGTGCCCTGAGAATGAGATATGTGCAGCTCCTATCGGGATTTGTCGGCACATCCGGGCGGCTTTGCTGGTCTTGTTTTACCATTGTCGAAATGTCTTGTAAACTGGGATTCCGAGTCTGATCGGGTCTTCCTGGGAGAAGGTCTATTCCTTCGTTGATCGCGAGAGCTTGTCATGGGCTAAGTTGGGACACCCCTGCAGGGTATAATCTTTCGAAAGCCGTGCCTGCGGCTATAGGCAGATGGGAATTTGTTAATGTCCGGTTGTAGATAACTTGACACCAGATCCGAATTAAAATGCATCAACCGCGTGTGTAGCCGTGATGGTCACTTCTCGGCGGAGTCTGGGAAGTGAACACGGTTTCTGGTTTATGATTGACGTAAGTAGGAGTTCAGGATCACTTCTTGATCATTACTAGTTGACGACCATTCCTTTTGCTCTCTTCTCGCTCTTATTTGCGTATGTTAGCCACCATATATGCTTAGTCGCTGCTGCAGCCTCACCACTTTACCCCTTCCTTTCCCATTAAGCTTTGCTAGTCTTGATACCCATGGTAATGGGATTGCTGAGTCCTCGTGGCTCACAGATTAATACAACAATAGTTGCAGGTACAGGTTATGCGATGATCATGACGCAAGAGCGATGCTTGCTTGCGTTGAGTTCTTCTTCTGCTTCTTCTTCGATCAAGGGATAGGTTCCAGGTCGGCAGCCTGGGCTAGCAGGGTGGATGTTGTTTGAGTTTCTGTTTGTGTTTCATCCGTAGTCGGATGATGCTCTGATGTATTGTGATGATGTATTCGTGTGGCATTGTATGCCTTATGTATGTATCCCCATATATTATGTAATGTTGATGTAATGATATCCACCTTGCAAAAGCGTTTCAATATGCGGGTCTATCCTTGGTGGGACCTTTGAGTTCCCTTTGGATAGGGTCGCATATTGGGCGTGACAAGTTGGTATCAGAGCCTCGACCGACCCTAGGAGCCCCCTTGTTTGATCGTGTAGTTTGGCCGTTGTTGAGTCTAGACAAAAAAACTATTTTCGGAGTCTAGTTATATCGGAGAGTAGGAATTCTTTTTACTCCTCATCCCCTTGGTCGCTCTGGTAAGGAATCATGATGTAGGTGTTTTGAATTACTTCTCTTCCCCTTCAAATTTTTCTTTAGGATCACGTAGTTGGTTTTCTGATCGTTGGTTCTCAGCTCTTTTTTATCCGGTGCATTTCTCGTCAAGTCGACTCGAGCCTCTTCATCTTTGAGTTCAATCCTCAGTTGTTTTCTTTTCCCACCCGCCCACCCTTCTTCTTCTTGGAACCGGAGTCCGTAATCGAGTATCCATCCTACTCATGCGAAGTTTTTGCTCTATCTCCTCAATGATTTCAACAGGTGTTTTCTCTTCAAGATATTCGTCGATTTCCCCTTCCAAGTTGCCTTTGTTTTTCCCGCCCTCCCACCCTTGTCTTCCCGGAGTCCGAGTCTCTTTGGACCATCAATTTCATTCATGTGGAACCTCTTCAGTCTTTCGTAAATTATTTCAACCGGTGAATTCTCGTCTCGTTCGTCATTCTTCATCTCTTTTCTTCTCCGGTGGACTTAATTCAAGTTTTTCGGTAGATCATATCCTTTTTCCTCGAAGTGTTTTCCCTGCTCGTTCGTCTCTCGCCAGTTTATCCTTCCAGAGTGTTCAAGTCAGCTCAGGAGATTCGTCTGTGTTCCAATTAATTTGAGGTTGTCACCTCATTCAAATATTTCAATTGTTCCGGTGTTTCATCTATCTGTTCATCAATCCTTCAACGGTGCTATCTCTTCAGTGGGACCTAACCCACAGGTCTTTCCCAGGATCTTACCTGACTCTTCTAATTCCCCCGGAGTTATTCTCAATTCTTTTCAAGTGTGACGTAAGAATGGATTTCATCAGTCAGTTGCTTTCCAAGATCGATTCCAAATCATTTCATTGTTGGCTCAACCTTTTTGGATTTCATTCTCCCGGAGTATCTCATAAATTTTGGTGGCGTTTCTCGTCGTCATTTGAAGACCGAAGAAGAGTTTTCCCTCTAAATCTTGCCCATTCTGTCGAAGTTTCGTGGTTCTAGCTTCATATCATCCTGTCGATTTATTTCAGTTTGTCAGATATTCTTTTCTTACCTATCCGGAGTATTCCAGAAGTTGTTCTCCCGTTTCTTTTCATCGGAGGCCATCGTTACAGAATAATTCTTCGTCCTCACATTTCATTATCCCGGTGCTTCGTTCAAGTGTTCTTTAATCAGCTCATGATCTCTTTGTTCTCTTGCATTTTAATCCCCTCGAGCTTATTGGTTCTTCTAATTCTTCCCGGTGATTCATCCTCTTCCATCAGTCATTTCAGAATTCTTAAGGTGGTTCGTTCAAGATTCTTTTCTTTGATTATCATTTCAATTCATTCGTTCTTTCTAATCCTACCGGTGGTTCAGGAAGAGCTTCTCAAGTTTGCGATATGTCACTTCCAAATCCTTTTTCAAGTAGAATAAGTAATATGCAAATTCCATTTCTTGTCATCAATTTATTTTGATGAAGCATAAGCATACAATAAATCTTATTCTTATTTCATCCTATTGAGTAATCCTTTCCTTTGGAGTTTGTTCTTGATGAATAAATTCTAGTTCCAAGTGCTTTCATCTTTTCTTTTCCGGAGTTCAATTTTTCTCGGTCATTTCGTCGGAACCTCCATCTAAATCATCACAAGGCTTTAATCTTATTCTTTCATCCTTCATTCTATCTCATCATCCTTTTGTTACCAGAGTTCTTCATGGTGGTTCGTCATGATTTAATTCATTCTTCAAGAGTTCATCAAGTATCTTTTCTTCTCGCATCTTGAAGTGCAATTAATTCTCCGTATTCTTTTGAAGTGGAGTTTTGCATTTCTTCGTTCTTCTAAGTTATCCAATCATTTCCGTTTGCGGTCGGTTATCACCTCATAATTTTGAGATGTTTTCCATAAGTCCACAACAAGCTTATTCTTTCGTTGTTGATTTTTCTCAACAACTCCATTGAATCATTCCTTCTAAGTTCTTTTCATTCAATTCTTTCAATTCTTCCGGAGGCATTGCATTGTTCTTCTCGCCAAGTGTCATTCCATCTTCTCAAGTTCAGATTCTATTCCTCCATGTTTCAACCGGTGTGCTGCCTAAATCTTTTCAGTCTTATTCGTTTCTTTTCTCATCCTAACCACTCCGGTTAGAACGAGTGATCTCATAGTCTATCTGATTCCGTCAGCTTTCGATCCTCGTCATTCTCGCCGTTCCTCTCTTCTTCTTGAATGCTCTCGATTCTTTGCTTCTTCTCGAGTTCTTGTTTCACCTCTTCCTTTTTCCCTTCCGTCTTGGTCCTAAGATCTCGGGGCGAGATCTTTTGTTAGTGGAGGAGTGTTGTAACGCCCCGAGTCCGATGCGCCAGGTGTCCGCCAGTTATTCGCCATAGTTGCCATATCATTTGCTTGCGTGTTGCATTTTATCATGTCATCAAGTGCATTGCATTGCATACGTGTTCGTCTCATGCATCCGAGCATTTTCCCCGTTGTCCGTTTTGCGATCCGGCGCTCCTATGCCCTCCGGCGTTCCCCTTTTCTCTCCTGTTGTGAGTGGGTGTTAAACGTTCTCGGAATGGACCGAGTGTTGCCAAGTGGCCTTGGTATACCACCGGTAGACCGCCTGTCAAGTTTCGCGCCATTTGGAGGTCGTTTGGTACTCCAACGGTTAACCGGGTAACCGTAAAGCCCCTCTCTCTTTGCAGCCCAGCACCCCTTCCAAAGTGGCCCAAAACCCATCTAACTCCCCTCCATGCTCTCGGTCGTTCGATCACGATCATGTGGGCGAAAACCGCTCCTCATTTGGACTCTCCTAGCTCCCTCCACCTATAAAAACGTCTTCCCCTCTCCATTTTCGGATCATTTCCCCCCGAAACCCTAGTTTTTCCCTCTCCGCCGCCGGACGCGTCCGCCCCGGCCGGACACGTCCAGCCAGCCACGTCGCCCCGGCCGCCGCAGCCAATCCCTCAGCGCCACGTGGCCCTCTCTCTCCTCCCTCCACCGCAGCCCGTGGGAGGCCATCCCGGCCCGGTCGGCCGCCGCCGCGGCCCGCGCCCCGCGCCTCCCGG
>NC_041393.1:86079197-86082013 GCF_002162155.2 Triticum dicoccoides | reverse complement strand
GCCGCCTCGCCGTGCGCCTCCGCGCGCCTCGCTGCTCCCCGCCGGAGCCCCCGTCCTCCGGCCGTGCCCCGCGCCCTAGCCTTCGCCGCCGCCGCCCGCCGCGGTTTATTTTGTCATAATCATGCCATGTTCATCATGCCGTATCTCTGCATCCATAGCTCCGTTTCGTGCGTGTAATATGTCAAATTGTTCGCCTCGACGAGTACATCATTTCATTCCATTGCATCATATTCATTTGAGGTCATCTAGATGCTTGAATCATTGTTGTAAGAGTGCTTCATGATGTTTTCTACTGTCTGTTATCAGAACGAGCTCTTTTGTCATTTTTGCCATGATTGATGTGTGCATCCTATGAGGTTGATGTCTTCATGTGTTTTGAACTATGCCATGTCTTATTTACAATGATGTATGCCATGCATTTTTGTGATCAATGTGGTGACTAGCACAAGCATGCAAACTAGGCATTGTGATGTTGTTGATTTTAGTCCCTGTTCTGCTGTTATTTTGATGCCATGTAAACTTGATGCTACAGAGTGATCCATGCATATTTTGAGATACTTCAGTAAGGGTGTTTTGAACATGTGGTTATTGTCTATCCATTCATGTCCTTTGTTGTAATTATGGAGTAGTCTAGCATGTCATTTTTGTGCTCTACTTTTGCTTCAAAATGTTTCCTGGCAGATTGTTTACATGTTATTCAATTTGGCCAAGCTTGCTATAGTTGATCCTTGCATGCTATGGACTTGTTCTTGACTTGGTTTGTTACACAAACATGTCTTCTTGATGATGCTATGCTTATATTGTCATGCAATGACTTGTGGTGAGTGAATCGAGCTTGTTAAGTAGGGTTCATGATGTTGCTATTTTGCTAGGCTGAATCTGTTATTTCGTGATGCTATATAACATGTTGCTACTAATCATTCTATGCATAATCTGGAGATGTTCTATAAACATGTTTTGATCTACATGATGTGCTCTGTTCATCCATGCCCCTGGTTGCATTTATATCTTGCTGTAGATTGTTCATATCTTGCTCCAAAGTTGCTTCATAATGTTGCTGTCAGCCTGTTAACGTTAAGTTCAGTTGTTTCCATGTGTTTTCCTAGTGATCCATGCACCCTATGATCTTGCTCTTGCCATGCCTAGCTTCTAAAATATGTCTTCTTACTGTTGGTTGCCTTGCCATGCCATATATTGCTCTGTAGTGAGTTGCACAAGCTCATCTACTTGCCTTCATAATTCTGTTTCTGCTATGTTTGAATCTGTATTATAACTTGCAATGTTTACGTGGGTGCCATCATATTTTCTGATCCTTTTTGGCTTATGGTCAGTAAGGGACATTTTATCTATGCTTTGAGTAGAATCATTCCATGCCTTTGTTTGCTATTATAAATTCCTGTAACATGCTGTTTGATAGCTCTGAACATTGCAACCTGATGTTATTTTCTGCAAAGTCTGAATTGTTATAACTTGCAATCTTACCATGTGTGTTTGAGCATGTTCTAGTGATTTCTGGAGATAGCTCAGTGTTCATGTTTTGTTATGCTTTACCTGTACATCTTGCCCATGCCTTTTGTTATTATGTTGTGGTGCTGTAGTTTGCTGTTTTGATGCTTGCAATATGCCTAGTTGCTGTTTTGGACAGATTGTTGCTATGACTTGTATAGCGTGCATGTGTTGAACCGTTGCTCCGTTTTGAGTGTGCTCTATATGAAACTTGCTTGATTTTGCATGTAGCTTCATATTATCATGTTGCATCCTTGTTTTGAGGTGTTTGCTTGATGTTTGGATGCATTTTGCATCAATGCCATGTTTAACTTGTTTTGCTCATATCTTCTAGGCCGTAGCTCCAAATCTAATGAACTTCATATGTAACTTGACTAGAATCTCGTGTAGATCATCTTTGTGCATCTTAACTTGCTGTTTAACAACTTGAACATAAGGTTTGTTCAGATCTGGACCAATTTCGAAATATGCATATGAGGACTTACCGGAATTGTTATATGTTGCTCCCGACCTCATTTAAACTTGCCTTGATGTGTTGCCCTCGTTTGCATCATCTCTTGCCATGAGTAGCTTCATGTAGCTTTGTCATGCATCATGCTCGTGTGTGCATCATGTCTTGTTCATGTGTGGTGTGTTTACTATGTTGTGTGCTTCTTTTCGATAGTTCCTGTTTCGTTGCGATCGTGAGGATTCGTTCGTCTACGCTTGGTTCGGCTTCATCCGTTCGTCTTCTTCATGGACTCGTTCTTCTTCCTTGCGGGATTTCAGGAAAGATGACCGCTACCCTGGATCTCACTACTATCATTGCTATGCTAGTGCTTCATTCTATCGCTTTGCTGCGCTACCTATTACCTGTTTATCAAGCCATCCCAAATTGCCATGAACCTCTAACCTTTGACACCTTCCCTATGCAAACCGTTGTTTGGCTATGTTACCGCTTTGCTCAGCCCCTCTTATAGCGTTGTTAGTTGCAGGTGAAGTTGAAGATTTCTCCATGGTGGACAGGATTTTGGTTGGGATATCTCTTATATTATTAATGCATCTATATACTTGGTAAAGGGTGGAAGGCTCGGCCTTATGCCTGGTGTTTTGTTCCACCCTTGCCGCCATGTTTTCCGTCATACCGGTGTTATGTTCCCGGATTTTGCGTTCCTTACGCGGTCGGGTGATTTATGGGACCCCCTTGACAGTTTGCTTTGAATAAAACTCCTCCAGCAAGGCCCAACCTTGGTTTTACCATTTGCCTCACCTAGCCCTTTTTCCCTTGGGAGTCGCGCTCTCGAGGGTCATCTTTATATTATTACCCCCCC
>NC_041393.1:86068050-86078723 GCF_002162155.2 Triticum dicoccoides | reverse complement strand
GCCAGTGCTTGTCGTGAGTGTTGGTCAAAACTGTCGGCCGCCGGTGGCCACCAGGGGCAACTCTGGGCTGGCCTACCGGAAGTCTGGACAATCCGGTGTGCCTTGAGAATGAGATATGTGCAGCTCCTATCGGGATTTGTCGCCACATCCGGGCGGCTTTGCTGGTCTTGTTTTACCATTGTCGAAATGTCTTGTAAACCGGGATTCCGAGTCTGATCAGGTCTTCCTGGGAGAAGGTATATTCCTTCGTTGATCGCGAGAGCTTGTCATGGGCTAAGTTGGGACACCCATGTAGGGTATAATCTTTCGAAAGCCGTGCCTGCGGTTATAGGCAGGTGGGAATTTGTTAATGTCCGGTTGTAGATAACTTGACACCGGATCCGAATTAAAATGCATCAACCGCGTGTGTAGCCGTGATGGTCTCTTCTCGGCGGAGTCCAGGAAGTGAACACGGTTTCTGGGTTATGATTGACGTAAGTAGGAGTTCAGGATCACTTCTTGATCATTACTAGTTGACGACCATTCCTTTTGCTCTCTTCTCGCTCTTATTTGCGTATGTTAGCCACCATATATGCTTAGTCGCTGCTGCAGCCTCACCACTTTACCCCTTCCTTTCCCATTAAGCTTTGCTAGTCTTGATACCCATGGTAATGGGATTGCTGAGTCCTCGTGGCTCACAGATTACTACAACAACAGTTGCAGGTACAGGTTATGCGATGATCATGACGCGAGAGCGATGCTTGCTTGCGTTGAGTTCTTCTTCTTCTTCTTCTTCGATCAGGGGATAGGTTCCAGGTCGGCAGCCTGGGCTAGCAGGGTGGATGTCGTTTGAGTTTCTGTTTGTGTTTCATCCGTAGTCAGATGATGCTCTGATGTATTGTGATGATGTATTCGTGTGGCATTGTATTCCTTATGTATGTATCCCCATATATTATGTAATGTTGATGTAATGATATCCACCTTGCAAAAGCGTTTCAATATGCGGGTCTATCCTTGATGGGACCTTCAAGTTCCCTTTGGATAGGGTCGCATATTGGGCGTGACAACTAGCCTCTATCAAGGACGGCCGACTCATGGGTAGTCGGCCTGTCGCTATCTATCCAACTTGCTAAAGAAACTCTAAAACGGCCAAGTACTTCCCTTCACAAAGTAGCCGAGCACTTGACCCAACGACAGTCTGCAGGGCGGCTGACCGACTGGCAAGGTAGCGACTAGGGTAAGGCAGCAAAGGAAAAAGCCTAAAGAGTAGTAAGCAAGGAAAGACGGAAATCGGATAAATATTCACATAGGCCCTTGGCCGAATCTTCGATTAGAAGTTCAAGATACACCCCGCGGGTGGAATTGTTCGAATCTAACAAGTTTTTCGAAATATTACTAAGACAGACAAGCAGTGGCGAAAAAGGCAGCCTAGGAGGCGGCATCGGGGATCGGAGGATCAGAGGAGACGGCGGTGTCAGGCGCCGGGGCAGTCGGCTGGGCGGTCTCGGCTTGATCACCTCCGGCGGCAGTTGCCTTCTCTTGACGCGGCTCCTTGTTGGAGGCGCGGTCGAGCTGAGGCTAGCCGCCTGCTCCGTCTTCTGGCGCCTCCGCCTCGCCTTCGTCCTCCGCCTCGTCCTCCTCCTCAGTGCTGGAGTCGATCACCTCCGCCGAATCTTCGCCATACTCCGGGTTCATTCCGAACCACTCCGGCGGCACCTCCTCGCCGCCTTCAGCCCGCTCGGGGACGAAGACGCTGGTGTCCGTGTACTCGGGGATGGCCGCTGCACGCTCGATAAGGGCGCCCTCTGCGGCCTCCAACTCGGCCTGGGCTTCTGGCCGGAACGCGGCCAGACGGTCCAGGTCCAGCCCTGGATACCACGCCTTGACAAACTCCAAGGCCCGGCACGCTCCGGCCCGGGCCGAGGAGCCCTTCCAAGCCTCAAGACGGCCGGCAGCGACCTCCAGCCAGTCGGCAGTTCGGCTGGCGGTGCGCAGGGCCGGCATGCCTGGCCACAAGGCGACAACCGCCTGGGTGCCGGCACGCTGAAGCCGGCGCATCGGCCGGTGAGTCGGAGGAAGACGGGCTTCAATGCTCAGAAGCTGCTCCTCGACGGTCCGTGGGGCATTGGCGGCGATCTCCTCACCGTCCGCCCTTCGCGCTGCACGAGCAGCCTCGATGGCCGGAGGGACTGCCTGCGAATGACCAGGGAAGAAGTCTGCCAAGACAAAAAAGAAGCAAGACAAAAAAAATCAGAAGTCGGCCTGACGCATAGTCAGAAGCCCGAAGAAGCGAAAGAAACTTACCATCAACGATATCCTCGATCTCGTGGAAGCCGGAGGTCAGCATCGCCTCCCTGTCAGTCCAGGAGGAGCGCTCGCTCTCGAACTCGGCCAGGAGTGCGGTCTCCCTCTTCTCGGCCTCGTCCTGTGCCTTCTTGAGTAGCTCCTTCTGCTCGGCCAGCTGCACCGCCAGCAGGTCGCATTCCGTGGCGAGCTTGCCACACTCCTCCTCTTTGGCATGACGGGCGGTATTGGCCTCGCCCAGCTGCTCCTGAAGGACGGCATTGGCTTCTGAGGAACAAGGAAGAGACAAATGAGTCATTAGCAAAAAAAGATCGCTGGGAAGATCTGGCCCGACTGCTCAGCAGTCGGCCCGAATCTCGGGGACTACAGCCCGCGGGTGCGCCAGCCCGCCCCCGCGAAGAAAGAAGAACTCACTCCGGCTTTCCGACAAGTCGGCAGCCCGCTTGTTCAACTCCTCAACATTGCGGTTGAAGGCAGTGACGCGGAGGTTGTGATACTCCTGCAATGAGTCATTGAAGACAAAGTTAGTGTTTGGAACTCGCCAGAGGGAGTTCCAAACCGCCTGCTCAGCAGCCGGCCCGGAACTCGGGGACTACACCCAGTGGGTGCACTGGCGCGCCCCCACAGAGAAACAAACAAGAGTCCAAAGGGAAAGAAACTTACTCGGACGACCGATCGTGCGGCCAGATGCGCTCGCGTGCAGGCTTGAAGGGCGTCGCCCTCGGCCCGCAGCTTCGCCTGGACTTCCAGGAGCAGTTCGTTTAACGGCCCGGTGCCGCCTCCGCCAACCCACTCGGTGGGCGCGGCGCTTGTGGCCTCGGCGTCTAGTGATGCCGAGCTGGCAATGCCGGTCTCCCAAGGACGCGAAGCCGAGGTCGCTCTCTCAAGACGGCGACGCACCAGCGAGGCGACTTGGAGAAGCAGACGCGCTTCAGCCTCGTCCATAGCCGGCGGCTCCGACGGATCCACCGGCTGTTTGCCGTGCAGCCTCCCAGACGGCGGTGGAGGCGGTGGTGGCGGCACGAGGGTGTCCGACATAGAAACAGCACCGCCCTCCTTGGTGCCGGCCCCCCCGGTTTGCCCCGTGAACTCCGGAGTCAGCGGCATAGACGATAGCGGGGGGACGAGCATCGCTGATCGGCGACGCGCGGCCTCCTCGGCATGCCGTCTCGCTGCGAGGGTAGCCTCGGCATCCTCCATCTCCTTCTGGACGGAGGCGGCGGCCTTGTCGGCCTCCGCCTTCTCCAGACGTTCGGCTTCCTCCTCCTCGCGCTTCTCCCGCGCGTTTCGCTTCGTCGCCTCCCGGAGGGCGGCGGCGGGGTCGGCCCGCCGAGTATTGGCGGACGTCTCTGCCGATCCCATGACGGAGGGGACGGCGACTCTCTCAAGGGAGAGAGGAGCCCTGGAGAAGATTGGAGGGAGTACATAGACAAAGACTCGGACAAGATTCGACAAAGAAAAAGAAAGGGCATGAAGACTTACGCGGATACTAGCGGCGACCTTCTCACTTCCCTTCGGAAGCGGTTGGCCTTCGCGGCCGCCTCCTCCCGACGGGTCGCGGCGGCCGCCCCCTTAAGCTTCTTCAATTTGCCACCGGGCGCACTCGGCCCGGCGTGACGCCTCTTCGCGCCGCCCTGGCCGGCGGAGGAGCCGACCTTCGGCTCATGGCGCGGGGCGACTTCCCCTTCGGCGTCGTCGTCGGGCCAGTCGTCGAAAGTGGCCGAAGGCCTGAAGTCACCTTCCGCTACTCCTCCCCCACCTTCGGTGTCGGCTTCCATTGCCGCCGCCCCCAAGTCGGGGTCGTCGACGTCGCTCTCCGCGTGGTCGGGGATATACTCGCGGGGCTGTCTCGTAGCACCGGCGGCAGGCTACATAAGAGGATTCCGGTTCAGAAGATGTCGACAAGAGTTAGAAGCCAGAGTCGGCTGAGGAAAAAAGACAAAGCAATAGGAAGACGCGACTTACCACTGGCGGAGGGTTGTCGCGCAAGTACAGCTCCTTGCCGAACTGCCAGTCCTCCTCGTACTCGCAGTGCGTGATGTAGTTCACCATGTTCGCCACCTCCTTGCGGGGCATCTCCTTGGTGCTCATCCGACTTGGGTCTCGGGGGCCGCTCATCTGACAGACCAGGTGTGGCCGGCCTTGGAGCGGGAGAACTCGGCGCGCCACGAAGGCGGCCAGCAAGTCGGCTTCACAAGCTACGGCGGTGGCTCCGGCAAGGGACAGCGACTTGACCCTGTGGGACCAGCTGGGGAGCCTCCCGGTCAGGGGAGTGGCGTTGTAGGGCGGCAGGTTGACCCAGTCGTCGTCGGGGGCGAGGTTCTTCACGTAGAAGTACGTGCGCTGCCACATCTTCACCGACTTGATCAGCACGATGGGAGGAAAGGGATTGTCGGCTGTCGAGCGTCGCATCGCGATGAAGGCGCCGCACTGAGCCGACACGCCGGCGATGTGCGTGCTGAGCTTAGAAGAGAAGAAGTCCCCCCACAGCTCGATGGTGGGGAGAAGGCCGAGGAAACCTTCGCACATAGTGGCGAAGGCGGAGAGAAGCACCACCGTGTTCGGTGTGAGGTGGTGCGGCTGAAGACTGTGGAACTCCAGGAACGAGCGGAAGAAGCCGCTCGCCGGCAGCCCTAGGCCGCGCATAAGGTGTGAGCGGAAGACGACCCGCTCGCCCTCTTCTGGCGCCGGCCGGATTTCCCCCATCGGCGCGGCGCGGGCGCGCACGAGGTCCGCGCTGGGAAGACGATGTGTCTGGCGGAGGAACTCGATGTGTTCTTCCTCTACCTCTGAGCCGTCCCACACGCTGGAGCGCACGGCAGGGGCCGCGGCGGAGGAGGAGCTCATCGCCGCGGTATGGTGTGCTCTGGCTCAACAGCGGAGGAAGGAAGGAGAGAGAGAGAGAGCAAGATGGGGCGGGGGAGCGGGGAAGAAAGACGCGCGAGCTGTGCCCCTCCGCTTCCCCCCGCCTACTTATAGCCCAACGGGCTGAGAAGCCGAGGGGGCGGGCGTTGGATTAACTGCGCACGATGTCCCGCACCGCCCCATGATTTACCCACGAAGTTACTGCGCGCAGTAACGACGTGGGAAAACCAACCGTCCATGGCAGCAACGTATCCGTTCGTATGCCAAGGCGCGGTAGTGATGGGCCCCGCCTGACGGCCCGTCCCGTCGCGCGCGTGGGAAGACAGACTATTCTCCCCACGTGGCGCCACACGATAGGACCGCCTTGATGGCAGCAGGGAGGCGTATCAGGCGCGCCGCCTGGTTTCCCGCCGCGACTTTCAAACTAAGGCTCTTCACCGAAACTCCGACTTTCGACAGTCGGCCCAAGGAAAGAAGGCAGCCGAGTCCCAGAGTCTGCACTTATAAAGATTGAAGCTGCTGAAGCCCCACAATGCAGCGACCGCCGGGCTTCACCAGCTTCGGGGACTACTGTCGGAGTAATGGGCCACGGGTAGGCTAACCTGAGGCCCAGGACCTTTCAAGACATCAGGGCAGGCCACGGCCCTCAGGCCAAGTCCCAAACGACGACTCCGAGATAAGCCGACTCTAAGCTGGCGACTTCCAGAGGCCGACTCCGAGCTGGCGACCTTCAAGGAGGCCGACTTTGGAGAGTCGGCCCGTGGCTCTTCCTTCATCCCGAAGTACGATGCGGGGTACGGTCACGACGTGGCCGTCTCCCCCCTGCTCACGAAGGGCCGACATGGCTACAGTGAGACGTATCGCTGGAAGATCTCCGGCGAGGCGCGACACTGTTGCCATGCCTGCCCTGACCTCAGCCACAGTGCGCAGTACACTATGCCCACAACGCCGGCCTGTGCGACGCGAAGGCGGCGGGGCCGCCTGTCAGTGGGATGGCCGAAGGCGGCCTGGGCGCCCGTAGACGGACCTGTGAGAGTCGGCCTTCCTGGAGTCGACCGACTCCTCCCCAGGGCCCCACGTGCCATTAACCAGATAAGATGGGGAATGGTGACAGTGATCGCCCGATAGACGGCGGCACTGTTGCCACGACCCTTTGACCAAGCCTGCATCACCAAGAGCGTCGCTACAGTATCAAGCCTGTCCGCGGGACCTGCCAGTCGGCGGGCCCTAGAAGCCGGCGGGAAGGATGGTGGCCAGAGAGACAGACAACTGGGACCGGCGCCCAGCCATGTCACTATTGTACCCCCGGGGGGTGGGCCTATATAAACCCCCCGGGGCACCCATGCAAAGGGTTTGGACCTGAGTAGAGATAGACCAGATAGCACGGGAGGAGAGAACTAGCCTTGCTCTCTCCGGCCTCCCAAAACAGGTCTAGGAGCACCATTGTAGTCACCTTGCTTGAGTGATCATGCGGAGACCCCACAGAGCAGCAGTAGGGGTGTTATCTCCTAGGAGAGCCCTGAAGCTGGGTAAGTTCCGCCGGCGTGCATGTCTTCGCCTCATCCCGCTTCCAGGCACCGGCGATGTTCTACTCGCTCCCACCATGATAAGCCATCCTTTGGCATATGTCGTATCCAACCCCCGACAAAAAGGTGGCACATAAATCAAGGCACCCATGTCTATCCGTCCCTTTTATTGCGGCGCGCTCCGCCTCACGCGCTTCCCCAAAATTTTGAATCCTGTGAGATCCGGGAACCGCAGTAACCAATCGCATGGAAGATTTCGCACCATATCAACACTCGAAGATTACCAGCATAAGTTCACTCGACGACCTCTAATTCGATCAAGGCGACTGAAATGAAGCTGAAGTTTCAGCATGAACCTTGAGCTCAACAAGAATGCTTATGAAGCATAAGAGTCGAGTCAAGGTCAACTTCAAATCTCTTTTCACTCGGACCTCAATACATTTGGGGGCTAATGACGATGCCATGAACCTAGGGTAGGGTCATAGGCCTGACCTATACGCCCTACCCAAGGTCACTACCGAAGAGTCAAGGACATTGAAAGTATAACAAGAAGTACCGACTGAAGCCATCGAGTGCAATCCACTCGACTAGTCACCTCATTCGGATACCCCAATTTCACTCGACCTGGATGGAGTCATTCGACCATACAGGAAACCACTCGGAGTACAGAAGACCTAGAATCACTCAAGATGGGAACGGTCTGGCATTCATTCCATAGGCTCAAAGAACATTAATAGCACTTTATAGCTGGCTTTACCAGTAACGCCCTATCTTAATGTACATTGAACCCCTGTAATGGAGGACGGCTGGGGTCCTAGCGCACTCTGTATAATCTACCCCCTCCTCTGGGACAAGGGTTCACACCCCTTGTAACACACATCCATATTCTAGTCTACCGCCTCAGGGCACCGAGACGTAGGGCTTTTACCTCCTCTGAGAGGGGCCTGAACTCATAAACTTGTGTGTACACCCTCGCCGTAGCTAGGGCCTTGCCTCCTCATACGTACCCCTGACTCTTACTGTTAGACTTAGAACCACGACAAGGCACGCATGTAATATCAATAAGAGAGGGGATGGCTGCCTATCTGTGCACGTGCGTGTGAGAGACGGGTCAGGAGGCATGCACGAATGATGAGGGGGGATGATATGGCTATGGTAAGCAAACGTAACTACATAGGAAGGTCAATCATCCTTTGTCAAAGAAACGAGAGACATAACGTGAGAGGTACGTCGATCGATGGGTGGGGGAAATACTTAAAGTCGACCTAGGGAGATCGATCAGTATACATGCATGTACGTGTTAGAAGAAAATAACGCCCGGGGAGAAGGATAGAGAGAGAGAGAGGGATGCATCTAGGAGGTGGTGCGAGAGACATACTACATCGAGGGGGAAGGAGTGTGCGAGTATGAGATCAATGAAAAGAGTGGTGGGAGTGAGGCATGGACGGTGATACGAGAAGAGGGGAAGCTTGTGTTTGTGGTAGGCACACCTGGCTAGAGAGGCATATCGATCAATGTGTGTCGTAAAGAAGGAGCTGGGGGGCCTACACACACCATGGGTGAACGACCTAAAGTGAAAAGACAAATTTGCTTGATGGGGCTAGAGAATGCTGAGGGAGGGTGAGAGGGATGCGGGCGTGTGCATGCATGAGAGAAAGTTAGCGCTAGATACAAAGATAAGAGGATTGTGTGGGTGTAAAAGATGAATAGAGATCATTATTCATTATAAAAAGCGAATTCAGATATTTGAAGAATTTATCATAGTTTTGGAAACCGACGGATGCGTGAATATATATAACGGTGATACACATGGTGTGGTTATGAACATGTTATACTACATATATTATATTTTATCTCTACTCTTAAAAAACAGAGTTGTTGATGATGGTGTGCCTGCCATCCTGCAATATAGGCCGTCCCATTTATATCTGACGGATAGGAAGGACTCTATGGCAATTTTGAAAAAAGATACCCACACCCCTCTCCATATTTGCAAATAAGGCCTCCCCTTGATCATGTTGATGTTCCGTGGAACGCATGGGCAACTTGCTAGTACTACATATAATATATACAACATTGATTATAATTTGGGCTAATGTGTGGCTTTTGCAGCTCAGGGCTAAAAACTTGTCATAATGTAGGGGGCAAGGCACTATACTTTGTGTGATAAACACGGTGTACGTATGGAACATGGATTAGATTATGAATATATAGTTAGTACATCAAATGTACTATTATTTGGAATCAACATCAAGTGTATTCAAAAAATTGAATTCGGGTTCATATAGTACACATATTTCATATCTATCTCTATAGTAATCATGTGGTGTGTTGTTAAGGTAATACACGAATGATGGTTGAAGTTGGCAACAATCATGATTGTAGATTCTTATTGAAATAGAGAAACGAATTCAAATTCAGTTTGAATTGCAGCGGTAGGATAAACATTTGGAATGCACTATAATGTTGGTATGAGTAGGTTACATGCATTATACAGCCAGCGAAAAAATTTAATTGGACATAACATGGATTCATACTCCGTCCTTCCATCTATATAGGACCTAATGAGTTTTTTAAGACCTCCTTTGACTATTGACAAGATTAATAGTACATGACATGCACAATGTTAAAATTATATCATTGAAAGCTCCTTTCACACATGAATTTAATGGTGTGCTTTGTGTAAGTTGCATGTCATATATTATTGCTCTAATATTTGGTCAAAGTTAGCCTCAAAAAACGCTTTAGGCCCTATATAGATGGAAGAAGGGAGTAGCTTTGAATAGCATTTCTATAGTAAAACGGGACAAGACTCTCTCTTTATGTGGTGTGAATAGTTTTATTTTTTTCATTTTTTTCATTGAGGGAAGTGTGAATTGATTTGGTACGTACAAGTACAATATTACACGTTAGGCTTGTCCCTAAAATTCAACCCGCGCGTTGCTATATCCCAAAAATTCAGATATCGTGCTCCCAAACCTGGCGCCTTCACAACCCGCACCTTGCTATCCCAAAATTACAATGCGCGCGAAAACTCCCTCCAGCTGCGAAATCTCGACACGCGAAATCCCCCTTCTAACCCTGAGCCGAAAGGGCCGCTAGTTCAGATCGGTAGGGGTACTTTTTTTAACACACCCTACGTCATAACCTCTTCCATCGCCTCCTTTTCTCCATTTGAAATCCCAGGCCGCCATAACCTCTTCGCTCCAGCCGCGAAACCCCACCCTCCTCCGTCCGCCACCTCACCGCTGCCCAGCCGGAGCCTCTTCACCGACGACGTTGTCCACCGCAACAGCTTGACGTCCCTCGTCCACCTCCCCGGATGAGGATCCATCGTCCATATCATCGTCCTGTCGGTTCAGCCGCCCCATCCGCCACCTCCAAGGAGCTGCTCCGATGATCGCCTCGTCTATCGCGGCTACTCCATCCCCACAGCACCGCCTTAACCTGCTCCACCGGAACCGCATCATCCTCACCGACTCCTCGGACGAAGCCGAGGCCTAGTTGGCGCCACCAAAGAGGTTGTACACTCATCGCATCGCACCTTCTCCCTAACTCGGCCTCTCGGCGCCGACGGTGCTCCATCCTGCACCCCCATGGAGCGGCTATCTCGAAACCGGCGCCACGAGACACATCGGCACGGTGGCTCTTCCCCAATGCGAGGCCCCTTCGGCGGTGGCATCCATACCAGCCGGATCTGCTACTGTTGCTCCAGCTCTCGCTCGTGCTGCTGCTGCTGCTACTCCGGCTCTCGCTCGCTCGCTGGCATAGCTGCTGCTGCTCGGGCCCTCCCTCGCGCTGCTGCTGCTGCTCTGTCTCTCGCTCCCTTGCTCGCGTTGCTGTTGCTGGTCTCCCCCTCACTCATGCTACTGCTATGCTTCTATTTAGCTACACCTTAGTCGACGGAATCGACGTTTGGGTCAGTCAATTTTTAGGGGGTGGGGGGCTCGCCCGAGTTAAGGAAGAACCACCAGCAGCAGGGAGGGGGCCTCGCCAGAG
>NC_041393.1:86000638-86067828 GCF_002162155.2 Triticum dicoccoides | reverse complement strand
GGCAGTAGGGGGCGTGGTGGTGGGGGCGGCGGCGTGGGGATCACCAGAGAAAAAGCTCAGCGCGGGTGGGGGTGGGGGGGGGGCTAGAGGGTTGGCCGGGCCGGCGGGGAGACGGCGGACCGACGGTGGGGAGTTGTTTCGTGGCGGCGAGGCGGTGCGGGGGCCGGCGGTTCGGCCGATGGTGGCTGGCGGCTCAGAGGGGCGCAGGTTGAAGATGAACTGCAGTCCCTCCCTAAACTACATGTCAAGTGCCTCTCTGCTACCATTGCGTTCAGTTTCGACAGTAACATTCAGATTCCACATTAAATTTCAGTTTCGACAGTTAAATTCAGAGTCAACAATTTTTACCTCATCTGTTGTAGTCAGGTGGTTTTTGGTGATGTAAATTTTACATCTATTTTACATTATCTATTAGGGATGTTATTAAAATCCCACTTGAGATTAACGATTTATGTATTGTGCTGCTTCAGCCTTGACGTCTTACGGCTCACCAGAGCTTCTCCAACGATAGAACGATCCATCACAACATAGCAGTGCCCTGCACGCCGTCTACAGATTCCTCGGATCTTCCTTCACACCTCCGACAGCCACCTCTACCTCAACTTCTTCAGCGACCAACCCAATGATGCTGAGGTCAACACGGCTATGGCAAACAGGTTGTACACTTGTTGCATCACTTATTACTCTACATTCATGTCGATCCTTTAGGGCTATTTTGGTTCAACTAATAAACATAGCAATGGGAGACTTTCCTATGGCACTCTACTATTCAATTATTCATGCATTTTGTTGAAAGGAGTGGAGCAAAACATCCACCTGGTCCTACTTTTCAAAATCCTATGCATGAAAACAAAACCAAGTGCATTAGTGGCAGAATAACACTCTAGCTATACACGCTTTCATATGGTTTCACTTTATTTTGGCCATGTTTCTTTGCATTCCTATGCTCTTCCAATTCATGTGAACCAAACACCCAAGTCGACAAAAATCATGTGTTTACAAATGATCTGTTTACCATGTGCATTCCTATCATATTCCAGTGTTTTTCCTATCCCTATGTTTTTAGAATCATGCAAGCCAAATGAGCCCTTACAGAATTACTTCAGTTATAGGTAGGTGTCAAAGAAAACTTTGTGTGGTTTGTCCTGCTCCTGCCGTGACATCGTCCACCTTAGCTGAGCTGCTCCATTGATAGAAGCATACACCAAACCAGAAATCATGACTCCTAACCATATTTCGCCGCCTCAGATCTCCTTCGCTGCCGCTCGCACCTACCGCAACGGCATCACCATCATCGACTTAGCAGATGAACTTGAGGAGTACACTTGTCAGGACCCCGACTCGATGTCACATCGATCTAGCCGGTAACACCTCATATCACTTTGCGGCCTCACGCACGGTATCCCCACGGGTGTCGCCTTACCTTTGCCCGGGACCGTTTGCGCCTTTTGGCTCACGTATATGATAGTGTCGCTAGCATCCATATGATAAGGAGCCCGGGCTGACATGACTAGTCGTAAACCCAAAGTGGCCCAGACTTACAGGGACAGGCATCCATGACCCAGCTTCGAACGTGTCGGTCATCAGCAAGTGGGTCCGGGCTGTAGCACTGGGCTAGCAGGACTCCGGTAAACCGGGCTGTAGCGGGCTAACAGGACTCCGGTACTCAAAGCGTGACATTTCCCCGAAGGGACAGACACAGGAACGAAGAAGGACACATGCCGGCCAGCCTAAGTGTTCCAGAGCAGTAGCAAGCTACCATGGCTCAGCGGTAACACTAGGAGACATTTCCCGGTAAGAGAGGCTACTAAAGATAAACAACTAGATAGCCAGATCCCACACATACCAAGCATTTCAATCATACACACAATATGCTCGATATGTGCAAATACAACGAAGCATCACAACATGACTCTACGACACAAGTACTTTATTTAAGGCTCAGGGAGCCATACATAACATACACAAAGGTACGGGTCTCACGACCCAACATACAAGTCATACAGTCATACAAACCAGCAGCGGAAGTAACTTGTCTGAGTACAGACAACTAGTAAAATAAAGGAGGCTTGGAAAGCCTGGCTATACTACGTGGTCCTTCACAAGCTCAGGGTCACCACCTGGGCCTTTAGCCTACTCGTTGATGTCAACGTCTACATAGAACCCATCAGAAGGGGTTGCAGCGTCTTCTGTAAAAATATAAATTATAGCAACATGAGTACAAAGGTACTCAGCAAGACTTACATCAGATCCTACATACATGCATATTATCAAGAAGGGTTGGTGGAGTTATTGCAGCAAGCCAGCTTTGACTCTTGGCTAGGCTATCCTACGATACTCCAACTTGAAATGGTTTTGCGCACACGAGTCCACTACTCACCACTTCAATACACTACCGAGGATCCACCTCCGTCTTCCTACGGAAGAGCCATCCTCGGCACTCACACTTATCTTGAAGCTTTTAGTAGTTTCCATTTACTTGTCTATGAACTGTATAGGCAACCAAGTAGTCCTTTACCGCGGACGCGGCTATTCGAATAGATTATGATAACCCTGCAGGGGTGTACTTCTTCATACATGTTTCCACCACTTAGCGTCTGCACACGACATGTGCTCGGCAGACTTCAAGCGAAAGCCGATGTGGGTGTAGACCACGACCTACCTAAACACTTAAGCCTCCAGTCCAGGTTTATCGCCTATTCAGGTTCCATCCGCAGGGAGTCCGGCCGAGGTTTCCCATACGACCCCGAATGATGTGAACAGGGTTCCCGAGATACCTAACGGGTATTCGGTACACCGTGCCACGTACCTACCGCATCACAGCCCACCCCTACGGTCAGCGCTGTCCACGGCCTCCAGTAGGCTACAAACACCAGAAACTACTTGCAACTCCTGGACAGAGAGCTAGGGTGAATAAGAAGTCGAGCGGGGTCATATTTCAGGGCCCAATGCATGGTACTAGCTGTATCTTAAATCACACATACAGATCTCAGTGCTTAAGGTCGGCTTCAATGAAACAACCCACCATGTACTCTTACATGGCCTCTCATCGATACCTTTACCAAATCGTGTTCACCACACCACTCTCATTACCGACATAATCATTTCACCCTAGCCCATCACCCAGATGAACCAGACCTGACACGACTCTAAGTATAGCAGGCATAGCAAGGTAGGAACAACACATACATATGGCTCAATCAACTCCTACACATGCTAGTGGGTTTCATCTAGTTACTGTGGCAATGACAGGTCATGCAGAGGAAATGGGTTCAACTACCGTAGCACACAGCAGTTTGAAACGCGTTGTCTTAATGCAGTAAAAGAGAGTAGGAGCGAGAACATGGGATTGTATCGATATGGTCAAATGGTTGGTTGCTTGCCTGATGGTTCGATGCACGGATACGGTTCTTCGTTAGGGTAATCACGGTACTCCTCGGAGGCAGAACCTGTCGCAAAGGACATCGATACACAACCATCACCAAACAATGTGCAACAATATGATGCATGCATGAAACATGGCAATATGAGTGTGTTGGGCTAATGCAACTAAAACCAGAAGGGTTTGAACAAATTTGAATCAAAGATTCAAATTTCAAACTCAAACATGGCCTTTTAAAGTGGTTTTCCTTGTTCTGCTTAAAACATCAATTTAACTTGTTTGATCATGCATGAAAATAGTACAGATGGATAGATTGGATTTTTCTGATCATTTTTCATATATAATTTGTCCAATTTGGAGTTACAGAATAAAAGTTATGAATTTTTGAAGTTTAAATAATATTCTGGAATTTCCTGATTTAAATTAAATCCAGAAATATAAATATTGCGCCAGCATGACGTCAGCATGACGTCAGTGGTCAACTGCGGCTGGCTGGGGTCAAACCTGACGTGTGGGGTCCACACGTCAGTGACAGGGGGGGTTTAACAGGGTTAATTTATTCCTAATTAGGGGTTAGTGGCGCTGGGGCCCACTGTCAGTGTCAGGGGGGTTAATTAAGCGGTGATTAGCACTAATCTGACCACCTGGCCGACGGGGCCCACGCGTCAGTGACCCTGGAGGGGTCAAACCCCAGGTCAAACAGGTCAAACACACCGGCGACATGACGCCGGCGGGGCCCGAGACGGCGGCGCGATGCGGAAACGCGCTACAGGGCACGGGCGAGGCCGTGCTTGGGCTCGTTGGAGAGCCCTTGCTCCCGCGCGTCGAACGGTGGTGGTGGCCGTGCCTGTGGTGGCCGGTACCGACGACGGCGACGACCGTGGCGGCTGCCGGAGCTCGGTTGAGCTCGGGGTCGAGGCTACAACGGCTGCGGAGATGCGGGGTTGGCACCTACGGCTTCTACGCGGTGCGGTGAGGACGTAGGTGTGCTCGGTTGGGCGCTACGGTGACTGTGCCCACGACGGCGACGAGGTACGACGGCGGCGAGCTTCGGAGCTCAAGGGGGCGGCAGCTACAGGAGGCTAGGGACGACGGGGCAAGGGGGAATCGAGTCAGTGGCTCACCGCGGAGCTGCAGGGATGGTTAGCGGGCTCGGGGACGTCCGGTAGCTCCCGATTCGACGGCGACGATCTCCGGTGGCCGAGGAGGGGAACAGTGACGTGGGCGGCGATGCAGGGCTTCCCGAGGGGCTTGGCGTGGTGGGGAGGAAGAGGGGGTCGAGGCGGAGCTCCTGAGCTCAGCGGAGGGGCGAGGGGTGGCCGGTGACGGCTGCTATGGCGATCGGCGGCGATGGTGGTGTTCGGCCGTGTGAGAGAGAGAGCGAGGGAGAGGAGGGAAGAACCGAGGGAGAGTGAGAGAGAGCAGGGGAGGGCGTGGCGTCGTCCGGGGCATCGAGGGCAACGAGAAGGGCGCCAGGCAGGCAGGGAGGGAGGTGGCGTGGCGCGGGGGCGCGCGCGCGCGCCGGCCACACTCCCCTCCCTCTGTCGAGGACGAAGACGACAGAGGAGGGAGGCGGGCTGGGCCGCCTGCTGGCTGGGCCGGCCAGCTGGCTGGGCTGCACAAGGAGGAGCCCAGGTAAGCTCCTCCTTTTATTTATTTTTCTTTTCCTAATTTCTGACATTTGTTTTGATTTAAATAAAATATTAAATCATTTATTTACCTCATGCCAATTTTTACAGGAGCTAGATATATTATTCCAGAGCTCCTTTATAATTGGCATAATATTTGGACATATATTAATATATATAACTAATATATTTCCAATGCAAATATTTATGCATTAATTCCAAATGCCCAAAATAAATACCTATGAGCTCTTAAAAATATTGGTTTGATTTTTATCTCTGTCCAATATTTTCAGAGAGCAACATGAGCATTTTCTTGGACCCTTTTGGAGAAATTTTTATTTGGATCATTTTCAAAAATGATTCTAAGGGTTTCACAAATCCCCATTTCAAATTAAATGGAAATTTAAACATGATGCACACACTCTGATGCATGACTAGCTAGGGTGTGACAACACTGGTCCACAAGAGAGGTCGCACTCTTTTGTTTCTCCTTATGTTATGCATTGCTTAATATTACCTGCTACTTTATTATCATGTTCACCTCTTAGACTCCAAGTCAGGTCCAAATTGATGTTCAAACTTGAGTTCTAAATTAGTTGTGGGGCACATATCGAGGCAGCAATGGATAGTATCTCTGTCTAATATCTGGTTCACCTAGGGTATGCCTATGTTGTTCATCTTGGGTGGGAAACCAATAGTAAAGCAATCATCATCTATTTTTTATTAAATTATAGCAATCATCAACCTGCTATCATTATTTTTGGATCCATCCACTGGTTGTTACCATTACTCTAGATTTTTGCATGCTCTCCTTACATAATCTCACTATATTTTTTTGTATGCATGTTAGATATTGTACACAGTCATGCTGAACATGTAGAGAAAAAGAGAAGAGTTTTGCACGGTAATACAATATCATGCAGACATCGCTCCATGGTGGGTTCAGTGGCAAACCCTCCCCCCTCTCCAGATTGTAACCTAGAGGAAGATATATGTTCTGAGGCGGATTCAGACGCAGCTGGCCACTCCTATTTACCCACAAGGTGTTTGCTCTAACTTGGCGTGATGATGTTAGTCATATCATGCATATGTTGCCTTGCAGTGCCTACTTTCGACATCATATATGTCATCTGCTTAGTTCAGACATGTTCTGTAATGCCACCTATTTAGTTTCAATATCATATATGGGAATTATGCAGTCTCATGTCTTTTAGCCAGCCATAATATATGTGAAATGTGTAATGCCATCCTGTTTAACCAGGCATCATATATTTGAATGATATCTAGCCCATCCTTTTCTTCATTAAATTTCCATTGTCGATAATGTTTGTACATTAAACTACTCTTCCTGTGATTCAGCCATTTGAGTGGGTGATGAAAAAAATCTAGAGTGCAAACAAGGCCTTCGAAGCAGACAGTGCTACCTGTCGAAGAAGATCTTTTGCTGGGTCCTGATAGCTCCTCAGAGATGGATTCAGAGACATATGACTGGTCTTATTCCCCCACCGAGGTGTATGCTCTAACTTGGCATGGTTCTAGTTCTCATATCATGCATATGGTGTCTTCCATTGCATAGTTTAGACATCATATACACAATATTCAACACCATGTTCTTAGTTTAGACATCATATATGTGAATGTCCTCTGCTTAGCATATAAATCACATATGTGAATTAAATCATGCGATCCTAGTTACTTAGATAACATGTATGTGAATTATGTCATGTGATCCTGTTTAGTTAGTCATCATATCTTTGAATTATGTTATGCTATGCTATCCCGTTTAGATCAACATCATATATGTGAAATTATGTCATGCTATCCGTTTTAGTCAAACAATATACATGTCAACTATTTAATGCCCTCTTTTTCCCACACTATCTATTGCATCTGTCTCTAATACAATGTTTGTACATTCAACTATATTTAACGGAGTAAAAACATGGTCTTCAAATAAAACAGTGCTAGCTCTTGGTGGAGATAGCACCCCGGTTGTACATGCACGAAAACCATCCCTACCACACATAACCCAGACCCTCGCAGATTTTACCCCTACTAGGATGGATAGAGAACCAGCTTCACCCAATCTAACCCCAACCCCGGCAGATAGTAACCTAGTTCCTGCTGTCACAGCACCATCTCCACCACAGAGCTCACAAACAAGAGCAGTTATTAAGGCAGCTCCAGTGCCCAAAGCATACGTACTACCACGGCGAACCCCAACTCCACTAGTTAGTACACCTATTTCTATGGAGGAAGCACAACCAACCATTCATAGTTTAGCATCTATAGCATTTGATGTTGTTAAATCCTATGTGCGTATCTTCCCATCATGGAAATATATACTGAAGATGAAGGAAAATGCCAGTTGCAGGTGTTTGTCCAGGAGTTATGTGTAAGTAATGTTATTCATGGCAATTACTTTGCTTTGTCCCTTACATTCTACCTCCATGATGGATATAATATAGCAAATTTTCCCATTTTTCTCTATAGAGAAGGACCGATTTGGAAACTCAGGCTGAGGTAACCTGTGCTAATACCTATGCTATCTTCAAGAATGCTTGGTGGCAGTATCAGAATTACCTAAAGAAAACGTACTTCACTCACAAAGAAACTCATCAAATTCCCTTACGTTCTCCTGAGACACATTTACTGGACGATGACTAGGAACGCCTTGTTCTTTACTGGTCCTGAACCAAGAATGTGGTAAGGTCTATGAGATCATTTTATTTTAAGTACTATATGCTTGCGTCTTACTGTACTCTGTTCATGTAGAACAAGTGCTTAAACCTGAAGAACAATTGTTCTCATTTAAGATTCCATTGCTATCGTGCATACTGCTTTGCTCTTGTATCACTGTATTTACTCGTACAAACTTATTTTTAAATTGAACGATCCAATGGAAACTCCAATGGCACAACAGGTATATTTACACATGTTTCTTTAACAGGTTTCCTCTTATAAATAGCTCTGTTGATTTCAATTTAAATTGTGTATATAGTTGACTTCTCATATCATGCACATTACCAGCATCATAACATGGCCAATAGTGTTGTTGTACATGTAGACACGTGGTACCCATCTCTTGAACTAATATGATTTGAACCGTGTCTCTATTTTGATTTGGCAAGACAATGCAGTGACCATAAGGCATAGATATATGTTTGTTTGATGCTTTTATAATGTACTACTTGGCAATAGAAGACTTGGTAGTTTAATCTTGTCCACCTTACTAATGAACTGGTTCACCGAAATGAGTTTCATATACTAGTACATGCTAAACCTGTTGTGTGTCTGCTCGTTTTTTCTTTTAGAATGATGACAGAATATTGGGGAAGAGTGCCTTATTAAGCAATGATAAAGGAAGTAATGCAGATAAGGTTCAGGATCGTGAGATATCCTTGGTGGTCTCCAACAAAGCTGATAAAACAGCTAAGGAAAACAATCTTGAAGATAGTGAGGCAACCCCAAAGTCCTGTCTTGGTTTAGTGTTCGAGTTACTGGCAACTACCGCTTGCACAGGCTATTTAAACTCACTATCTGAATCAGTTCGGTTTCTTGAGTCTCAACTACAAGCTGAAAGACATTGATCAGCTGTGCTACGACAAGAAGCGAAAGGACTGCAGAAGTCCCTGGAGCATTCATATGCATACTTTCTGGTGCAACACCAAGCGTTGGAGGATTTTAGCGGCAAACAAGAAAAAGATAATAAGCTTGCTAAGCTAATTGCCAGCATGGAGGTTACCCAGGATAACATTCCTTGAGCTCTTCTGAAGTTGTTTCAGTTATGGACTTGTTTTGCTGCCTCGTTTAGTTGCACTGGTGGCCAATTTTAACGACCAATGTATGCAATATGCTGCTTTGTTCCCTATATTTGCACTGGTGACGAACTTTGATGCCCAGTGGATGTAATATGTGTAATAGCTGTAATAGGCTAGCATTAGTTGCTTGCTTATTTATTTCCTTATTGTTTTGTTTAGTTGTTTGCTTGTAGTCACTGCAGTTCTTTTTTCGTGTTTTTCTAGTGGCCACAATAACCTATTTTTGGTAACTAGGCCACAATAATCATGGCAACACACGAACTGTTGTAACCATGGGCCTCCTACGGGCCATAGGATCTGTGGGCCTTCTACGGGCCATAGGATCCATGGGCCATCTACGGGACATAGGATCCATGGACTTTCTATGGGTCATATGATCCATGGGCCTTCTACGGGCCGTAGGATCCATTAGTCTTCTACGGGCCGTAGGATCCATGGGCCTTTTACGGGGCGTATAATCATTTCGCAAAACATGGGCCGTAATATTTGTGGACCATAAAGGGTTGTTAATAGGCCATATTTGATAACGCTATGAAAACAGCCCAACGGGTTAATGGGCCACAAACGGGCCCAATGTAACCACAGGCTGAATTTGGCCCACAAACGGAAGAGGCCAGTAACGGACCGTAACTAACCGAATTCTAGAAATGAGCCCAGGAATAATTGGGCCCTTAGAAGGCCGAAAGTTAACACGGGCTGGAAACAGCCGACGAAATAATGGGTCGTTAATGGGTATAAAGCGATACACTGTTCATTATGGGCTAGTTTCATCTCGGGCCTTTAATGGGCCGAGAGTTATAGAGGGCCTCATATGGGCTGAAAGACGTCATGGGACATACATGGGCCAGAAGTTACAATGGGCTGGAATCATATTGGACGGCCCAGATGAAGCTACTGGGCTTAATGCTGATAGGTCGTAACGGGTCGGGATTTAGCGGTCCATAAATGGGCTATATACGAACAGACCATTAACAGGCTTTCCGTGGGTTGGCCCATTACCTTTTGACCAAATCAAACAGGCCGGCCTTTTCACCAGAATGGGCCTCTGTTGGGCCACGCCATGTGTCGATGTATCATAGGCGCCTCCTGTCTAATGAGTGGATGGCATCTGTCCCAACGGTGAGCCAACACGTGTTTCCTCTGGCCAATGAGAATTTTACACGTGGAAAATCCCCATGGGTCTCGGCTGTTAATGGGTTATCAGATACAAAATCGGAGCCGATAGCTTAAGAGCGACCTGTTACGGTGGATGCCACGTGTCGGTCACCCTTGACGAAAGCACTTCTATGACCCACGATTTATCGTCATGGGAGTGGACACTTCCGTGATGATAATTTTGGTAATGTCATGCAACACTTCTATGACAACAGAGGTATGACTATCTTGATTCTGTCATAAAATCATCATGGATGTATATGCATGACAGAAAACGTGACCTACTGTGACAAACACGTATCATCATGGAAGTGTATTTTTTTGTAGTGTCCCCTCTCATCCAGTAGCTTACTAAGGCATCCAATGCCCCTTTCCTATTGTTTACTACTCCCTAGGGTTGCTGAACACAAGAGGACACAGCCAGGACGCAAAAGACATGCCCATGCCGGGCAAAGTCACGCTCTGGAGCGAGATACAGTTTGCCAGGGCACTGTAGCTCTGCCCTCCCGAGGCAACCAGGCGACATTGGGCAGAGCGAGCGTGTTTGTTGAGGCCGCCTCGGTGTCGTGGACACGGCACGCTGTTGTCCCCCTCCTGAACCTCTCTCCTCACCCCTCCTCGAGCTCACCCGAGCGCGTCCTGGACTGCGCCCATGGTGCACCGGTGCCCCCCTATATAGAGCATTCCCCAGAGCACTCCCTCGCCTCTTATGCACCCCTCTCTCTCCCGTGCACCTCCCAAACATCAACCCTCACCCTCTGAGGCCCTCCTGTCCCCTCCATGCCGGAGTGCCGCCACCGTGCCCTCGGGCATACCCGAGCCGTCACTGCTTTCCTCGCTCCCTCTGGTCACTCTCGAGGACCCCCACGACCTCGAAGAACCTCTCTGCCCTCGAGTTCTTCTTCTCCATGGCCAAGTTCGTGGGCTCCATCCTCAGCTTCACCTTCCTCCGCCCCGGTCAACAAAGGGCTCGCTGTCGAGCTCGCCGATGGCCCCCTCGACCACCACCGGATGCGGCGGGCCTCCCTGAACTCTTCGAAATGTGTAGGCTCGCGGGGACGGCCTGTGTCGCCGGCGCAGGGCGACGCCCGAGCCTCTGCCTCCCCAGCCGTCGTCCACGCGCGAGGAAGAAGACGACGTAGGGTGAGGGAGATGGCCCTGTAGCTGGGCCCCACGAGTCAGGGACCCGTTGGCTGCCATGTCATTTAAGTGGAGGCGGGTACGGTTGCTGGCGCCTCTCCCACTCTATTAGTCCATTACCAAAGTGTGCCATCGACGTCGCGTGGACGCGCCGCACAGCTGTGCTGCTGGGCCGGCCCAGTTCCTATCCTGCGCCCTAAGCACGTTTTAGCTCTTTAGGTAAGAACTCCCCTTTTTCTTTTCCAGATAGATTCAAAAATTCATAGAATATTCATATTAACTCCAAATTTGATGATTCAAATTTCCAATGACTCTTTTTTCATTTCTATGATAAACTTTAGAAAATAACAGAGACCTCATATTTGATCCAAATCTATGGATTCAAATTCCTAGGCACCTCTAAGAGCCTAAACTAGTTTATGAACATTTTTCCTTATGCTTTCGCTGCATCATAACTATTGAACCATTTTATCATGTGGGTTCAACTTTGCAAATCCCTAGGGAAATCATTTCAACTCCAAATCCAGTGAAACCAACTCCTAGATGCTTCAAAATCATTCCTTGTTAAATGGGTGCCTTTGCTCATTTTTTAAAATAATTCTTCTGTACACTTCTTGCAAATTCACTACCCTCTTGATTCCATCATATTGAAATTTTCAGAGATATCCATTGATCAAATCCCAATGAAACCACTTTGGTCATTCCTCATATGACCAAAGGTATCCTAGAAAAGTCCAACTCACATTTTTAGAGAACTTTTATTTTTTCCTTGTTGTGTTGCTTATTGTGATTGTATCTAACGTTAGTTGACGAAGTAGACGGAGTACTTGGAGAAGGACCAGAAGACTTGATGACTCTGATGAACCAGGCAAGCAGCCCTTTGACCAGGATATACCCCTTTTGTTCATCGATAAATTCCGTATGCATGATGATGGTGTTGATGATGAACTTGCTACGCATGTTGCATTGACGCATGGTCCGTTGATACTTGCATGATTCGTAGCTCTATTTTGTGTTTAGAGATACGATGGTGAAACCATATTTGTTGATGCATGGACTTGCATATATTCCGTTAAAATCGCTTTGAGAGAAATATCTCAAAAGCCCAATGGGTGCCACTAATGCTCTTGGGAGATAATGATGAACTAGGTCACTACTTGGTGGACAACTAGTGTACCAAGGCTTGATGAAAGTGTTGTTTCTAGAGATGGATTAGATTTAAGATTCTCTACCATCCCAACCTAACATGTACAACCACACTGAAGGAAATATGCCTAAGAGGCAATAATAAAGTTCTTATTTATATTTCCTTATATCATGATAAATGTTTATTATTCATGCTAGAATTGTATTAATCGAAAACTTAGTACATGTGTGAATAAATAGACAACACATAGTGTCCCTAGTATGCCTCTAATTGACTAGCTCGTTAATCAAAGATGGCTATGTTTCCAAACCATAGACATGTATTCTCATTTGATGAACGGGATCACATCATTAGAGAATGATGCGATGTACAAGACCCATTCGTTAGATTAGCATTATGATCATTACAGTTTTATTGCCACTGCTTTCTTCATGACTTATACATGTTCCTTTGACTATGAGATTATGCAACTCCCGAATACCGGAGGAACACCTTGTGTGCTATCAAACGTCACAATGTAACCGGGTGATTATAAAGATGCTCTACAGGTGTCTCCGAAGGTGTTTGTTGGGTTGGCATAGATCAAGACTATGATTTGTCACTCCATGTATCGGAGAGGTATCTATGGGCCCTCTCGGTAATGCTCATCACTATAAGACTTGCAAGCAATGTGACTAATGAGTTAGTTATAGGATGATGCATTACATAATGAGTAAAGAGACTTGCTGGTAACGATATTGAACTAGGTATGAAGATACCGATGATCGAATCTCGGGCAAGTAACATACCGATGACAAACGGAACAACATATGTTGTTGTGTGGTTTGACCGATAAAGATCTTTGAAGAGTATGTAGGAGCCAATATGAGCATCCAGGTTCCGCTATTGGTTATTGATTGGAGATGTGTCTCGATCATGTGTACATAGTTCTCGAACCCGTAGGGTCCGCATGCTTAATGTTTGATGACAATTTGTATTAAGAGTTATGTGTTTTTGATGACCGAAGTTTGTTCGGAGTCCCGGATGAGATCATGGACATGACGAGGAGTCTCGAAATCGCCGATACATGAAGATTGATATATTGGAAGGTTATGTTTGGACACCGGAAAGGTTTCGGATAGGTTCAGACATTTTCTGGAGTACCGGGAGGTTACTGGAACCCCTTGGGAGAGTTTTGGGCCCTCATGGGCCTTAGTGGAAAGAGGAGGCCGGCGGCCAGGAGGTGGTGCACTCCCCCCCTAGCCAAACCGAATTGGACTAGGGGAGAGGGCGCAGCCCCCCATTTCCTTCTCCCTCTCTCTCCCCCTTCCCCCTTCTCCTACTCCGAAAAGGAAAGGGAATCCTACTAGGACTAGGGAGTCCTAGTAGGACTCCCCCCTTAGCGTGTCCCCTCCTCCCTCCCTCCTTTATATACATGGGCAGGGGGCACACCAAAGGAACATCAATTGTTCTTTGCCGTGTGCGGTGCCCCCCTCCACAGTTTACCACCTCGTCCATAGCAAAGTAGTGCTTAGGCGAAGCCGTGCGCGGATCACATCATCAACACCATCATGACGCCGTCGTGATGATGGAACTCTCCCTTGACCCTCTACTGGAAGAGTTCAAGGGACGTCATCATGCTGAATGTGTGCTGAACATGGAGGTGTTGTACATTTGGTACTTGGATCGGTTGGATCATGAAGACGTTCGACTACATCAACTGTGCTTTCGGTCTACGAGGGTACATGAACACACTCTTCCCCTCTTGTTGCTATGCATCTCCTAGATAGATCTTGCATGATCGTAGGAATTTTTTGAAATTGCATGCTACGTTCCCCAACAGTGGCATCGGAGCCAGGTCTATGCGTAGATGATATGCACGAGTAGAACACAAAGAGTTGTGGGCGATAATAGTCATACTGCTTACCACCAACGTCTTACTTTGATTCGGCGGTATTGTTGGATGAAGCGGCCCGGACCGACATTACATGACCGTGTTCATGAGACTGGTTCTACCGACTTGCTTTGCACACAGGTGGCTGGCGGGTGTCTATTTCTCCAACTTTAGTTGAATCGAGTTTGACTACAGCTGGTCCTTGTTGAAGGTTAAAACAGCACAATTTATGAAAAATCGTTGTGGTTTTGATGCGTAGGTAAAAATGGTTCTTGCTAGAAGCCTGTAGCAGCCACGTAAAACTTGCAACAACAAAGTAGAGGACGTCTAACTTGTTTTTGCAGGGCTCGTTATGATGTGATATGGTCAAGACATGTTGAGATATAAATTGTTGTATGAGATGATCATGTTTTGTAACAGAGTTATCGGTAACTGGCAGGAGCCATATGGTTGTCACTTTATTGTATGAAATGCAATCGCCATGTAATTGCTTTACTTTATCACTAAGCGGTAGCGATAGTCGTAGTATTAATAGTTGGCGAGACGACAACGATTGCTATGATGGAGATCAAGGTGTAAAGCCGGTGACGATGGATATCATGACGATGCTTCGGTTATGGAGATCATGAGCACAAGATGATGATGGCCATATCATGTCACATATTTTAATTGCATGTGATGTTTATCTTTTATGCATCTTATTTTGTTAGTACGACGGTAGCATTATAAGATGATCTCTCGCTAAATTTCAAGGTATAATTGTTCTCCCTGAGTATGCACCGTTGCTACAGTTCGTCATGCCGAGACACCATGTGATGATCGGGTGTGATAAGATCTATGTTCACATAAAACGGGTGCAAGCCAGTTTTGCACGTGCAGAATACTCGGGTTAAACTTGACGAGCCTAGCATACGCAGATATGGCCTCGGAACACTGAGACGAAAAGGTCGAATGTGAATCATATAGTAGATATGATCAACATAGAGATGTTCACCATTGATAACTACTCCATCTCACGTGACGATCGGACATGGTTTAGTTGATATGGATCACGTGATCATTTAGATGACTAGAGGGATGTCTATCTAAGTGGGAGTTCTTAAGTAATATGATTAATTGAACTTTAATTTATCATGAACTTAGTCCTGATAGTATTTTTCAAATTATGTTGTAGATCAATAGCTCGCGCTGTAGCTTCCCTATGTTTTTTATGTATGTTCCTAGAGAAAACTAAGTTGAAAGATGATAGTAGCAATGATGTAGACTAGGTCCATGATCTAAGGTTTATCCTCATTGTTGCACAGAAAAATTATGTCCTTGATGCACCGCTAGGTGACAGACCTATTGCAGGAGCAGATGCAGACGTTATGAACGTCTGCCTAGCTCAATATGATGACTACTTGATAGCTCAGTGCACTAGGCTTTACGGCTTTGAACCGAGACTTCAAAAACGTTTTGAACGCCAGAGAGCATATGCGATGTTCCAAAGAGCTGAAATTGGTATTTCAGACTCATGTCCGTGTTGAGAGATATGACACCTCTGACAAGTACTTCGCCTAAAAGATGGAGGAGAATTGCTCAGCTAGTGAGCATGTGCTCAGAATGTCTGGGTACAACAATGCTTGAATGAAGTGGGAGTTAATCTTCCAGATAAGATAAGTGATTGATAGAGTTCTCTAGTCACCAGCACCAAGTTACTGGAACTTCATGATGAACTATAGTATGCAAGGGATGACGAAAATGATTCCTGAGCTCTTCGTCATGCTGAAATTAACGAAGGTAGAAATCAAGAAAGAGCATCAAGTGTTGATGATTGACAAGACCACTAGTTTCAAGAAAAGGGCGAAGGGAAAGAAAGGAACTTCAAGTAGAATGGCAAGTAAGTTGTCACTCCCGGGAAGAATCCCAAAGCTGGACCCAAGCCTAAAACCGAGTGCTTCTACTATAAAGGAAATGGTCACTAGAAGCGGAACTGCCCCAAACAATCGGCAGATAAGAAGGATGGCAAAGTGAACAAAGGTATATTTGGTGTACAGGTTATTGATGTGTACCTTACTAGTGTTCGTAGTAGCCCCTGGGTACTTGATACTTGTTCGATTGCTAAGATTATTAACTCGAAATAGGAGTTACAGAATAAACAAAGACTAGTTGAGGGTCAAGTGACGATGTGTGTTGGAAGTGGTTCCAAGATTGATATGATCATCATCGTACACTCCTGATATTTACGGGATTAGTGTTAAACCTAAATAAATGTTATTTGGTGTTTGCGTTGAGCATAAATATGATTAGATCATGTTTATTGCAATATGGTTATTCATTCAAGACACATAATAATTTTTATTCTGTTTACATGAATAAAACCTTCTTTGGTCATACACCCAATGTTAATGGTTTATTGAATCTCGATCGTAGTGATACACATATTCATAATATTGATGCCAAAAGATGCAAAGTTGATAATGATAGTGCAACATACTTGTGGCACTGCCGTTTAGGTCATATTGGTGTAAAGCGCATGAAGAAACTCCATGTTGATGGGCTTTTGGAATCACTTGATACTTGCAAACCGTGCCTTATGGGCAAGATGACTAAAACTCCGTTCTCCAAAACAATGGAACAAGCTACAGAATTATTGGAAACAATACATACCTATGTATGCAGTCCAATGAGAGTTGAGGCTTGTCGCGGGTATCGTTATTTTCTGACCTTCACAGATGATTTAAGCAGATATGGGTATATCTACTTAATGAAACACAAGTCTGAAACATTTGAAAAGTTCAAATAATTTCATAGTGAAGTGGAGAATCATCGTAACAAGAAAATAAAGTTTCTACGATCTGATCATGGAGGAGAATATTTGAGTTATGAGTTTGGCCTTCATTTAAAACAATGTGGAATAGTTTCACAGCTCACGCCACCTGGAACACCACAGCGTAATGGTGTGTTGGAACATCGTAACAGCACTTTGTTGGACATGGTGCGATCTATGATGTCTCTTACCTATTTACCACTACCATTTTGGGGTTATGCATTAGAGACAGCTGTATTCACTTTAAACAGGGCACCGTCAAAATCCGTTGAGACGACACCATATGAACTGTGGTTTGGCAACAAACCTAAGATGTCATTTCTTAAAGTTTGGGGCTATGATGGTAATGTGAAAAAGCTTCAAACTGATAAGCTCGAACCAAATCGGAGAAATGCATCTTCATAGGATACCCAAAAGAAACTGTTGGGTACACCTTCTATCACAGATCTGAAGGCAAGATGTTCGTTGCTAAGAATGGATCCTTTCTAGAGAAGGAGTTTCTCTTGAAAGAAGTGAGTGGGAGGAAAGTTGAACTTGATGAGGTAATTGTACCTTCTCGTGAATTGGAAAGTAGTTCATCACAGAAATCAGTTCCAGTGATTCCTAGACCAGTTAGTGAAGAAGCTAATGATGATGATCATGAAACTTCAGATCAAGTTACCATCAAACCTTGTAGGTCAACAAGAGTACGGTTGTCGGCATTCTGGGAACGGGGGTCCCCAGACTTGCCTGCCTGCGGCCTGCGGCGTGGCTCAAGTGGTGGCCCAGCACGGCCCATCTTCATCTACTCAAGGTCAAGACCCTCACAAGGGGCCAAGCCTCACGGGGCGGACGACGGAAGCCTTCCTCAAGAGCGGCCTCACCAGACAGGATCGCGAGGACGCGGAGAGATCAAGGCAGGGGTACCTCGCGAGATGCTCATGACGCAAGCCATGACGATCGAGACCAGGCGGGCGCCTGGCGGGCGCCAGCATGTGCAGTGTCCTTGTTTCCTCTTTGGTGCAAAGGGGGCAAGCACAGGCACGCGTACCGAGGAATCAAGTAAAGGTTAACATTTCCGTGCACCGAGACCAAGACCAGCAGAGCGGCAGGACAAAGGTCACCGTGGAGCCCAAGACGGCGTCATCACCAATGCCTTTGGCACTCGAAGACCAACTTTAGTCAGGATAAGTTGTACTAGATGTTCCCCTTCAAATCCCGCCATTGTGGAATCCCTTCCCGCTCAATATTCGTGAAGAGGACCAAGGCCTCTATATATAGGGATAGCCACCACAGTAGAAGGACAAGTTAAGTTCATCCGCACACCACCACAAGAACACCCCACGCGAGGTTGTTCTTCCTCTGTACTGTCCATCATCAGCCCCTGAGGCAATCCACCACACCACAAACTAGAGTAGGGTATTACACCACAACGGTGGCCCGAACTAGTATAAACCTCGCGTCCCTTGTGTTGTTCATCGTGTAGCTTAGATTCCCAGCGAGGCGTTGGGACGTGGATCAGTAGGGGAAAGATCTTCGCGCGCACCCCAGAGTTGAACCTTAAGGGTTTTGCCGAAACCCGATATCCGACATTTGGTGCACCAGGTAGGGGTGTGCCGGAATCTTTCTTCCGCTGCCCTACGTTCGATCGTTCATCGCGTCCATGGCTGACGCTCGCCGAGCTCGTGCTGAGCGTCGGGCTGCTCTCGCTGCCCACGTCGCACAGATGACTCCCGTCGGTGGGCCTCCCCGTTGTTCCCCGTTGCCTGTCACCCACACCGCCATCGGCCGGCGGGGAACGAGCAGCAGGCGTCGTCGCTGCATCCCTCGCTGCGGCGGGAAGGCCGCACCGCCACCCCGTTGCTGACTCCAGCTAGTTCATCACCGCACGCCCGTCGCGGTCCACCGGACGCGCACGCCGTGTTGCTCCAGGCGCGTGAGCTCCTGCACTACCATCCCATCGACAACCTCTGTGATGAGTGGCTTGCTCGCATCACCGAGCTCGTCAGCATCGCAGGGGGCTCCCCTGCGCCGTCCCTCTCGCTGCCTCGCCCTCCGTCCTGCGTGGGTAATGCAGCCCCAGAGGTGCCTCCGCCGCCTCCTCCCCAAGAAGGCGCCCTGGCTCCAAGGCGCGCGCCCCCTGGACGTGACCCACCGCGTCCGGCGCCCGCGTGACAAGAAAGGAGCTGCCAAGAGATCCCTCGCGCCCAAGAAGGTGCTCGCGTGCTCCCTACACCGGCACGCCATGACCGCATTCCTGCGCTGGCGTGTCAAGACCCTACGCTGCCCCTGGCGGTGGCATAAGGGGACCCCCAGGAGCAGGCCCCGCGTCAGCAAAGGCCTCCGGTGGCCATAGCAGGCCGCCGCGCCTTCACCACTGAGCTATGCAGCATTGCCTGGCCGGGCAAGTTCAAGCTGGATCTGCCTCCTCGCTACGACGGCACCGCCGACCCCTCGGAGTTCCTGCAGCTCTACGAGCTGGGCATCGAAGCGGCCAACAGAGACGAAAAATTCATGGCGAATTGGTTTCCCATTGCGCTCAAGGACGGTGCCCGCACCTGGCTCCTGAGCCTGCCTCCCGGCACGATCTCCTCCTGGGGCAAGATGCGCACACGCTTCATCTCCAACTTCGAGGGCACTCGCGATCGTCCTCCAGTCATGAGTGACTTGCGCCGCATCAAGCAGCAATCCGGAGAGACCCTGCAGAAGTACATCCAGCGCTTCAACAACGCTCGGCTCAAGATTCCCAAGGTAACCGAGGAGGCCATCATCTCAGTGTTCTCTGATGGCGTCCATGACGTCAAGATGAAGGAAGAACTGGCGATCCACGAAGATCTGTGCATGTCTCTGGATCTATTCAACCTGGCAACCAAGTGCGCAAGGGCTAAGGAGGGACGCCTCTCCCTTCTCGAGCTTCCAGTCGTAGATCGTGAAGAGAAGAAGGCCATGGCCAAGGACGGGAAGCGCAAAGGAGCAGTTGTGCTCGCAGCAGAGCCATACACGAAGCATGGCAAGGAACAGCCGGAGTCGTCCAAGGGCAGCCGGTACTGCGTGTACCCTGATCTCCACACCCACAACACCAACGAAGGCCAAGAGCTCAGGGCCGTGCGAGAAGGACGTGTCGGCCGATGCCCTGAGCGCAGCAATCAGGGCTATGGCCGAAGAGGAGGAAGAGGTGGAGGACTATGGAACGACCATGGCCCTCGCCAAGGGTGGCATGACCGGCCTCGCGAGGACCGCTGGCAGGACCAGCCTCACAAGGGGGCTTGGAGGGATCAGCCTCGTGAGGATCACCCGCAAGGCAACGCAGGCCTTCCTCCTCTGCCGCCACCACCAAGAAGGAATGTAGATCATCATCAGGACAAGGTTGATGGGGGCTTCCATTAGCCGCGTGCTATCGCTTGCATCTTGGGCGGTGCCCAGGCCCCAGCCTCTCAGCGCATCTTCAAGCAGTTTGCTCGCGAGGTGAATGCAGTCCTCCCAAAGCTCGAGGCCACGCGCCCTCTCAGGTGGTCCACGTGTGCCATCACGTTCAGCTCAGCAGATCAACTCAAGTGTGCAGCGACAGCTAGTGTCCTACCAATGCTCTGTTCCCCAGTTATCAGCAACGTGCAAGTCACCATGACACTCATCAATGGCGGCGCAGGACTCAACGTTCTGTCCGTCGAGACGTTCAACAATCTCCAAGTGCCTTATGATCAGCTTTAGCCAACCAAGCCTTCCTCAGGAATCACTGATGGTTCCACCACCCCAATAGGGCAGGTCCGCCTCCCTGTCACCTTTGGACAGCTTAAGAACTACCATATCGAGCTCATCGACTTTGACATTGCCCACATTCGCCTGCCGTACAATGCCATCCTCGGGTATCCAGCCATGGCCATGTTCATGGCAGTAACTCACCATGGTTACAATGTCCTGAAGATGCCGGGCAGCGGCGGAGTCATCACAGTCCCCTGTGAAGAAAAGGATGTAGTGTGCTCTCTCGAGCATGCCTTCCAAGCCGCATCAGTCGAGGACCCAGACAACAAGAGTGGGAACCTTCCCGAGGCAACTCCCAAGAATAAGAAGACATCACCCAGCTCAAGGCCTCCGGAGGCAGGCATCTCCGGTGGCACTGCGCGAGGATCCGCGCCGTCCAAGGGGTGCCTCCCTCCGTCGCATAGGAATGCGCGCCCGGCGCCCTCCTCGGGCAAGGCTCGGGGGCTCTCTCCTGGAGGGCCACTGACTTTGCCAAGATCACGAGGGAGGCGCTCGGGCACCACTTGGAGGCGTGCTTCACACCATGTTTCCCTCAGGAAGGCATGAGGCAAGGAGGGCCCAACCCTTAGGAGTTCATCAACAAGGTCACTAAGGAGCTGCAGGAATCGAGAGTCATGCGCGGCAGCCGCCGCCTACCCGGTGTAGCTCCCCATCCAGGCAAGGATGGCGGGTTGCGCGTCTGCATCGACTACCCAGGGATCAATCGAGTCGCGTCTTAAGGGCGTTTCTGGCCTTCGCGCGCAGGACGCTGTGAGGGTCCACCTCACAACTATGTTCTCATGCCTTTCGGCCTGCCGAATGCTGCTGGTGGTCATCATCGCCTAATGAGGAGCACTCCGGAGGCCCAGGTGGCCAGGCACCACGCGGTCTTGGCAGAAATGGAGATGGTCCTTGAGGGGCCACCCGGATCCCCGGAGCCTCCTGAGGCTCAGGGCTTCGAGAGCTCGTGAGGATTGACTTCTTCACCGCGCGTCGTCAGCTACTCCAACACTCGCTCTGCAATGGTATCAGGTGACATCTTTCAAGTTCCATTTCAGCTAGGAGCGCCGCAGGGCTACATCATTCGCAGGTCGCGTGGGTCTGTCCCTGCGGCATGTATCTCTTTTGCTTATGTCTTTGGCTTACCTTGCTGGGGGCACCCCTCGGGCTGCATCATCCCCAAGTCGCTCGGGCATGACCTAGTGGCATGTATCTTTCCCGCATCTATCTAAGCTGGTTTGCCTTGCATGTTTGACCTGCTATGATTATCATCCGCTGCCTACCACAGGCCCTTTTCTCCCTCATGCAAATCGCTTGCACGTTAAAAGGGGGGTGCCTAAGAATCGCGACTCGGGAGCTCTTACTGGCTCTCCAGCCCTCACCCCCTGGCCTTGTCCACGACATCGCGACCTGGCATACCAGCGGCGCCTGAGCTCGCTCGAGGGCCGGGATCTGAGGATGTAGAGCATTTGCATCTAACCATCCTGCAGGAACGTACCACCATCAAAGGCCCAGAGCCAGGCGCAACCCGCCTTGAGGTAGGGCCCCGTGAGTCCCGCGCTGGCTCACGGGTGCCCAGATACACCTCGTCTAGCCCTATCGTGCCGGCCACGTGTGAGGGCGGGGTTGTACATGCCCCGGGGGCTCCTCCCGGAGGGGGGCCCCCTCCCACGTACTAGTGAAAGCACCATGCTCCGGGCTGGCTGACGACACTGCCGAGGAGCGGCTATGCTCGTACACATACGAAAGCGCTATGCTCCGCGCTGGTGATAAACAACTGAGGGCAGCCCATGGCTGGATCAACCTCGGGGAGCCCCGAGCTCAGTGTCTGGCCTCATCGCAATGCCTCCCCTCAGGAGCGCCGCGCGAGGGGGCTGGACACGGGGGCTACGCCCGGGCCACGCCCGAGCACACGCCACCCAGCCAGGTCCCTCGAACCTGGTCGCCGCGTGCCCCTCGCCGAGCGGAGCCAAGGTATGAAAACCGTTTGAGCGTCAAGGGGGACTCCTGAGCATCGTGACTCAGGAGCCTAACTCGTCACGTAGCCCCTCAACCCTTAGTTCTGAAATGCTCACGACAGTTGAGGTATGCACGGGGCCGGGCCCTGCCGACGTAGAATGACAAATCCACTCCTACACCCCCTCCCTATTTGCTGTTTGTGCGTCAAGGGGGACTCTTGAGCATTGCGAATCAGGAGACTAACTTGCCACGTAGCCCCTCACTCCTTGGTCCCGTCCTGGTTTCTGGTCGGGGCTAACAGCGGCTGAGGTATGCACGGGACCGGGCTCTGCAGACGTAAAACACAAAGAAAATAGAAGGGAAACCGCAAAATTTCGGAAATTCGGAAGCAAATATTACAGACCATAAATTGTTCTCATAATGCCAAGCACAAGTTTAAATGCCTCCACGAGGCATGGTACATGTTGCAGGTATCGGAGCAAGAAGAGATGGACTGCAAGGGCTCACGCAATCCCGTACTTATAGCCCAGAGGAGGCCAACTGTCGGCCTCCACGATCGAGGGTAATCATGACTCGTTTTTGCATGCAGGGACTTGTCAAGTCGGGCAGTTGCCGAGGCAGCATGGGGAAGCGGAGGTGCCCACCTCCAATCAACCGCCACGCGGCGCCCAAGGCTGCAGACTGATTGGGGCCCGCGGAGCTCTACACTTGCCCCTTTACTTCTCTGCTAAGCCAAGTTCGAGCGCGCCTTGGGCCCGGGGGCTACTGTCGGCGTTCTGGGAATGGGGGTCCCCAGACTTGCTTGCATGCGGCCTGCGGCGTGGCTCAAGTGGTGGCCCAGTATGGCCCATCTTCATCTACTCAAGCTCAAGACCATCGCCAGGGGCCAAGCCTTGCGGGGCGGACGACGGAAGGCTTCCTCAGGAGCGGCCTCACCAGACAGGCTCGCGAGGAGGCAGAGAGATCAAGGCAGGGGTACCTCATGAGGTGCTCATGACGCAAGCCATGACGATCGAGACTAGGCAGGCGCCGGCCTATGCAGTGTCCTTGTTTCCTCTTTGGTGCAAAGGGGGCAAGCACATGCGTGGAGTACCGAGGCATCAAGTAAAGGTTACCATTTTGGTGCAACGAGACCAAGACCAGCAGAAGGGCAGGACGAAGGTCACCGTGGATCCCAAGACGGCATCATCGCTAGTGCCTTTGGTAGTCGAAGACCAACTTTAGTCAGGATAAGTTGTACTAGATGTTCCCCTTCAAATCCTGCCATTGTGGAATCCCATCCCGCTCAATATTTGGGAAGAGGACCAGGGCCTCTATATATAGGGATAGCCACCACAGTAGAAGGACAAGTTAAATTCATCCGCATACCACCACAAGAACACCCCTCACGAGGTTCTTCTTCTTCTGTACTATCCATCATCAGCCCCTGAAGCAATCCAGCACACCACAAACTAGAGTAGGGTATTACACCACAACAGTGGCCCGAACTAGTATAAACGTCGCATCCCCTGTGTGTTTCATCGTGTAGCTTAGATTCTCAGCAGGCATTGGGACGTGGATCGGTAGGGCAAAGATCTTCGCGCGCAGCCCAGAGTTCGAACCTTAAGGGTTTTGCCGGAACCCGATATCCGACATTTGGCGCGCCAGGTTGGGGTGCGCCGGAATCTTTCTTCTGCTGCCCCGCATTCGATCGTTCTCGTGTCGTTGGCTGACACTCGCCGAGCTCGTGCCGATCGTCGGGCTGCTCTATCCGCCCACGTCGCACAGAAGGCTCCCGTCGATGGGCCTCCCCATTGTTCCCCGTTGCCTACCGCCCACGCCGCCACCGGCCCGGCGGGGAACGAGCAGCAGGCATTGTCGCTGCATCCCTCGGTGTGGTGGGAAGGCCGCACCGCCACCCCGTGGCTGATTCCAGCTGGTTTGTCGTCGCACGCCCGTCGCGCTCCCACAGACGCGCACGCCGCGTTGCTCCTGGCGCGTGAGCTCCTGCACTACCGTCCCGTCGACGACCTCTATGATGAGTGGCTCGCTCGCATCACCGAGCTCGTCAGCACCGCAGGGGGCTCCCTGCGCTGTCCCTCTCGCTGCCTCGCCATCCGTCCTACGCGGGTAATGCAGCCCTAGAGGTGCCTCCGCCGCCTCCTCCCCAAGAAGGCGCCCTGGCTCCAAGGCGGGCGTCCCCTGGACGAGACCCACTGCATCCGGCGCCCTTGCGACAAGAATGGAGCTTCCAAGAGATCGCTCGCCCCCAAGAAGGTGCTCGCGTGCTCCCTGCACCGGCGTGCCATGACTGCATTCCTGCGCCAACGCATCAAGACCCTGTGCTACCCCTGGCGGCGGCACGCAAGGACCCCCAGGAGCAGGCCCCACGTTAGCAAAGGGCTCCAGTGGCCATAGTAGGCTGTCGCGCCTTCACCACCGAGCTACGCAGCGTTTCCTGGCCGGGCAAGTTCAAGCAGGATCTGCCTCCTCGCTACAACAGCACCACTGACCCCTAGGAGTTCCTACAGCTCTACAAGCTGGGCATCAAAGTGGCCAACAGAGAGGAAAAATTCATGGCGAATTGGTTTACCATGGTGCTCAAGGACGGTGCCCACACCTGGCTCCTGAGCCTGCCTCCTGGCACGATTTCCTCCTGTGGCGAGATGCGCACCCTCTTCATCGCCAACTTCCAGGGCACTCACGATCATCCCCCAGTCATGAGTGACTTGCGCCGCATCAAGCAGCAACCCAGAGAGACCCTGCAGAAGTTCATCCAGCGCTTCAACAATGCTCGGCTCAAAGTTCCCAATGTAACCGAGGAGGCCATCATCTCAGCGTTCTCTGATGGCGTCCATGACGTCAAGATGAAGGAAGAACTAGCGATCCACGAAGATTTGTGCACGTCTCTGGAGCTGTTCAACCTGGCGACCAAGTGCGCAAGGGCTGAAGAGGGACGCCTCTCCCTTCTCGAGCTCCCAGCCGCAGATCCTGAAGAGAGGAAGGCCAAGGCCAAGGACGTGAAGCGCAAAGGAGCAGTTGTGCTCGCAGGAGAGCCAAACACGAAACGTGGCAAGGACTAGCCGGATCGTCCAAGGGCAGCTGGTACTGCATGTACCACAATCTCCACACCCACAACACCAACGAATGCCAAGAGCTCAGCGCCGTGTGAGAAGGACGTGTCGGCCGACGCCCCAAGCACAGTGATCAGGGCTATGGCCGAGGAGGAGGAAGAGGTGGAGGACGAAGGGATGATTGTGGCCCTCACCAAGGGTGGCGTGACCGGCCTCGCAAGGACCGCTGGCAGGACCAACCTCGCGAGGGGGCTCGGAGGGATCAGCCTCGTGAGGATCTCCGGCGAGGCAACGCATGCCTACCTCCTCTGCCGCCACCACCAAGAAGGAATGAATACCATCATCGGGATGAGGGGGCTGGGGGCTTCCAGGATATCTCAAAGGGGACTTATATATGATGCAACCAGAAGGTTTTGTCAATGCTAAAGGTGCTAACAAAGTGTGCGAGCTCCAGCGATCCATCTGTGGACTGGTGCTAGAATCTCGGAGTTGGAATATATGCTTTGATAATGTGATCAAAGCATATGGTTTTATATAGACTTTTGGAGAAGCCTGTATTTACAAAGAAAGTGAGTGGGAGCACCACAACCTTTCTGATAAGTATATGTAAATGACATGTTGTTAATCAGAAATGATGTAGAATTTTCTGGAAAGCATAAAAGAGAGTTTGAAAGGAGATTTTCAAAGAAAGACTTTGGTGAAGCTGCTTACATATTAGGCATCAAAATCTATATAGATAGATCAAGACGCTTGATTCTATTTTTCAATAAGTACATACCTTGACAAGATTTTGAAGTAGTTCAAAATGGAACAACCAAAGAAGGAGTCCTTGCCTGTATTGCAAGGTGTAAAGTTGAGTAAGACTCAAAACCCGACCACAGAAGAAATAGAAAGAGAATGAAAGTCATTCCCTATGCCTCAGCCATAGGTTCTATAAAGTATGCTATGTTGTGTCCCAGACCTATTGTGTACCTTATCATGAGTTTGGCAAGGGGGTACGATAGTGATCCACGAGTGGATCACTGGACATCGGTCAAAGTTATCCCTAGTTACCTAAGAGGACTAAGGAAATATTTCTCGGTTATGGAGGTGATAAAGAGTTCATCGTAAAGAGTTGCGTCGATGCAAGCTTTTACACCAATCCGGATGACTCTAAGTCTCAATCTGGATACATATTGAAAGTGGGAGCAATTAGCTAGAGTATCTCCATGCAGAGCATTGTAGACATTGAAAATTTGCAAATACATATGGCTCTGGATATGGCAGACCCGTTGACTAAACTTCTCTCACAAGCAAAACATGATCACACCTTAGTACCCTTTGGTTGTTAATCACATAGCAATGTGAACTAGATTATTGACTCTAGTAAACCCTTTGGTTGTTGGTCACATGGTGATGTGAACTATGGGTGTTAATCACATACAAATATGAACTATTGGTGTTAAATCACATGTAGATATGAACTAGATTTTTGACTCTAGTGCAAGTGGGAGACTGATGGAAATATGCCCTAGAGGCAATAATAAAGTTTTTATTTCTATTTCCTTATATCATGATAAATGTTTATTACTCATGCTAGAATTATATTAACTGGAAACTTAGTACATGTGTGAATACATAGATAATACATAGTGTCACTAGTATGCCTCTACTTGACTAGCTCACTAATCAAAGATGGTTATGTTTCCTAACCATAGATATGTGTTGTCATTTGATGAATGGGATCACTATCGTTGTCAAAACCGGCGCATCTCGGGTAGGGGGTCCCGAACTATGTGTCTAAGGTTGATGGTAACAGGAGGCGGGGGACACGATGTTTACCCAGGTTCAGTTCCTCTCTATGGAGGTAATACCCTACTTCCTACTTGATTGATCTTGATGAATATGAGTATTACAAGAGTTGATCTACTACGAGATCGTAATGGATGAAACCCTAGAAGTCTAGCCTATATGATTATGATTGCCTCTATGGACTAAGCCCTCTGGTTTATATAGACAACGGAGGGGACTAGGGTTATATAAAGTTAGTTACAGAGAAAGGAATCTTCATATCCGATCGCCAAGCTTGCCTTCCACGCCAAGGAGAGTCCCATCCGGACATGGGAGAGAGTCTTGTATCTTGTATCTTCATAGCCCAATAGTTTGGCCCACGTTACATAGTCCGGCTCTCCGAGGACCCATTAATCCAGGACTCCCTCAGTAGCCCCTAAACCAGGCTTCACTGACAAGGTGTCCGGCGCATAGATTGTCCTCAACATTGCAAGGCATGTTCCTTCTCCTAATACTCCAAAATAGTCCTTTGAACACAAGAATCATGTCCGGCTCTGCAAAACAAATTCCACAAACAAACGTAGAGAGTATAATATTTCATGAGTCCAATCCGCTGACAACTTTTTACAGCATGACATCACGTCGCCGCCTGGTCATTATTTCAAACCGTTTTTAGCCTGCCGCTCCATATTTCGAGATGCGGTTCCATTGGCACGTCTTGTCAAAGCAGAGATCGTGTCCCCTTATTACATGATTCTCATCAATACGGGCGTGGGTAATGCACGACCATTGGGAGTAGGCGAGCTTTTAGGGAGAGTGGGGAGGCGCTTGATATTCACAGCCTTTATAAAGAGATAAGGATTCACCTCTTTCACCCACACCTTCTTTCTCTCTGCCTCCACCATTCTCGAGCTCCAGCACCCAAGTTCTCATCCTTTCCACCCCAAGAAAGCACTCCAACCATGTCTGGATTTGGAGTGCAGGGCAAGTGGATGGCCTCCTCCGTCAAGGAGAAGGACATTACCAAGCTTGGGGAGGCCGAGTATTTGTCCAAGGAAATCGCCCACCGGCTTTCGGACAAGGGACAGATCATCCCCACCCCGGAGTCCCATGAGAGGATAGTATTCATTCCCCACTTCATTCGCGGGTTGGGATTTCCTCTCCACCCGTTCGTCCGCGGACTCATGTCTACTATGGGTTGGATTTCCATGAACTGGCCCCCAGCTCCTTCCTCAACATCTCGGCATTCATCATCGTGTGCGAGGCCTTCCTCCGCATCCCACCGCACTTCAGATTGTGGTTAAAGATCTTCAATGTGAAGCCGAAGGTGGTGACTGGCCAACACGCGGAGTGCGGAGGTGTCATGGTGAGCAAGATGCCCAACGTCACATGGCCCGAAGGCTCCTTCGTGGAGACCGTCAAAGGGTGGAAGAAATCGTGGTTCTATATCACAGAGCCGCGCGGTACTACCTGGGCCGTGGCTCCCGAATTCTAGTCTGGAGCCCCGATGCGGCTCACCTCCTGGCTAGAGAAGGACCTAGATTGGGCTGCGTCAGACGTGCTGACAGCACCGCAGATGCACATCCAGAGCATGGTGGACAAGAACATCAAGCTTTACAACATGATCCAGGTGATGCTAGTTCGACGGATCCTTCCATGCCAAAGCCGGACCTGTAATTTGTGGGAGTTCGATCTAGCCAAGCACCAGACCCTGCAATATCTCTTAGGCGTCGTGCACGAAGGCATTTGCAAGGTTCTCTTCAAGGCCAGCAAGACGTGCCCGGATACGGCCGAAGACCCTGGGCATGACTTGGCCAATCCCGCTAGTTCGGTAAGTTTTTCCATGTTCTCAAGGTGTATCCTTTACTTGCATACTCGAGGAAGACGCCTAAGCCTCCCTACTGATTCTCTCAGGGTTGGACAAAGAAGGCGGAGTAGATTCACTGTCCGGCTCCGCTGCCCGAATATCCAGCAATTCCACTTCTGATAGAGATGCTGGTTCCGGTGCCCTATCAAGCGCCGGAGAAGAAGGCCAAGAAGAAGGCCAAGGGGACCAGAGGTGGCTTACGTAATAAGGGCACTTCAGACGTGACGTCCAAAGACACCGAGACTGACTCCTCCATCGCCGAGGACGACAAGGAAGAGGAGGAGGAAGAAGAAAGCCATTCCCCTGAGGGGGGGGGGGAGAAAGAAAAGGACGGCATCCACGCGTCTAGAGGCCGAAGCATCAAAGAAGGGAAAAGCTTCCCTCTCAGACAACTCCACAGCAGCCACCGATCGCAGCTCGAAATGGCGCCCCAGGGACAAGCCCCTGGCCAAATCGTGAGTACTCAAAAACCCAAAGACATTCATATATCCGGCCTCTCTTGTTCATAGTCTTAACATGTTGAATCATGCATGAATCATGCATTTGCAGTCCGGCTTGGTCCGACCTCGAGCGGTCCTCATTTTTGGGAGATTCGGTGGACCCGGAGGTGATGGACAACGGGTCCCTTCCAGCGGCCTCCTCCCCCAAGGCCATGGATGGCGCCGAGGTGTTGCCCCGAAGGATCCCGGGCCAGGGAGAGACTCAGGAGGCCGTCAGGGCGATGCCGGAGGGTGAAACATCAGCCGCCGGACACATGGGGGAGAAAATCCCCATGGATACTGACGGTGGGGGCCATGTCCAATTCGACCCCCAGCCGAATACAATTCCGGAGACCTATATGGCTCCGGAATCAGGCAAGCAGTCTCTTTCGAAAGAAGGAGGTGTGCCTATTCCGCCGGTGACCTCTGTCCAACCAGAGGTGCCGAACACTCTAATGGAAGCGCTACGAAGTGCCTCCATTGTTGAGGAACATCGTACCCTTATGGGTACGGTGGTTGAGAGCATTCAGTCCGCGAAGAGCGGACCAACCGAAGCCTGCACAAGCCTTCTAACAGGCTTTGAGGTAAGCAATGCAATTATGTAAAAAGAATGTCACGGTATATACAATAGCCCCTGAGACATTGTCCGGTGTTCGAAAAGAAAATCCGGACAGAGGATCAAACAAGTTTCCCAGGAGACTAACCAGATGAGTCAATGTGAACAAGCAGGCGTCGTTACTGGCTGTGACCTCTCATACTGCTGAAGTTTCTGGACTAAAGCAGAGTCTTGAGCGGGCCGAGGAAGAGCTCAGCTGCGTGAAAAAGCATCTAGAAGACAATCAAGGTATGCAATAATCTTGTCTATATTCAGGAAGGATGAATGATTTGTGTTGGCGTAAGTGCCATGATATTTATTAGGAGCAGCGACCGAGGTGGAGACCCTCAAGAAGGCGCTGGCCAAGGCCGAGGAGAGAGCGGCCAAGGAACAAGCCGCTCGTGAAAAGCATGAGCCCATGGTCAGTGAGGTCCTGCAAGAGATCCAGGACGCCGTGAAGAAATGTGAGTCCTTGGAGCGCAGCATTACAGATCAAGAGTCCGAACTTGCCAAGGCCCGCCAAAGCGCACACGATGCCCGGGTTGAAGCCCAGGGCGCCCTCCAGGAAGTCCAGGAGGCCAGAAAAATCGGGGTGGGTAACGCCTTTATTATGCAGAGCAAATATGTGAAGAAAAGGTTCCTCTTACTGACCCTGATTTGGAGTTCTCCAGGGGCGTTTGCGGATCTGCCGCGCAGCATTTCAGATGTTGCGGAGTTCATTTGAGCCGAAGAGGGGAGTGCTACGTCTTGAGCTTGCGTTGGTTTTCCTTGAAGAGGAAAGGGTGATGCAGCAGAGTAGCGTAAGTATTTCCCTTAGTTTTTGAGAACCAAGGTATCAATCAAGTAGGAGGCTCCTCACAAGTCCCACGAACCTACACAAACAAACAAAGAACTCGCAACCAACGTGATAAAGGGGTTGTCAATCCCTTCACGGCCACTTGCAAAAGTGAGATCTGATAGAGATAATATGATAAGATAAATATATTTTTGGTATTTTATAATATAGATGCAAAAAAGAAGATGCAAATAAAAGTAGATTGAAAGCTTATGTGATAAAATATAGACCCGGGGGCCATAGGTTTCACTAGAGGCTTCTCTCAAGATAGCATAAGTATTATGGTGGGTGAACAAATTACTTTCGAGCAATTGATAGAAAAGCGAATAATTATGAGATTATCTAGGCATGATCATATATATAGGCATCACGTCCGTGACAAGTAGACCGACTCCTGCCTGCATCTACTACTATTACTCCACACATCGACCGCTATCCAGCATGCATCTCGAGTATTAAGTTCATAAGAACAGAGTAACGCATTGAGAAAGATGACATGATGTAGAGAGATAAACTCAAGCAATATGATATAAACCCCATCTTTTTATCCATGATGGCAACAATACAATACGTGCCTTGCAACCCTTTCTGTCACTGGGTAAGGACACCGCAAGATTCAACCCAAAGCTAAGCACTTCTCCCATGCCATGAAAGATCAATCTAGTAGGCCAAACCAAACCGATAATTTGAAGAGACTTGCAAAGATAACTTAATCATACATAAAAGAATTCAGAGAAGATTCAAATATTATTCATAGATAAACTTGATCATAAACCCACAATTCATCGGATCTCGACAAACACATCGCAAAAAGAGTTTACATCGAATAGATCTCCACAAGAGAGGGGGAGAACATTGTATTGAGATCCAAAAAGAGAGAAGAAGCCATATAGCTAATAACTATGGACCCGAAGGTCTGTGGTAAACTACTCACAACTCATCGGAAGGGCTATGGTGTTCATGTAGAAGCCCTCCATGGTGGATTCCCCCTCCGGCAGAACGTCGATGACGTCTCCAAGATGGGATCTCGCGGATACAGAAGATTACGGTGGCGGAAATATTTCTTCGATGGCTCCCTGGATGTTTTTGGGGTATGTAGGCTTATATAGGAAGAATAAGTACATCGGTGGCCGCTCGAGGGGCCCACGAGACATGGGGCGCGCCTAGGAGGGGTGGGCGCACCCTCCTATCTCATGGTCACCTCGGCTGCTTCTTGGCTTGCACTCCAAGTCCTTCGGATCACGTTCGTTGCAAAAATCACGCTCCCGAAGGTTTCATTATGTTTGGACTCCGTTTGATATTCCTTTTCTTCGAAATACTTAAATAGGCAAAAAAACAGCAATACGGGCTGGGCGTCCGGTTAGTAGGTTAGTCCCAAAAATGATATAATTGTGTAAAATAAAGCCCATAAACATCCAAAACAGGTAATATAATAGCATGGAACAATCAAAAATTATAGATACGTTGGATACGTATCAAACATCCCCAAGCTTAATTCCTGCTCGTCCTCGAGTAGGTAAATGATAAAAACAGAATTTTTTATGTCGAATGCTACCTAGCATAATTTCTCAATGTAATTTTTCTTTATTGTGGCATGAATGTTCAGATCCAAATGATTCAAAATAAAAGTTCATATTGAAAAAAGAAATAGTAATACTTCAAGCATACTAATAAAAGCAATCATGTCTTCTCAAAATAACATGGCTAAAGAAAGTTCATCCCTACAACATCATATAGTTAGGCTATGCTTCATTTTTTTCACATAAAGATGTTCCCAACTTCTATACCCCCGATCACAAGCCAAGCAATTGTTTCGTACTTAAATAATCTCAAACTTTTTCAACCTTCACACAATACATTAGCGTGAGCCATGGATATAGCACTATGGGTGGAATAGGATAATGATTGGGGATTGTGTGGAGAAGACAAAAAGGAGAAAGTCTCACATTGACGAGGATAATCAACGGGCTATGGGAATGCCCATCAATTGATGTCAACATGAGGAGTAGGGATTGCCATGCAATGGATGCACTAGAGCTATAAATGAAAGCTCAACAAAAGAAAACTAGTAGGTGTGCATCCAACTTGCTTGCTCACGAAGACCTAGGGCATTTGAGGAAGCCCATCGTAGGAATATACAAGCCAAGTTCTATAATGAAGAATTCCCACTAGTATATGAAAGTGACAACATATGAGACTCTCTATATGAAAAACATGGTGCTACTTTGAAGCACAATATATGAGACTCACTACATGAAGAACAAGGTGCTACTTTGAAGCACAAGTGTGGAAAAACAGATAGTAGCATTGCCCCTTTATTTTTTTATTTTTTTTTCTCTTTTTTTTCTTTTTCTCTTTTTTCTTTGGCTTTTTTTTTCTTTTCTCCTTTCTTTTCTTTTTTCTTTTTTCTTTTTGGGAAATGCTCTAATAATGATGATCATCACACTTTTATTGATTACAACACTTGAATTACAACTCGAAACTAGAACAAGATATGACTCTATATGAATGCCTCCGGCGGTGTACCGGGATGGTGCAATGAATCAAGAGTGACATGTATGAAAAATTATGCATGGTGGCTTTGCCACAAATACGATGTCAACTACATGATCATGCAATGGCAATATGACAAAAGTAATGTATGTCATGATGATGATGAACGGAACGGTGGAAAGTTGCATGGCAATATATCTCGGAATGGCTATGGAAATGCCATAAATAGGTATGTATGGTGGCTTTTTTGAGGAATATATAAGGAGGTTTATGTGTGATAGAGCGTATCATATCATGGGGTTTGGATGCACTGGCTAAGTTTGCACCAACTCTCAAGGTGAGAAAGGGCAATGCACGGTACCGAAGAGGCTAGCAATGGTGGAAAGGTAAAAGTGCGTATAATCCATGGACTCACCATTAGTCAAAAGAACTCATATACTTATTGCAAAAATTTAGAAGTCATCAAAAACCATGCACTACATGCATGCTCCTAGAGGGATAGATTGGTAGGAAAAGACCATCGCTCATCCCCGACCGCCACTCATAAGGATGCACAAGCCAGGTACACTTCATGTTTCAAATTTGTTACACAACTTTAACCATACGTGCATGCTACGGGATTTGCTAACTTCAACACAAGAATTCTTTAAATTCATAATCACCCAACTAGCATGACCTTAATATCACTACCTCCATATCTCAAAACAATTATCAAGTATCAAGTTGATCATAGCATCCAATTCACTTCCTACGATAAATTTTATTATACCCGACTTGGATGCTCATCATTCTAGGACCAATTTATATCCATAGCAAATACCATGCTTTTCTAAAAGACTATCAAAATAATATAAGTGAAGCATGAGAGATCAAAAATTTCTTTAAAATTAAACCACCGCCGTGCTCTAAAAGATATAAGTGAAGCACTAGAGCAAAAACTATCTAGCTCAAAAGATATAAGTGAAGCACATAGAGTATTCTAATAAATTTCAATCAAGTAGGCTTCTCCCAAAAGGTGTGTAAAGCAAGGATGATTGTGGTAAACTAAAAAGCAAAGAATAATATAATACACGACGCTCCAAGCAAAACACATATCATGTGGCGAATAAAAATATAGCTCCAAGTAATGTTACCAATGAACGAAGACGAAAGAGGGGATGCCCGGAAGGCATCCCCAAGCTTAGGATTTTGGCTATTATTGAATATATTTGGGTGCCTTGGGCATCCCCAAGCTTAGGCTTTTGCCACTCCTTATTCCATATTCCATCAAATCTTTACCCAAAACTTGAAAACTTCACAACACAAAACTCAACAGGAAATCTCATAAGCTCCGTTAGTGAAAGAAAACAAGACCACCACATAAGGTAATGTAATGAACTCATTCTTTATTTATATTGGTGTTAAACCTACTGTATTCAAAGTTCTCTATGGTTCATACCCTTACATACTAGCCATAGATGCATCAAAATAAGCAAACAACACACGAAAAAAAGAATCTGTCAAAAACAGAACAGTCTATAGCAATCTGCAGCTGACGCAACCTTATGGAACCTTAAAAATCGTAGAAAAATTGGAAGTCCTAAACAATTTGATTATTGAACATCAGAAAAAAGAATCAATGCAAAATCTCGTTCTCTGATTTATTGATTTTTTTCTTGTGAGCGCAAAGTTTCTGTTTTTCAGCAGAATCAAATCAACTCATATCATAGGTTATCCTATAGGTTCTACTTGGCACAAACACTAATTAAAACATAAAAACACATCTAAACAGAAATTAGATGCAAGACTTATTACTAAACAGGAACAAAAACAAAAAACACAAATAAAATTGGGTTTCCTCCCAACTAGCGCTATCGTTTAACGCCCCTAGGTAGGCATACAAGCGAAGATAGATCTAAGTAGTGCCATCTTTAATTTTCAGTTTTTTAGCGGAGTCATGCTCGAATCCGGGAGGTTCTTTACGTTTCCCTTCATACTCGGAAATTTTTAGATCTAAAGAATCCAACTGCTTATTGCAAAGGGTAATCAACATATTCATGCGGTGAAGATTTCCGCTAACACTTTTAAGAGGCTCAAGAGATTTTTGTAAAAAAAATTGTTACTTCGCAAATCTTTCCAAACACTTGGGTTTCTTCCTGGGTAGGATGTGGTCCTCCCTTTTGAGGTAGTGTTCCCACTATCCCCTCTATAATTTCATGCGCAATACTAGGATCAATTTCAATGAAATTTCCCTTGGCAATGCAGTCGAAGAGTTGTCTATGCGCCATGTTTAGCCCAACATAAAAATTGCGAAGAAGAATTCTAAAGTTCACCTCTAGGGTGCACTTGCGATAAGATTCCATCATCCTATACCAACCATCTTTTAAATTTTCTCCTTGCCTTTGCTTCAAGTGAAGAACTTCAAACTAGGGAGACATAGGAGCGGATAAGGACCTAGCCATAATGACAAGGTAAACGATCTAACACACGAGCAAACGGAGAAGAGGCGAGCAAAAGAGAGAGGACGAAGAAGGCAAGCGGAAAAGAGAGGGGATTGGGAAAGAGAGGGCGAATAAAACGGCAAGGGTGAAGTGGGGGAGAGGAAAATGAGAGGCAAATGGCAAATAATGTAAATGCGAGGGGGATAAGTTTGTGATGGGTACTTGGTATGTCTTGACTTGAGTGAAGACCTCCCCAGCGACGGCGCTAGAAATCCTTCTTGCTATGTCTTGAGCTTGCGTTGGTTTTCCTTGAAGAGAAAAGGGTGATGCAGCAAAGTAGCGTAAGTATTTCCCTCAGTTTTTGAGAAGCAAGGTATCAATCCAGTAGGAGGCTCCTCACAAGTCCCACGAACCTACACAAACAAACAAAGAACTCGCAACCAACACGATAAAGGGGTTGTCAATCCCTTCACGGCCACTTGTGAAAGTGAGATCTGATAGAGATAATATGATAAGATAAATATATTTTTGGTATTTTATAATATAGATGCAGAAAATAAAGATGCAAATAAAAGTAGATTGAAAGCTTATATGATAAAAGATAGACCCTCGGGCCATAGGTTTCACTAGAGGCTTCTCTCAAGATAGCATAAGTATTACGGTGGGTGAACAAATTACTGTCGAGCAATTGATAGAAAAGCGAATAATTATGAGATTATCTAGGCATGATCATGTATATAGGCATCACGTCCGTGACAAGTAGACCGACTCCTGCCTGCATCTACTACTATTACTCCACACATCGACCGCTATCCAGCATGCATCTAGAGTATTACGTTCATAAGAACAGAGTAACGCATTAAGAAAGATGACATGATGTAGAGGGATAAACTCAAGCAATATGGTATAAACCCCATCTTTTATCCTCGATGGCAACAATGCAATACATGCCTTGCAACCCTTTCTGTCACTGGGTAAGGACACCGCAAGATTGAACCCAAAGCTAAGCACTTCTCCCATGGCAAGAAAGATCCATCTAGTAGGCCAAACCAAACTGATAATTCGAAGAGACTTGCAAAGATAAATTAATCATACATAAAATAATTCAGAGAAAATTCAAATATTATTCATAGATAAACTTGATCATAAATCCACAATTCATCGGATCTCGACAAACAGACCAGAAAAAGAGTTTACATCGGATAGATCTCCACAAGAGAGGGGGAGAACATTGTATTGAGATCCAAAAAGAGAGAAGAAACCATCTAGCTAATAACTATGGCCCGAAGGTCTGTGGTAAACTACTCACAACTCATCGGAAGGTCTATGGTGTTGATGTAGAAGCCCTCCATGGTGGATTTCCCCTCCGGCGGAACGTCGCCGATGGCTCCAAGATGGGATCTCGCGGATACAGAAGGGTATGGTGGCGGAAATATTTCTTTGATGGCTCCCTCGATGTTTTCGGGGTATGTAGGCTTATATAGGAAGAAGAAGTACGTCAGTGGCCGCTCGAGGGCCCCACGAGATAGGGGGGCGTGCCCTCCTATCTCATGGCCGCCTCGGCTGCTTCTTGCCTTGCACTCCAAGTCCTCCGGATCACGTTTGTTCCAAAAATCACGCTCCCGAAGGTTTCATTCTGTTTGGACTCCGTTTGATATTCCTTTTCTTTGAAATACTAAAATAGGCAAAAAAACAGCAATACGGGCTGGGCCTCCGGTTAGTAGGTTAGTTCCAAAAATGCTATAATTGTGTAAAATAAAGCCCATAAACATCCAAAACAGGTAATATAATAGCATGGAATAATCAAAAATTATAGATACGTTGGAGACGTATCAGGGAGCTCCACAGAGAAGCTATTTTGGTCGCAATACCTTGCACCAAAACATCCGGTGCCCTTTAGCAATCAGATAAAACAGCTGGTCGAACTGCATAGGGTGGCCGAACTAGCCATGAAGGATTTAATAATCTGGCTATGGCCTGTCGAACCCATACCCGGCAGCTCCTTCGGTCTCGTGAAGCGGCTGGTCAATGCCTGCCCTTGGCTTGATGCCATCAAGCAGTGAGTCTGCATTGAAGCGCGCGAATGGCCTTCGCCCGAGTCAAGATGAACTGGGTGAAGATGGATGCCATGAAGTTTGTGAGTGAGGGACCGCCTGCGGGCAAGGAGCACCGCATGCACGAGCTGTATTTTCACAATGTCTTGGAGGGATCCCGCATTGTGGCGGGGCAGTGTTCAAAAGACATTATCTTTGAATGAATTCATTCATATTGTTCCCTCCTGTATTATGAAACAGAGTAATTATGTAATATAATGCCTGTTAATTAAAAAATTTCCTCCTGTGCGGCCGTTTTTATTAAATCTGAGACTTGGCAAGTCGTCGGCTTCAGCCCCCATGTAGCAAGTATGGGGGTGTTTGGGATAAATCTAAACACTCTTTATCCAAAGTTTGGTCCTTGAAGGAGGTGTTTAGCGTGAAGAACCAGGCAATCGGACTATGTGGCTTTATCACCCTCACTTAGCCATAGGAGTTTGACAATAAAAAATTTAGGCGCAGCCCCTAGTATTCGTAAGGCCGAACCTGGGGTACTGTAAACACCTGATCGGATAAAAACCGATTCATCGTATAATGCGAGAAAAATCGCAAAAGATTTGTAACCTCTCGAACAGCTGACCGGCTCACGCCGCATCATGATAGTCAGTTTCGACTTTCTCTACTGAGGTGCTCATCCGGATAAACCAGGACACAATCGCAGTAGTTCTCCCTTTACTACCCTATCCAATATAGCAGAACATAAGGTAGTAAGCACAAGATCGGGCAACCCAACTATTGACGAAAGACATGATTCGGAGCCTATGCATATAATGCTACAATCCGGGGTGCTGAACTATACTGTATAAGTGTTCGGACTTTCTTGCCGTATTATGGGGCATAATGAAGCCCCTGGCGAATTAAGGCGTACCAGAGTGTACGGGTGCAATCGATAAGAATAAAGAAATAAAATGAAATAGCAGGTTAATGCCACATAAATTGGGCCTCAAACTATTTTTATTGGAATTTGATTAATACATCAAAGCATATTTGTACAAATAGTGCGATAAACAATAGGACTGTTTAACCTACTATGACCAAGGGAGAGCTGCGTGCGGGTTCTTAAAATAGGCATAACGATCGTTTAAAGAGACCACCTGGAAATTCCCTTATACGTCAATGCTTCTTGCTGTCTTGGTGTATTCGTCCCTTGATAGGTCCAACGATCAGGTCACCAGGAAAGCCCTGGGAAAAAGAAACCTGAAAAGAAAAAAAAGAAAAAGTAAAAGTATGCGGGTCCAGGGAAGGTTGAGCCGTATTGTCGACCACGATCTAGCTGTGCATCCATCTATGCCCATGGTATTTTGAGTACGTAGTTATGTACGCGCAGTACGAGTGCCGTCGTGTGGTCGGGACTGGGACGGAGGCCAAACGGCTAGTCAAGCTCTTGACAAGCTGTCCTGTCCTGCTGTAGAGTAGTTCAGACTCATTTTATAGTGTCCGGGAGCTTGGCAGCCGAATTAAGGTTCTGCCTAGAAAGGTCGCTTTGTGCTTTTGCTACGAGGGAAGCGATGTGCTCCTCGGTATGGAGGGAGTGTTCCGTACTTCCATTGACTATTATGACACCCCATGGACCGGGCATCTTGAGCTTGCGATAAGCATAGTGTGGCACCGCATTGAATTGAGCGAATGTGGTTCGTCCGAGCAGTGCATGATAGCCACTGCGGACGGGGACGATATCGAAGATCAACTCTTCGCTTTGGAAGTTGTCCGGGGATCCGAAGACCACCTCCAGTGTGATTGAGCCCGTACTGTCGGATTTCGGGTTTCGACAGACCCTCTAGGTTCGAACACTGGGGTGCGCGTGGAGATTTCGCCCTCTACCTATCTTCACCTCATCGCCTCGCTATGATCTAAGAAATCAAAGGAACAACACAAGAGACACAGAGTTTATACTGGTTCAGGCCACCATTGTGGTGTAATACCCTACTCCAATGTGTGGTGTGGTGGATTGCCTCTTGGGCTGATGATGAACAATACAAGGGAGAACAGCCTCGCGAGGGTCTGTTCTTGGCTGGTGCGATGAACTACTTGGGGAGTTCAGTCGCTCTTTGGATGGATTCCTCGTGATGATCCCGCCCCCTACCTCGTGGGTGGCTAGCCATATTTATAGGCAAAGGCCCTGGGCCTCTTCCCAAATATTGAGCGGGAAGGGCGCCAACAATTGGCCATTTTGAAGGGGAACATCTAGTACACTTATCCTGACTAAAGTTGGTCCTCGCCTGCCAAAGGCTCTGGTGGTGACACTGGCTTGGGCTCCACGATGACCTACATCTTGCCGTTATGCTGGTCTTGGTCTTGTTGCACCGAAATGGACGCCTTTGCTTGATGCTCTCGCCTGCGCTTGCTCCCTTTGCACCAAAGAGGAAACAAGGACTCTGCGCAAGCCGGCGCCCGCCTGGTGCCCGCCTGGCTTCGGTCGTCATGGCTTGTGTCATGGGCACCTCGTGAGGTACCCCGCCTTGATCTCTCCGCCTCCTCGCGAGCCAACCTGACAAGGCCGTGCCTGAGGAGGCCTCCTGTCGTCCGCCCTGTGAGGCTTGGCCCCTCGTGAGGTCTTGAGCTCGTGCCGATGAAGATGGGCCATGCTCGGCCGCCCCTTGAGCCACACTGTAGGCCACAGGCAGGCAAGTCTGGGGACCCCCGTTCCCAGAACACCGTCAGTAGCCCCTGGGCCCAAGGCACGCCCGGACTTGGCCGAATGGAGAAGCGAAGGGGCAAGTGCGAAGCGCCACGGGCCCAGCCTGCGGCCTTGGGCGTCGGGCGACGGTGGATTGGACGTGGGCGGCTCCGCTCCCCCACGACGCTTCAGCAACTGCGCGAACTGACTAGTCCCTGCATGCAAAGCGGGTCATGATTACCTATGATCGTGGATGCCGGCGGTTGGCCTCCTCTGGCTATAAGTATGGGGCGGCGCCTGCCCTTCCGGTCCGTCCCTTCTTGCTCCTCCTTTTTCTTCATGGCTCCGCCAAAAAGGTTCTCGACCGCGGAGAAAGGGAAGGCCGCTAGGTGGAGCTGGACTCTCCCCCACCCAAGCGCGGCCGAGGCCATCCCTGCATACACCTGCGACCCCCATGGTGGCTCCTCGTGACCCCCATGGTGGCTTCCCGAGGTCGCGGAGGCGATCCTCTGCCTGGTGAAGGGCGGTCGGCCGCCGCTGGGGGATGCGCTACGGCTACGCGACCCCCCAGGCCGCGCTCCCACTCGGTAGAGGTACTGCCGGAGTTTGTTGTGTGGGCGGCGGAACCGGCCAGCACCCGGCTCCAACTTCCGTGCTTCCTCCTAGGTGAGCTTTCGGAAAGTGCCCCGAGCGGCCTCTGGCTTTAGGCGGACGGTTGCTATGGCCGAGACTCCTGGGCTTCGCTGGAGGTCTCTGCAGCCAGGAGCTTGGCCCTGAACCGCGGCTGGCAAACGTTTGCTCGCGCGCGTGGTCTGATCCGGCGGTGCACCCTGCACTTTAAGTTTGACGGCGATGCCACCCTCTACGTGAGGGTGTTCGGGGAGGATGGTCGCCGTGCTGGGTGTTGCCCTGAGAACGGCGACCGCGGCCGTGGGTCCAGCCCCGGCGATGATGAGGACGACAGCACGCGTGCGGTTGGTGACGGTCGAGGCTCATCGAACTTCGACAGCTCTTCTTCGAGCAGTTGCTCCTCCAGCTGTGGCCGTGATCAGCCTACACGCCTCCACGCCCGTCTGGAGGAAGGTAGCCAGTTCGCCCACCGTCGCGCCTCAGTGAAGCGCGAGGCGGAGTCCTCCTGAGCTCCGAAGGCAGTTCGAGTCTCCCTCGTGAGCTTATGTCGGGCCAGTTGCGCCTGTTTTATTCTTTTTCCCTTTCCCTATGCAAAAAGACAGTAGTATAGGGCCCCGCGAGTGTGTGCTTGGACTATTGCCGTTAATTATTGTACTGCTCCCGCTATTCTGGTATTGTGCCTTCGTGCCGTACGCCGGTGCACAGGAATTACTTAGCTTAGGGGGAGGGTTTGTCACGACCTTTGCTTTCCGAGGCCGAGGCTTTGTCGAACGTTCCATGTCCTGCGAGGGTTAGTCTGGAGAGGTGGTTCCCAGCCTCAGCCGTGGGGCCGATCGACCCAGGTCCTGTGTTCGCGTCTCGGTGCCCGTGGGGCATGGACTGGAGGGGTGCTCCCGTAGTTGAACTGGGTTGGGAAGCCTCGAATGACATGGGCAGAAGACACTCGCGAGGGTGCATGCGGTGCTCCCTTGCGAGGTTTGCGCGAGAGAAATCAGGGCAGGAGGGCGAAAACGGCTAGGAATCACAAACCAAAGACGACAACAACTTCAGCAAAACCTCGAATCAGGAAGAACAGCCAACTGCAGAAAGCAAATGAGAAAAGCCGCGTCGGGCACCTAATCTAGTCTTCGACGTCTTCTCACCAGCGCGGAGCTAAGTGCTGCCACTGGGCGTGGGAGGGAGCCCCAGGGCCTGAGGCCGGCGCTCCTGAGACTCCGGTGCGTGTACAGCCCCACTCATTATTACGTGAGAGTGTCACGGGCGGCGAGCTTCACATGCGTTGGCCTTCTTCACAGGCTCCGGGCCTTTCTCGGGAGGACAAACTTCACAGGCATTCGCCTTCTTCATAGGCTCTGGGCCTTTTCCAAAATGCAACGGCTTCCCAGGCGTTCGCCTTCTTCACAGGCTCTGGGCCTTTTCCAAAACGCAACAGCTTCATAGGCGTTCGCCTTCTTCACAGGCTCTGGGCCTTTTCCAAAATGCAACAGCTTCACAGGCGTTCACCTTCTTCACAGGCTCTAGGCCTTTTCCAAAACGCAACAGCTTCACAGGCGTTCGCCTTCTTCATAGGCTCTAGGCCTTTTCAAGGGTAGAATTTTCGGAGGTGCTGGATGTTCCACACATTCTGGATGGGCACCCCCTCTTGAGTCTCCAAGCGTGCGGAGCCGGGCCTGGAAACATGAACAACCTTGAACGGGCCCTCCAACATGGGAGAGAGCTTATGCAGCCCTTCCCTGGAGAGGACCCGCCTGAGCATGAGATCTCCTACCTGGAGTGTCCTGGGGCGGATGTTGCGGTAGTGGTATCGCCGCAGCGCTTGTTGGTATCTTGCTGCTCGGAGTGCAGCTTCCTGGCGACGCTCCTCCCCCAGCATGAGGTCCGTCCCCCGCATGGCACCCTGCTGCGCCTCATCAAACGCCAGGACCCGTGCGGAACGACGTCTGACCTCGTGAGGGAGGACCGCTTTAGCGGGTCTCGCCAGTTGGCTTGGTTGCGGTCGTGCGGATGGACCACAACACGGACTGAAGCTCGTCGAACCAACCTCGGCCGCAAGCCTCCAACTTCTTCTTGAATGTCCTGGTCTTGAGGCCTCTCAGGACCTCCGCGTTGGCCCGCTCGGCTTGACCGTTGCTCCGGGGGTGCGCCACTAAAGCGTAGCATATCTGCGTCCCAAGGTTAGCACAGTATGTTTTGAAGAGGTTACTGGTGAACTGCGAACCATTGTCGGTGATGATGCGGTTCGGTACCCCAAACCAGCTCGCGATGCCCTTGATGAACTTGATGGCAGACCCTGCGGGGATGGTGCGGATGGCTTCCACTTCAGCCCACTTAGTGAACTTGTCCACGGCGATGTAGAGGTAGCGATAGCCTCCTGGCGCCCGAGGAAACGGGCCCAGGATATCCAGCCCCCAGACTGTGAATGGCCATGAAAGGGGTATAGTTTGCAGACCCCCAGCTGGCTGATGGATCTGCTTGGCATGGAATTGGCAGGCCTCGCAAGATTTTACCAGTTCGACAGCATCATTGAGCGCAGTGGACCAATAGAATCCACTACGGAACCCCTTGCCAACGAGGGTCCGTGACGATGAATGATGCCCATAGTCTCCTCCGTGTATATCTGCCAGCAGTTCCTTCCCTTGCTCCCTGGTGATGCAGCGCAGGGACACATCATTCGGTCGCCTTCGGTAGAGCTTTCCATCCCTGATACAGTATGCTTTGGCCTGCCGCGCCACGCGCTCCGCTTCCTCCTCCTTCTCTGGCAAGGTCCCTTGCGTTAGATAGCTCCGGAGCTCCGTGATCCAGCACCCCTCCTGAGCCTCCATCATCAAGAGCAGACGCGCTCCTGAGGCCGGGCCACAGACCAGGGCTCTCGAGGCTGGCGGCTAGGGGAGCTCCTCCCGAGGCTGCACCGCACTTGTTAGTGATGGCGTGGCCGAGGGCTTGAAGAGTCGTTCTTCGAAGACGCCAGGCTCCTGAGGTTGTCGCCTGGATGCTCGTTTGGCGATGTTGTCGGCCTCCTGATTGGTGCCACAGGGCACGTGCTATAACTCTCGCCCCTATAACCGCTTCTCCATTCTGCGAACCTCCGCAAGGTAGGCTTCCATGTGCTCGTATACTTTGTTGGAGAAGTTCACGAGGAGTTGTGAATCACCCTTGATGGTCAGACGCTTTACTCCAAGGGCGGCTGCGGCCTTTAGTCCTGCTATCAGGCCTTCATATTCTGCTATGTTGTTGGAGACTTTTTCTCCATGCTGGAAACAGAGCTGCACGGCATAGTAGAGCTTGTCTTTGGTAGGAGATATAAGCACCGCACCAGCCCCCGCGCCGTGCCTGGAGAACGCCCTGTCGAAGTCCATGACCCAACCGTCTGGCGCCTTGCTTCCTGGGGAGAGGGATCGATCCTCATCATCCTTCAGGCCTGGCGCCTCCGTCCATTCCGCCACGAAATCTGCCAAGGCGGCTCCCTTGATAACTCTGGTGGTGCTGAATTCGAGCTGAAACACTTGCAGTTCAATGTTCCACTCGGCGACTCTTCCAACTGAGTTAGGGCTCCTGAGCATCCTTTCCAAAGGGTACGCTGAGACAACCTTGATGGGGTGACCCTGAAAATAATGCCGCAGCTTGCGCGAGGCCACCAATAGCGCAAGGAGAAATTTCTGAGGCATGGGGTACCACTCCCTTGTGTCCCGCAACACTGTGCTGACAAAGTACACAGGATGTTCAATGAGGTTGGGAACGCTGGTGTCGATGGCGCCCTCCGGAGACCGTGGTGCCTCCTGAGACAGGGGAGCCCCCAGCGGCTGGTCGCTAGGGGGATGGGCTCCCGCTATCTCGAGTGTGTTCCCCAGCAGCGGCTGATCCTTCCTGGTTGTGGCAACGGTCTCTGCGGGTCTTCCTTGTTCACGCTTCGCCTCGATTCGGGCAGACGCCGTGGCTTTGTTCCGACACTCCTCCCTAACCGCCACCAGGGCTGCGCTGGCGGAGTAGGGAGTGGCTGAAAGGTAGAGCACCAGGGGTTCCTGAGGTCGCGGGGCCACCATTACCGGAGGGCTGGCTAGGTACCTCTTGAGGTCTTGGAACGCCTTGTCTGCCTCTTCAGTCCATTCAAAGGGTCCCTTTTTCTTAATCAGCTGGAAGAAAGGCAGCGCTCGCTCCCCCAACATGGAGATGAAGCGTCCCAGTGCTATCACGCGCCCAGTGAGCTTCTGCATTTCTCTGAGGGTCTTTGGCGGGCTCATGTCCTCGACCGCCTTGACCTTTTCTGGGTTAGCCTCGATGCCTCGGTGGGACACGAGGAAGCCCAAAAGCTTGCCTGAGGGGACCCCAAACACACACTTCTCTGGGTTGAGCCGCAGGCTCACGGTGTTGAGGCACGCGAAGGTTTCCTCCAGGTCTTGTATAAGGGTCTTGGCCTCGCGAGACTTCACCATAATATCATTGACGTAAGCCTCGACGTTCCTCCCGAGCTGCGGGCCCAAGGTGATGTGGATCAGCCGCTGGAAGGTCGCACCTGCATTGCGCAACCCGAACGGCATACAGGTGTAGCAGTACACCCCACACGGGGTTAGAAAGGATGTTTTTTCCACATCTTCCACCGCCATCTTGATCTGGTGATATCCGGAGAAGGCATCCAAGAAACACAACAGGTCGCACTCGGCGGTGGAGTCGACGATTTGATCGATGTGGGGGAGAGGACACAGATCTTGTGGGCAAGCCTTGTTTAGGTTGGTGAAGTCGACACATATACGTTCCTTCCCCCCTTTCTTCGGCACAACGACTGGGTTGGCCAACTGAGGGAGTCCTGGATTAGGGGGTGTCCGGATGGCCGGACTATGACCTTTGGCCGGACTCCCGGACTATGAAGATACAAGATTGAAGACTTCGTCCCGTGTCCGGATGGGACCTTCCTTGGCGTGGAAGGAAAGCTTGGCGATAAGATATGAAGATCTCCTCCCATTTTAAGCAACTCTGTGTAACCCTAGCACTCTCGAATGTCTATATAAACCGGAGAGTTTTAGTCCGTAGGACGAACAACAATCATACCATAGGCTAGCTTCTAGGGTTTAGCCTCTCTGATCTCGTGGTAGATCAACTCTTGTACTATCCATATCATCAATATTAATCAAGAAGGAGTAGGGTTTTACCTCCATCGAGAGGGCCCGAACCTGGGTAAAAACATTGTGTCCCTTGTCTCCTGTTACCATCCGCCTAGACGCACAGTTCGGGACCCCCTACCCGAGATCCGCCGGTTTTGACACCGACATTTGTGCTTTCATTGAGAGTTCCTTTGTGTCATCACCGTCAGGAAGGATGCCGCACCTCGTCTTTAAAGATGGCGCTGTTGCTAAAGGAGCTTTGGCTGTCGGCCAAACTCTCCGGCTAGGCGGTTTTTTGATGACCGCCTGTTCGGCCGCCGCGCCGATGATGACCTCTCGGGCCATCGAAAGCAATCTCCTCATCAGCTTGGAACTGGCCGAGCAGTTAGATCTGATGGAGCTCTCTTCCCCAAACGAGCTCTTGGATCGCATCGCCGCCCTGGGAGACGCTACAGATTACGGCCAGGTTGGGCTTAAACTAGATCGGAGAGAGATTGACTCTCCCCAGGTCACCCACCACATTGAAGTGGTGGAAGAACAATGCGGCGGATCTTCGCCCATCCTAAGGACCAGATGTGTTCGGATTCCTGATCCCTCCGAGCCAGATATCCGCAGAGGGGAAGACGTCGCCCAAGCCCTAAACCTAAAGTCTGGCAGCATGCCTGATTCATTGAATAACGTCCAAGAAAACAAGATTCCAAATTCGGAAGTTTCTTGGCCCCCGAGTCTTAGATCGGGCGAGGCTCCGGACTCAAATCCCCCCGCCCACCCAAATACAAGGGATTTATCCCAAATTCGGCAAGAGCCCAGGGAAACAGTACACCATTACTGGGCCAGATTCCTCCTGGTATGGAACAGGATAAAGGACTTCCATGAGAGGGATGCAATTTCATTCTTCTATAACAACTGCACGGACATCGGAATCCTCAATGCCATAAGTCACCGCGAAATTACATGCTTCGCCGACTTGACATCCATAGTACGAAAGTACTATGGAACAGAAAGCACTCGGAAAACCGAAACAAAATTTTGGGACAATCTGACCACGAATACAATCCCAGTCCAAAACAAAAGGGCGCATTATCGCCAGGCACCTGGGCCAAACAGCGAAAAACAAAAACCCTCTATAGTGTATGGAACCGTAATGGAGGGATGGCTCAATGGACCCTGTAAAATTGATAGTTCAGCGGAAGTCACACCAACTCATAGCCTTAGAGCATGTTGGATACTTCGGCAGGTGGCCAGAAGTGGCGAGGAGCTTTTAACTCCAGAATCCGCAGAATACCACCCCAGAAATGCCAGTACGGTGTCAACAGTCTTCGAGACTTTCGCATCAAACAACGGAAGGAAACGAACGCTCCGCAGCCTTACCGAAGTCTACCAAGTAGCAACAATAAACCCATGGAGTGACACGGCTATTATCTTTAATGCCAGTGACGAACCTAAATTTCGGACAGCCCGAGCACCAGCCGCACTGGTCCTCAGTCCGATAGTGGACAGCTTCCGACTTACAAAGGTACTCATGGACGGCGGCAGCGGACTGAACCTCATCTACGAGGAAATCCTGGGAAAAATGGAAATAGACTGGAGCCGCATTGAGCAAAGCAACACAACCTTTAGAGGAATAATCCCCAGCCGGGAAGCGTGCTGTTCAAGGAAAATCACACTTGATGTGGTGTTCGGCACGCCGGGTAATTACAGATCCGAGGAGGTCACCTTTCAAGTGGCCTCATTCAGCAGCGGATACAACGCTGTGTTAGGGCGAGAAGCATTCACAATTTTTCAAGCTATACCCCATTAAGGGTACATGAAGCTCAAAATGCTCGGACCCAACGGAATCATCACTCTCGCTAGTGATCCAGCCACAGCGCCCCGCGCCGAAAACAAGACAACTGCACTGGCCCTCGAGGCATTGTCCGGAGCCCTAGCGGCCGAGGAACTAACTGTGTTGCACTCCACGATGGACAGGGATGACGTGATACTCAAAAAAAGATCCAAGTCCACCTCCTTTAAGCCGGCAGACGAAATAGTCAAGTTCCAAGTCCATCCAACGGACACTACAAAAACGGCCCCCATCAGGGTACAACTAAACCCAGATGTACACGCCGCACTCAGAGAATTCCTACGAGAAAATTGGGACATTTTTGCCTGGCACCCCTCAGACATGCCAGGAATCCCACGCAGGCTGGCCGAGCATAGCCTGAACATCCTAAAAGGATTCAAGCCCGTTAAGCAGACTCTTCGGCGTTTCTCCGAACCCAAGATACAAGCCATGGGAGAGGAGCTAGCCAAACTACTGGAAGCCGGATTCATCGGAGATATAAAACATCCGGACTGGCTAGCAAACCTGGAGATGGTACCAAAGAAGGACAAATCCTGGCGCCTATGCGTCGATTTTAAAGACCTAAATAAGGCCTGCCCAAAGGATCCCTTCCCCCTCCCCTGCATTGATCAAATCATCGACGCCACTTCAGGACACGATTCATTGTGTTTCCTCGATGCATACTCTGGCTACCACCAGATCAAGATGGCAGAGTCAGACCAAGCCACAACGGCATTCATCACCCCATACGGTCCGTTCTGCATCAACACGATGCCCTTCGGAATAAAAAACGCCGGCGCAACATATCAGCACATGATTCAGACATGTCTGGCCAACCAGATCGGCAAAACAGTTGAAGCGTACGTGGATGACGTGGTCATCAAAACCAAACACGTCAAAACTCTAATAGACGACTTGAGGCTCATGTTCGATAACCTCCGAACATATGACATTAGGCTCAACCCGGAAAAATGCGTTTTCGGCGTACCAGCCAGAAAGCTCTTGGGCTTCATTGTATCCAATAGAGGAATTGAAGCAAACCCAGCCAAGATCCGAGCTCTGTCACAATTGGATATTCCAAAAGATCTCAAGCAAATACAAAAACCTACTGGATGCGTGGCGGCTCTAAGCCGCTTCATCTCCTGCTTGGGGGAAAAGGCATTACACCTTTACCGCCTCCTCCGGCGCACCGAACACTTCGAGTGGACGGATGCCGCCACGGCCGGACTCGAAGAAATAAAAGCCATACTGGCAACAAACCCTGTCCTGGCCGTGCCAAACATCGGCAAACCAATGCTGTTATACATCGCGGCAACTCACCAAGTTGTAAGCGCAGTCCTCGTCGTCGAACGAAAAACGGACGGACACAAATTCCCTGTCCAGAAACCAGTGTACTACGTGTCCACGGTCCTCACTCCATGCAAGTCCCGATACCAACATTACCAAAAAATAGCATACACAGTGTTCATGGCATCCCGGAAGCTACGACACTACTTTCAAGAGTGTTCGATAACAGTAGCCTCCGAAGTACCTCTTAACTACATCATAAACAACCCCGATGCAACAAGACGGATTGCCAAATGGGCCATTGAGCTCCTCCCGTTCGACATAACATATAAGCCACGACGAGCCATCAAGTCGCAAGTCTTGGCTGACTTTGTCGCGGAGTGGACTAAAGCCGAACTCCCTAAATAGTACGGCACATATTCCAACTGGACCATGCACTTTGACGGATCCAAAATGCTGGCAGGTCTGGGGGCTGGCGTCGTCTTGACATCCCCAACAGGAGATACAATCCAATATGTACTCCAGATAATGTATACGGACTCCAACAATGCAGCCGAATACGAGGCCCTTCTACATGGCCTCCAGATGGCAGTTTCCATGGGCATTCAACGCCTAGAGGTGCGTGGGTATTCGAACCTCGCGATATCCCAAATAAACAGAGACTTAGAGGCCAAAGATCCGAAAATGGCAGCTTACCGCAATGTCGTCCTAAATATGTCAGCTCGGTTCGAAGGGCTAGAATTCCACCATATAGCCCGAGAAAATAATCAGGCAGCAGACGTCTTGGCACGCATCGGCACAAAGAACGATGCAGTCCCCCCCAACATTTTCCTGGAATGGTTATTCAAGCCATCCATACAGTGGGAAGGGGAATTAGGAATTAACAAACCGGACCAGGCCGCATCACCTGACTCAGAACACCATGACACAACGGAAGACTCCATCAATGGAGTCACACCCTCAGCCCACGAAATAATGGCAGTAATTGCCCCATGGACAGAACCATTCCTAGCCTACTTAACTAGGCAGGAACTCCTCGAGGACCAAAATGAGGCACGCTGCATAGTGCAGCGATCTAAAGCCTATAAAGTCCACGAAGGAGAGCTTTATAAGAAAAGCACCACCAGAGTCCTTCAAAGGTGTATCTCCGAAGAGGAAGGGCGGGACCTTCTAGCGGAAATTCACGCCGGACTCGGCGGGCACCACGCCGCATCCCGAGCACTTGTCAGTAAGGCCTTCCGTACCGGATTTTATTGGCCGACGGCCCGGGCAGACGCTTAGGACTTAGTCCATCGATGTGTCAGTTGCCAATTATTCGCTAATCAAAGCCACATGCCGCCTACCACCCTACAAACCATACCCATAACCTGGCCTTTTGCGGTCTGGGGGTTTGACATGGTTGGACCCCTTAAAGGAGGAACCCACAAGCAAAAATACCTACTGGTCATGGTGGATAAATTCACCAAATGGATAGACTTCATATTCGGGGTTGTACACCGTTACGACGTCCCCCACAGCATCATCATTGACAACGGCACAAACTTTACGGCCGATGAAGTTAAACTTTGGTGGAAAAACATGGGCATCAAACTCGACTACGCTTCAGTCTATCACCCTCAAACCAACGGTCAAGTCAAGCGAGCAAACGGTCTCATCATGAGCGGCATCAAACCCACACTAGTGCGATCCCTTAAGGAATCTAACACGCACTGGGTAGAGGAGCTTGACTCCGTACTCTGGGGGCTGCGGACCACGCCAAATCGCACTACTGGATTCACACCATTTTTTATGGTATACGGTGCAGAGGCAGTCCTGCCCTGCGACATAGTTCATGACTCACCTCGCGTGCGCATGTACGAAGATAGAGAAGCCGAGCTCGATCGGTAGGACAGCTTGGACGCCTTGGAGGAGGAGCGCGACATGGCAAAAGCTCGTTCCGCATTCTATCAACAGCAGGCTTGAAGATATCAAAGCAGAGAAGTACGGGCCAAAACTTACAACGTTGGCGAACAAGTTCTACGCCTGCCGGACAAGAAAAAGGACAAACAAAAGCCCAAATGGGAGGGTCCCTTCATAATCGACCAAGTCCTGACTGGTGGAGCGTACCGTCTGCAAAACGCATCGGACAACCGACTCGATCCAAACCCATGGAACACAGCGTGCCTACGAAGATTCTACGCCTAGCGCCGTACTCTGTGTTCGTCTCCTTCCTCTGTCTCCTTTTTTATTTTTTTCAAATTAGTTGCCTGCTATTTCTCTCCTTCTCCCTACCTTTTCCCCCAAGACCTTAGGGGCTTGCATGCGCGCTGTTCGCACACACTTGATGCGCCACCCGCGCTCATTATACCTGGGGGCTTCTTTATCAGAAGTTTATATAAACAGGCCTCATGCCCAAAACATGTGTGACACTTCTGCATGAACCTTTTATACACCATTATATGCATCGATATGACTTAAGTTTTGGCCAAGCTAGGTTGCCTGGCTCCTGTGCTTACCCCTATGTTCCCGTTTGTTCGGCTAGGTGGTAAAGGGAGCACCTCTGTGATTGTTACTGCCGGGTCAGCCAGATGTGTACCTCAGACTGGGTGAAGCCGAAAGCTAGCGTTCTTAAGGGAATATTCGGTCGCTGAACTAAAAGATGATTTTTCTTGTTTATTTATCTGCACCCAGATGCTTTTCTGCTTTTTTCTCGCAGTTCGGACATGGAGTTTAGGGCATGCCTCCCAGGGAAAGGAACCCCTAACGGAACTATTCTCCCTGGAAGATGTTTCTTACTAACCATGTAATATAACATAACTAGTTGGGCACTTGTCTGCTAAAGCACTTATGAACCCTACGCATGGTCTCCATGCATGCCCCGGTTCTTACATAACCGAGAAGGCATTTGGACACACTCCGGACTATCGGGTCCAGAGGTTGAAGCGAAAAGGTCCGCAATGACAAACGATCTACAATCCGGCTAGAAGGCATTTCACATGTCATTTTCAATTACATAGTCAATTTGACTCGGTATATTCTTCTTCAATACCATCCAATAGGCTATCTAATTTACAGTCCTGTTGAGGATACTTGGCGGCCAGCCCTACCTGGCCATACACTAAACTGACAGGGATCTCCTTTCCTTCAGGCCCCACAGGGCCGACCTCAGCCATATGGTTCGGGTCAGCCTTCGTGTACCGAGTCTTCACCATGGACCAGTCCTCCCTGGCACCTTGACGACAGGCCGATATCTTCCACAACCGGAAGCGCTGCCGCACTCCCTCCAGCTTCTTCGCAAGCTCTCCAAGGCCTTCGGGCATGGAGAGGGATGGACACATAGCCTGGACGACGCCTTGCATCGCCTGCCGAACTCGTTCGTGCAGCTACAACAGCTCGAGAAGAAGGTCCCCCGCTGAACTGGGCATCTCCTCCGCAGGACGACCTGTCAGCACACCTGCAGACATAGCTCTGTCAATTGACTTCCTTGCCGAACTTTCTTTTCAAAGATTTGCTTAAGCACTTGCTAAAAATGCCGCGTCGAAGTCGCCGATTCTCCTTTACGCAATCAGGCAGCTGAGCAGGAACATCCTTTAGTTCCTCGCCCAGCTGGGTATTGGCGTCTTTAAGCTTGTTCTTCTCTTGCCTCACCCTCGTCAGCATGCTCTCACCGGCCTGTAACTGGCACAGGAGTTGCTGCTTGTCCGGATTCACTCCGGCCCCATCTGCACTGTTATTGTCAGAATTGCACATATGCCGCACTCCACAGCATAATTATCTTTCGAAGTATACATTACCTGAGGGGGTCCCCTTGGCATTCTCTGAAGCGGCTAGCGCGGCCTCGAGTTGGGCCTTGCACTCTTCCAGCTCCTGGGATAGTTGCGTGTTCTTCTTTGAAAGATCCTGTATAACATATGATGCTTAAATTAGTTATCTTAACTGTTTCATGTCTCGGGGGCTACTGACATATATAACCATCAGATTTACTCACCCGTATGTCTTTCACATACTGCTCCGTGGCTCTGGCTAGACCATTTAGAGTGGCACGAAGACACGCATCTCCCGTATTAAAGGCGTCCAACGCCTCTTGGGAAAAGCATGCGTCACAAAGAACAGCCCGGCGACGCCTGTGGTTCACAGCACTCTCCACCTCTGAATTGGTGGCAGATATCCCGTCCGCATCCTCTATCGGAGGAGCGTCCGGTGCGCCCCCCATGTTCGCCTCCGCTTCCGGACCCGGCTTTGAAGCCTGGCCGGTGGATATAGTTCGGCGGGCGCTCTTCCTCCTAAGGAGAGCATGGGCGTTAGTGTGACTTAAGGGCATAAACCCTAGGCGTTAAAATTGCACGCCGTACCGTTGCGCTGGAGTCTCGGTCCGTTCCGCACTTCTTTTTAGCCCACCTGGCTTCAATGGCCCTTGTTGGCTACCCACCGCGGGCTCGACCCTCCGCCTCAAGGATTTCCCCTGCAAAGCAAAACACTATTGGTTTATGGCAATCAAAATAAAGCATGGGTGAATCCTCTTGAAGGTACTGGGACTTCGGTCTCGGTTACCTTTGAGCCCGGAAGTAGTCTGGGATAGTCGGCCGTAATGGCCACCAAGGTGTTGCCCTTACTCAATTGATGAAACACCCCGTCAATTAGCTCCACACATAAGTCCGGGTCCTCTTGGGAGTCCGGATCGAGGGACCACCCTGGGTCCTCGGGTTGCGGAGGAGGGCTGTTTATCTCCTTCACAGTCTGGCGCAGCTCCTGCGTTAACATTGCTAGACTAAGTACTCAATTATGGGAATTTCGAAAGCGGGTAGACAAGTGGAAGTGTTCACTCACCCAGCTTGGAGGACTGTACATAGAGAATCCGCCCCGTGGGTTGACACGGAGGAATTCCTCTTCTTCTCCCTTGTATAGAGCAGATAAGATCTTCGTTAGAGTGGCGGCCGAATCCGGCCCCTTGCGACCGCACCAGGTGGCGTCGTCCTCCCCGTTGAAATCCCACATGGGGTGGCCTCTATACTGAAGCGGCTGGACCCCCCGCGTAATGCATGTGGCCATGACCTCGATCATGGTTAGTCCGAAATGAGCCAACAATCTTATCCAGCTCATCAGGTAAAGGATGTACCTATCAGTTTCCCTCTGAGGCTTTCGTGGGCGCCAGCTCAGGTGTTTCTTCAATGGAGCGTTCTTAAACTCAGGAAGGCCGATCCGTACGGGGTCCGGCAGGGGGACGTCGTCCATATAAAACCATTCCGAAGGCCAGTCCTCGGACGCCTTATTTGGGGTACCGGATAGATATCCGGTCCCGGCGATGCGCCATAGTTCGGCTCCACCCACTTGATAAATTGACCCCTCCTGAGAGCGGGGCACAAGGCAGAACAACCTCTTCCACAGCGTGAAATGGGCCTCGATGCCCAAAAACAGCTCGCAGAGGGCCACAAAGCCTGCAACATGCAAAATGGAGGTAGGCGTGAAGTTGTGTAGCTGGAGGCCGTAGAACTCCAGTAACCCTCAGAGAAATGGATGAATTGGAAATCCGAGTCCTCTCGTTAAGTAGGGGACTAGGCATACCCGCTCTCCTTGAGAGGGATTGGGGACGCTCTCCGCCTGCTCTCCGCCACTATAGGTGGCGATCCCGGCTCGAACTGGGACCATATATGCTGGGGGGAGGAGCCCCTTGGATTGAAGCACCACTAGCTTGCTATGCGGGATTTAACACCGCTCCCAATTTTGGGCCGAGGGCTGGAGAGGCGAGAGGAGGAGCTTCTTCGACCGGCATGGTGTAATGGGTCTCTGCCAAAAACGCTCTGACGAATACTCATGGAGGGAAGGTGGTGTGAGTTGGATCTAAATGCCTGTCTCTTCTTTGGGCGGCTCATTTACGCGGTTGGGGGAGGGGGGGGGGGTAAATGAAAAAATCCCCTAGCTTTTCGCATTCGTTTGACACATGGAAGATGGTCATTATTAGGGCACAGAAGTTGAGGAGAGCAACACACACCAGAAGCCGGACACTATCCAACAGGTACATGGAATTTGGAGAAGAACCCGCCTTGCAATGCCGAAGACAAACTTGCGCGCCGAACTTATCATCACTGAAGCCTCGTTCGGGGGCTACTGAGGGAGTCCTGGATTAGGGGGTGTCCGGATGGCCGCACTATGACCTTTGGTTGGACTCCCGGACTATGAAGATACAAGATTGAAGACTTCGTCCCGTGTCCGGATGGGACTTTCCTTGGCGTGGTAGTCAAGCTTGGCGATAAGATATGAAGATCTCCTCCCATTGTAGCTGACTCTGTGTAAGCCTAGCCCTCTCCGGTGTCTATATAAACCGGAGAGTTTTAGTCCGTAGGACGAACAACAATCATACCATAGGCTAGCTTCTAGGGTTTAGCCTCTCTGATCTCGTGGTAGATCAACTCTTGTACTACCCTTATCATCAATATTAATCAAGCAGGAGTAGGGTTTTACCTTCATCGAGAGGGCCCGAACATGGGTAAAAACATCGTGTCCCTTGTCTCCTGTTACCATCCGCCTAGACGCACAGTTCGGGACACCCTACCCGAGATCCGCCGGTTTTGACACAGAGACCAACCAATCCGGGTACCGGACCTCGCGAATGACCCCTGCAGCTTCCAACTTGCGGGTTTCTTGGATGATGAAAGCTTGCTTTTCCGTGGACTGTCGCCTTTCTTTTTGCTTCACGGGCCGGACATTGGGGCACACATTCAGGTGGTGCTCGATTATGCCTCTAGGGATCCCCGCCAGCTGATCTGGCTCCCATGCGAATACCTTCTTGTTCGCACGCAGGAACTTGACCAGGGCCTCCTCCTGCTCGGGCTTGTGGTTGGCGCCTATGGTGAAGGTGGCGCCAGTGGATCCGTCCTCGTCAACCAGCATCTGCTTGGTTTCTGCCTTGTCTTGGGTGAACAACTGCTTCTTCTTGGCCGGCGCAGCCCCCTTGGACTCAGGGGCGTCCGGGTCGGCAGGCTGCGCCGATGCCGCCGTCTTGAAGGCGAGCTTGAGCACTTGCAACGTATCCCCGGTGTCTCCGCGTACAGTGAGGACGCCGCTGCTTCCGGTCATCTTCATGAGGTTGTACGCCGGGTGAGTCGCAACCATGAATCGGGCCAGTGCCGGGTAGCCGAGGATGGCGTTGTATGGGAGGCCGATGGGGGCGATGTCGAAGTCGATTAGCTCCATGGGGAAGTTGTGTATGTGCCGAAGGTTACCGGGAGACGGATCTGCCCCAGGGAGCTGGAAGACCCGCCCCCGACGCCCAAGAAGGGCCGGCTGGGCCGAAGCCGTTCCGGTGGTATGTGGAGGAGGCTGAAGGCTTCGATTGAGAGCATGCTGAGGCCCGAGCCGTCGTCGATGAGAGTTCTGGTGACGGCCACCTGACAGATGGTGGGAGTGCACAGCATGGGGAGTGCGCCCGAGCAGGCCGAGTTGGAGGGGTGGTCCGTCGAGCTGAAGGCCAGATCGGCCTTGGGCGCCGACCGACCTGAGGGAGCCCCCTGCCGCATGGAGGCGGCGCCGACCTGGCGGACGAATGGCTTGACGTGGCAGCCCGAAGGTGGCGCCTGCGAGCCACCTAGGAGGGCCGCGACGACCGGGGGTGCCGGCGCAGCGTGCCTGGCGAGGAAGAGGTTGTGCAGCTCTTCCCAAGGGCCACGGAAACCGTCGGTAACTTGTCCGGCCACCGCACCTGTCGCACGGCTGGGGCCAAGGCTCGGAGCCCCCTGCCCCCCATGCTAGCGCTAGCGACCGAAGCGGGCGGCGCGTCGTCCATTGCAGGGCGAGCCTTGGTGTTGGCGGAGAGCGGGTCGGCGGAAGGAGAAGCTCCGGCGCACCCCTACCTGGCGCGCCAAATGTCGGATTTCGGTTTCCGACAGACCCTCCAGGTTCGAACACTGGGGTGCGCGCGGAGATTTCGCCCTCTACCTATCTGCACCTCACCGCCTCGCTCTGATCTAAGCAATCAAAGGAACAACACAAGAGACATAGAGTTTATACTGGTTCAGGCCACCATTGTGGTGTAATACCCTACTCCAGTGTGTGGTGTGGTGGATTGCCTCTTGGGCTGATGATGAACAATACAAGGGAGAACAGCCTCGTGAGGGTCTGTTCTTGGCTGGTGCGATGAACTACTTGGGGAGTTCAGCCGCTCTCTAGATGGATTCCTCGTGATGATCCCGTCCCCTACCTCGTGGGTGGCTAGTCCTATTTATAGGCAAAGGCCCTGGGCCTCTTCCCAAATATTGAGCGGGAAGGGCGCCAGCAATTGGCCATTTTGAAGGGGAACATCTAGTACACTTATCCCGACTAAAGTTGGTCCTCGCCTACCAAAGGCTCTGGTGGTGACGACGGCTTGGGATCCACGATGACCTCCATCCTGCCGTTCTGCTGGTCTTGGTCTTGTTATACCGAAATGGACGCCTTTGCTTGATGCTCTCGCATGTGCTTGCTCCCTTTGCACCAAAGAGGAAACAAGGACTCTGCACAGGCCGGCGCTCGCCTGGCGCATGCCTGGCTTCGGTCGTCATGGCTTGCGTCATGGGCACCTCGTGAGGTACCCCGCCTTGATCTCTCCGCCTCCTCACGAGCCAGCCTGACGAGGCCGTGCCTGAGGAGGCCTCCTGTCGTCCGCCCCGCGAGGCTTGGCCCCTCGCGAGGGTCTTGAGCTCGTGCCGATGAAGATGGGCCATGTTGTGCCGCCCCTTGAGACACGCTGCAGGCCGCAGGCAAGCATGTCTGGGGATCCCCGTTCCCAGAACGCCGACACGTACACCGGGCCTCTACACCTAGTATGACACCTTTAAAGGTGGTTTTTGTGGGCTTGATCCTTGAGGGATTAATACCCATTTTGTGCATTGTATCATGATAGAGCAGGTTCAGGCTACTGCCACCGTCCATGAGGACTCGTGTAAGGTGGAATCCATCAGTGATTGGGTCGAGGACCAGTGCGGCTGAACCGCCATGACAGATACTGGTTGGATGGTCCCTACAATCGAAAGTGATCGAGCAGGACGACCATGGGTTGAACTTTGGGGCGAGTGGCTCCACCACGTAGACGTCCCTGAGCGCATGCTTGCGCTCCCTTTTGGGGATGTGGGTAACGTATATCATGTTCACCGTTTTAACTTGGGGGGAAACTTCTTCTGTCCCCCTATGGTCGGTCACCGGGGATCCTCGTCATCGTCCTTGCTTTGCAACCCCTTCTCCTTGTCTCGGCATTTAACTTGCTGGCCTGTTTAAAAATCCAACATTCTCTGTTGGTATGATTGGCTGGTTTATCAGGAGCCGTGGATTTGACATGGACAATTGAGTATGCGGTCCAAGGTGGACAGGCCCGAATTGTTCCTTTTATATGGCTTCTTCCGCTAACCGACTTAGAGACATTCAATCCGGCGTGACCGCCGAGTCCTCGGTGTTGTCACCGTTCCTTTGATGCTTGTGTCTATTGCGTTGGGCATTGCTGTTGCTAAATCTGGCTTCAGAAGTGTCAGGTTCGCTTGTAGTGTTGTTGCTACGGGCTAGCTAGCTATCCTCGCCCGCCCAGAAGCAGGTCATAAGTGTCACGATGTTTGCCATGGACTTTGGCTTTTGTTGGCCGAGGTGTCAGGTGAGCCATTCGTCACAGATGCTATGTTTAAAGGCTGCTAGGGCTTCGGCATCCAGATAGTCGATGATCTAGTTCTTTTTAGTTAAGAACCTACTTCAGAATTTCCTGGCTGACTCTCCGGGCTGTTGAACTATGTGAGTTAAGTCGTCGACATCTGGAGGTCTGACATATGTGCCCTGGAAGTTGTCGCGGAAGGCGTCTTCAAAATCTTCCCAGCTGCCAATGGAGTTTTTGGGCAAACTGTTCAACCAGTGCTGAGTAGGTCCCTTGAGTTTTAGCGGGAGGTATTTGATGGTGTGAAGATCATCACCGCGGGCCATATGAATATGGAGGAGAAAATCTTCAGTCCATACCGCGGGGTCTGTTGTCCCATCATATGATTCGATGTTCACAGGTTTAAGCCCTTCTGGGAATTCAAGTTCCATTACTTCATCAGTGCAGCAAAGGGGGTGTGCGGCGCCTCTATATTAGGCCAAGTCACGACGGAGCTCGGATGGAGTTCGTCTGCGGTTTTCACCCCAGGCATGGTTTTGTTCGTCATGTCCGTCCGGATGGCCATCGACGTGCATCGGGGCACACCCCCACGATCCGTAGATCGATCTGGCCTGACCTGCTCTTTTTTCCAAGTCAAGCCGCAGGTCATATGTGTATCCCCGAGCTGCTGTGTCTCAGTTTTTGCGGCGAGATAGAGCGGGCTGGTGTTCGGCTTGACTTTCTGCTTTGTCTCGGCCGCGTGGTGGTCGGTCAGCCACATTGCACGCTGGCAGGATGGGCTCCAGTGCCTCGTCGTCGAATTGGCGTAACAATTTGTATGTCGGGTAACTTTTGGTTGGGCACTCGAGGCCGTATTGTTCGGCTGCTAGGACATCAGTCCATCTATCGTTGAGCAGACCTTGATAAGCTTCAAGCTATTGCTGCTTATTTTTCAGGCTTCTTGCACTGGCTATTAGCTGGCGCTTAAAGAGCTCCTGCTCGAGAGGTTCCTCAGGCACGATAAAATCCTCCTTGCCGAGGCTCACCTCGTCCTCGGAGAGTGGAAGGTAGTTAATGTCCTCCAAGTCATCATTCATGGCCTGTTCATCAGGGCTAACATGCCCATCTTCCCGTTCGCCCTGTTCCGAGGTTGGCTTAATGGGGTCTTCATTGTCTTAGGCATCGTCGAGAGTATTGTTTTCTCCTGTACCGGTATTACTATCTTTTCCATGGCGTGCCTTGGAGCGGCGCCGCTGATGCCGGTGGTTTGGCTGTATCTCAAGAGGCTTACCCTCGACCAGATCCTTCTCCTTGTCACTATTGTTTTCTTTGGTTGTGGCCACCATGTATACGTCATACGAGGAGGTGGCTGTCCAGTGCCCTGTAAAAAGCGGTGGCTTTTATGCCTAATCCTCTCTCGCATCGTCGTCCATACTGTCAATGTCTTCAGAGTCGTAATCGAGCATGTCGGTTAAGTCTTCGACAGTGGCTATGAAGTGGGTGGTGGGTGGGAAGCGGAATTCTCCGTCATCAGCCTTCAATCCATACCAGATATAGTTCAGCTGAGAGTCTCCTGATAAGGAGAGGGCTTTTAATGAGTTTAGCACATTACACTACTAGGAAAATGCCTACTAATGGCACACCTAATTTGGCCATTAATGGCGCATTAGTGGTGTGCCATTAGTGCCACGCCATTAGTATATTTTACTAATGGCGCACCACTGGTGCGCCATTAGTATCTGGTATACTAATGGCGCACCTCCGGATGCGCCATTAGTATATACAACAGTGCGCCATTAGTATGCCTCCCAGGGGGCCATGTATACCCAGGTGTTTTGGCATACTAATGGCGCACAACAGCAAGATGCACCATTAGAAACTTCGGCATACTAATGGCGCACTGTTTAATGATGCGCCATTAGTATCCTTTGTCATACTAATGGCGCACTGTGTTGTGATGCGCCATTAGTATGAATATTAGGTTTTTTTATTTTTTTATTTTCTGTTTTTTGCACAGGTTACAAAATGTATAATTGGACAAAATATAGACAGCACACATCAACAACAGATTCATCGAATACAATAGAAGATTAGTCTCTGAATACAATTCATCATATTAGTCTCCGAATTGAAAAGACTGAACAAAGATAGAACATTATATTACAAGTCTCGAGACCGCGAATAGCGAGTTTGTCTTCACATTACAAGTCGATATCGATCATCTAAATTACCATCACATAGAAGAGAGCTGCGGTCATCACGATGAGCATCATCACGATGAAACTCGTCTTCATCCGGTTCCTCCAATGCTCCCTCCCCTCTCCCGCTAGATAGCGGGCGTATCTAGATTCGGCCTCGGCCCTAGTGGTGTACCCTTTGTAACTGTTACCGCTGAATCGGTGAACCTGTCTCCGACACTCCTCCCACTCGTCGTAGACTCCGGGAACCTTACCCTTGTACACGACATACGACGGCATCGCTATGCACTAGCCAAAGGAAACGTTAGTACCAATTCACAGACAATACATAAGCAATATATAAGTATGCAACAGAACGATCGGAAGAGAAAAGCAAGACATTAATAGCATCGATTACATCTAAGTTGAACGACTCTTGAAACCAAAGAGACATACTACAAGTTCATTAAAGTTTAATTACAACATGAGCCAATCGATGTTTCAGAACTAGACACAGCATCACTGCTTTCGACTCGACTCAAGGGACCGGAGCGTGGATGAAGCCGCCACCTATCGTGGGAGTCATGAAAGAACGGGCGTTGTCAGCCTGCATTTGTAGCATTGTGTCGATGTCACTGTTGGACGGTTGATTTCTGAGGTAGAACTGCCCCGAGGTACGAAGGACATCTTGATGGAAGATTTCCGCAAACTTCGACTGGATGCGAAAGAATTCTTGTCTGATGTCCGCATCCTGGATTGCCGACACGCTCGCGGCCCAATCTTTGAGTTTACTCGGTAGCAGAAGTTGATGATGGTCCCGTATGATCGCCCGCATGTGATGGATGGCGTAGTAGGCACCCTTCTGACCGCCAGGCGGCTGCTTGACGCAGCAGAACATCGTATTGTGGGAGAACACGTGCTTGCCGTACTTATGAATAGGCCTGGTGATGGTGCCTCCAGATTTGGCGTAGCCGGGGAGAACATCATCAAGAACCTTCTTGACATTTGTGTAGTCTACGTTCGACTGACGGTCCGGGTCGAAATACGTGGCCATGGAATATTTGGGGCTTAGGAGGATGAGCGTGCAATGTGTGTCACTGCAGAAAACACGGAATGTTAAAAGAAAAACGATCAAAATCTAAGAATTCATATGTTACAGGCCGGTTGAGGGGATGACTTACTCAGGAAAGTAAGGCACGAGGAAGTTATCCTTATCTTGGTTTGCCAGAATGACGCCTTCGAGGTAAGAACTCGTGAGTTGCCGGTCCCCAGCGCTGGCCAAGATCTTGGCACACATGTAGAAGGGGTCGACTATCACGATGTCCGGGGTCTTGTCGCGAATGATCCGCATCTCCATACTCAGCGAAAATAGCCGAACGAAGGTGTAGTGCAGCGGATGAAGGTTCATCATAGCGTGGATGTCATCAAACCGCAGGACGATCGTACGCCGAATGGAGTTATCCACAAAGCCCTTGACCTCTGGCACCTTGGCCGCGAAAACCGGGTATGCCACATCCTTCTCTCTGAGACGCCGCTTCTCCAAAGAAAGAACACTGTCATGCAGACTCCGCATAGCACCGGTTGCAGCATTGAGCATATTTGTCGGTAGCATCGCCCTACCCGCCACATGCACCCTCCTCGAGATATCCTCGGGTGAAGGTGGCCCGTCCTGAGCACGGATCATACTCAGTGCCGAATAGCTCGCACCCTTGTTAGTCTTTCTTTTGCGTGCCTTCTTCTTCTCCTGTAATGGGACCGATTTCTACTCACAGACCGCCTTCTTGAGTGTGTTTGGGCTGATAATATTTCGCACCTCGCCTATCTGAGGCTCGGTGAACTCGGCAGCTGGAGGCGTCTCCTGAGAGCTGAACGGCAGATGACTCCTGTTGCAACTTGGCTTCTCCGCGGTACCAGCTAGATCGCGCACGTCTTTGTTGGGTTGGGTTCTTGAGAAGGAGGCCCCATGAAGTCGCCATCGTACCCATGTTCGGCAAAGTACTGATTGACGTTGCCAAATGTATCGTCGTCGTCGTCGTTCTGATCCTGTGCCATATGCATGTTTGGATCCAGTGGCATAGGGATGTCCGGCACCGTTGCGGCGGTCTTGGCATGGGGCCGACTTGGCGCCGGCACGACTGGCGGTGTTGTCTTTGGGGTGGTGTCCCCCGCCCCCAAACGAATCTGGCTCTTCGGCCAAAGCAGGGGCCAGCTCAGGCAGGCGCTGAGGGTCATCACGTCATCATCGTCGGCCCCGACGGGTCGAATCGGAGGTAACAACTCGTTGCAGCCTGGCAGCACCCGAACCAGTTCACCCCTAAACAAGTTGGGTGGCATCTGGGTACCGTGGAACAAGGGGTTGCCCGGTTGAACGATTTTTCCCTTGGCGACATCGACCAACTCGTTGTTCACGAAGTGCAGGAGAGTGCACGGAACGTCGGCGGCGCCCTGTGAAAACATGTAGGGCGTCAGGGATGCCCAGTCAAAGGCAAGGAGATGAAGTCCTCGACCGAGAGAGGCTTAATTAGTTACCGTGATGATGGCGTCGAGCTCGGCTAATGTCGAGGCACCGCCAACAGCGGGCGTGCAGTTGACGGAGGGGCCGCCTGCTGCAGAGGTGCCGGCCGGCGTACACCCGGGTGCATTAAGATCCTGTGCCGGTGTCGGAGACACCAATGCCGCCTCCGCCGGAGACACCAATGGCCCCACCATCGCATTCTGCGAGTTGCTGGCCGTGAAGGTAGGAATCGGGGGCGGCCCCTGTTGGCCGCCCGCAAACCACGCACTCAACCCCTGGATCAAGGTAGGCACGATGGCGGTGATCGTCGCTCCGAGTTGTTGTTGCACTTGCTCTTGGATAATCTCTAGAATCCGCGCCACCTGTGCCTTGAGTTCTTGAACCTTGCGCGCCTGGCTTTCCGAGCTGGTCTTTTTCTCCTTCCGCACACCAACGGTATAGTATGACCCCCATTTTGTGGACAGGCCTTTGCCGGCCACACGACCAGCTGACGTCGGCTTACTGAGCTTATCCTTGTTCTTCATTACATTCAACGCCCTATTTAGAGTGGTGTCCCAAGGGTTGCTCTTAGTCGACCCCGCGCTACTGCTTTCAGTCGCCTGCGGAAGGAATGTGAACCATTTAGAAATTTGGCTTCATTAATTAGAATGCAACCATATGGAGCTAATTACGCGGGGGTGTATTCCTTACCAGAACAAGCTCAAGCGCCCTGGCCTTCGGATCTGTGGTAAGCTCCTTTGTTATCGGGTCCTCCTTGTACCGGGCCCTGACATAGTTCCTGGTCTGCTTGTTACCGCTGTATTTCTCGAGGCGGGGCGGTAGGCCTTGCTCGGCACGCTCCGCGTCCTCCTTGTCCCATATAGGCTCCGCCACTCTGTAACCGCCGGGACCGAGTTTGTGTTCCCCTAAGTTTAGCTCCCGCATTTCTTTCCCCCACTGACTTGATTGGGAGTTTGCGGTGCTTGAGCAATTGATCTTGAAGTCGTTGTAGTCATCTTCGGTGATCGAAGGATTTTTCTCCTTGATCTTCTCATAACTCTCACCTTTCTCGATCATTCTCTTCACATTGCTTTTCCAAGTAGACAGGGCCTTGCTCATCTTTGTGAGGGCAGCATTGTTCACTTTATTCCCTTTGAGGCTTGTCCGTGCAGCTTCGTGAAGAGGAGGTTGCGCAAATTCCCTCGGTCAGGATGCCTCAGGTTCTCGGTGTTGATCGAGACGGTCCTCCGGATAATGCACCCGAGCTGAAGCGAGTACCCTTGACTATTCATTCGGGCGCCGTTGGATTCCCGTCGGAGTCCACTTCAGTAACTTCCTCCTTGAGGGTGCGGAGCACGGTCGGGCGCCGGTCCTTCCGTTGCCTCTTCGGTTGGCTGCCATCTGTGCGTGCGCCGCCATCATCAGTGGTGGCATCCTCGGCGGCACCATCAGTGGTGGCAGCAGTGGGGTCATCCTCGGCGGCACCATCAGTGGTGGCATCAGTGGGGTCATCCTCGGCGGTACCATCAGTGGTCTCAGGATCGGTGGGGAAGGCGGCGTCCTCATACAAGTGAGGTTGTTCCTCCATCTCCCGGGACAGCTCCCAGAATGCCTTGCCGCTCGAACCCCCGGCCTCATCGTTGTTGGCCATGTTTCTCTCTAAATAGGAACAAAGTTTGGTCAAAAAGTTGGTTATTGTCAAGGAACAAGATCATGGTCTCATCATTTAGGGTTTGTCGAACCGAGGCATCCTAATAAGCTTTTATCATTGAGGGTTTTTCGATGCCGAGGCACCCTAAAAGTCTAAGCTTTCATCATTAGTCACAAGTACCCTGGCCCATGCATTAGTCATAAGTACCCCATATGTCCTATTTTTAGCAAAGTCACGCTAAAATTCAGGGAAAATTTCAGCATGACCTTTGCTGAAAATAGGACATATGGAGTACCCGAATTTGCTGGAACGGAAGTTAATCGACATTCCAGCAAACTCAAGGGCCTCTCGGGTGGACAAGGCAAAAAAGGCCTTCATCACAACATGGAAAATACATTGGCATGTGAAGAGGTGAAACAATATATGCATCTCCAAGCAGTATCATTCAACATTTTGGACAAACCACTACAAGCAATACTGGATCAGAATGTTTTTCATACATAACTGCTAAAACCCTAGGAGTTAACCGAGCCACCAACAGAATGTGGACTTAAAAAGAGAGAGTCACGGACAGTGACATGATACATTTTCATAAAATTAGCTAGTTTTACTTATGGTGCACAAAGGAACAAGTACTGCAGTGCACTTAGAAATGAGCACCGCAAAACAAGAAGACTCGTTTCAGGTAAACGGAAGCTGTCGGCTCCATCAAGTGGAGGCAAAACAAGTGTAATTGCAAATGAATGCAAACCACGTTAAGACTTAACTGCTTCGAGATCTCATTTGATGGGCCAAAAAGGGCATGAATGGATTGAGAGGATAAGGCATGATGGATAATAAAGCGGACATGGGTAGTTAGTGTGGTCTCTGGTGACAAGGTTTCGAGATCTCATCTGATGGGCCAAAAAGGGCTAAAGCCATCGCAGAGCAAAGAAAAGTGATACACACAGTCCACCTGTCCATCACTATCATCCCATGGTGATCATAGTGCTGCTACCAAACTCTATTCGGCTGCTTTGCAAAAGACCTCGAGTAACTAATACTACCATCGACTTAGGCATATGATAATCTGTACTGTAGTTAACTTGGTTATATATGCAGACTAAAAAGTGTTAGGTTTTCTTCATTTTCTGTAACAAATTGGACTAAAAAAATGTTAGCAACTTGGTCATAAACAGCTCTCATAACCTGCACTAGTTTGCCTGGAATCATCATGTGAATGTGCACAGTGCCAGGTGAAAATCTTGGTGTCTGTCTGCCCTCTCTGACCAGCATGGAGGAAAAAAAGCACTGCCATGGCAGAGAATACTGTACTAAAATGTTCATGATTGGCCTATCATTAGCTAGATCCCAACTACACGAAACTAAATAAACGCACTTCCATGTTAAATAAGCCTATTCAGCAGAAGAACTTTGCATTAAACAGTTCAATTTCCACACAAAACAACTGTTCCCAAAATTCTAAATCAAAATTACTTTGTATTAATCACCGAAATCCTATTCCCCAACTATGCATTTAGACTCTAATACAGTTGTCACGGGGAGAGAAACATGGCACGGGGAGAGGAGGATATGGAGACAATATGGAGAGGGGGAGAGGAGGGGGAGAGGAGGA